>NW_017306418.1:162480-162977 GCF_000935625.1 Nanorana parkeri
TCAGTCTGCGGCGGGAGTTCGTCGCGTACGGTTGTGTCGGCGGACATCATTTTTAAAAATTATTTGTATGTATTATTTTTATTTCATTGAGTCGTTGTGGACAATGCTGGACATCGTAAATTGACCTTTAGGATTACGTTGGTGTTTTTTTTACATTTTTTTTTTAGTAAAGGACTTGTCAAAAATCCTTTTGGTTTTTTTTCTTTCTTTAAATAAAGGATTTTTCAAAATTTGGCCTCTTTTTCAAAAATTTCAATTTAACCCTTAAGTGGATGGGTAGGGGCACAAGTACCCCTTATTCACAAGTGGGGACACATCTGATGTGAATAAGCCCCCTGCCCGCACCCCCACAACCAATGCCCCGGGGCTTCTGGGGAAAAGACCCTTGCGCCCATCGGCACGGGCAACCCTTGAAAACACCCTCCCAGTGCCAAGGGCATGTGGCCTGGTATAGCAGGGAGGTGGGGCACTCGATCGTCCCCCCCTTTTCCTGCCGT
>NW_017306418.1:163011-174794 GCF_000935625.1 Nanorana parkeri
CTTTCCTGCCCTGCCAGGCCTGTACTTGGATCAAGGGTCTGGTTGGGAATTTTAAGGGGGACCCCACGTCTTTTTTTTTGTGGGGGGGTCCCTCAAAATTCCTACCAGACCTTAAGGGCATGGTATGACTTTGGGAGGGAACCCCCCACACTTTTTTTTATTTTTTAACTTGGGGTCCCTCCTAAAACTCCTATCAGACCTGAAGGGCCTGGTATGACTTTTCAGGGAACCACACGCTTTTTTTTCTTAAATGGGGTGCCTCATAACTTTACCATTTAAATTTTTCTTTGTTTTACATTTATTCAAATAATTTTTTTTTTTTTTTATTTGTTTACATTTTTTCTCCGATGTAGCGAGCAGAATAGCTGAGCCGAATGCCGGCTATTCACTCACTGCCGTATGAGAATAGGGGCGAACGGCAGCAAATAAACTGCCGGAGCTTCGGCTCAGCCGATCCAGATGTTGGATCAGCTAAGTCGAAGTCCTTCTGCACTTCGGCTCATGCAGAGCATGTTTAGCTGACCGAAGTGCAGCTGATGTATGCCTGAAATTAGCTGTACTGAGCTGAAGTGAATAGCCGAACATCGTTCCACTCTGTTCACTTCGGCTCGGTTATTCACTCGGCTGCTTTCGGCAGCTTAGTGAATAACCCTCTTATTGTTATGTCATTGAGAACATGTAACAGATGCAAGTACTAATGTCAGCCAAGTGTGATACCTCTCTTATACAGTGAGTTGGAACCCCCTACTACACCTACCGAACTTCAGTCTTGGTCATCCATTAAAGCTAGCAAAGTCTGTAGACTAAGGCATGGTTTAACCCTTTCGCTGCCAAGCCCTCCGGAACATTTTTCAAATCAGCTGGCCAAGCCATTTTTGAATTTTCTGCAATTTTTTCCTATTGATTTGATTTTCAACTGCTGCGTTGCTAGCGTTTGTAAAAGACCCCCCAAACCATATATTTTCTGAAAGCGCAGGCCCGGTAGAATAAAAAGATGGTGATACTAAATTTGTAGGCCCTGCGATAATTGCGCAAATGTTTCTCAAATTAATATTAAACCGATAAAAATACACAATTCAATTGTTAAAACACACCAAAATCAGTATCCGTGCACAAAAAAAATTATTTTCTGACTAAATCTAAAAGATAAAACTGTATTGAGTTAATAAATAACAAATATTAGCAAATTTGTAATTGCGCCTTTTTGCGAAAAGGTAAAAAGGCCAGCTGGAAGCACTTTTGTAGCTCCGTACGCCGTACGTCCTTGGCAGCGAAAGGGTTAATAGTTGGACCACCGGTGTGAGCAAAAATTTTAATTTTGTAACACATGTAATTAATAAATATAAACCAAAGTATATGGGTTCATTTATATATTTAATACACATTTATTTATATATTTATCTACCTTTTTACATGTAGATCAAGCTACCAAAAATGATCATGGGTTTGGCCAATCTATAACACTACCAGGGGTGCTTGAGCAGTTACAATGTAAAAAGAAAGAAATAAACTAAATTTAACCCATTAGAATAAAAGGTGATTAGTAGGGATGTTCAGATACAAAGTACCATACTCTGTACAAGTACAGATACTTTTCCTGCTCCAAGACTAAACTAGGGAAAAATTCAAAAGTTAGGAGGCAGCTGTCATTTATAAGGTGCATATGGAGCGTCTGGGATTTGTGCATCCCTGTTTTAATGTATGATTTTGTTTTTATAAATATATATTTGGGATGCACCGATACCATGTTTCCAAGTACTGATACTTGCCCAAGTACTCACAGATACAAGTACTAATACATTTTTGTTTATTGTCATGTGGCAGCTTTTCCAAAACAATACCGACTAATGATTTCAGGACAGTGGTGGAGCACAAGAGCTAGGTCCAAGCTGCAACCGCTGCAACCCTGGTAGTTCTCGTAAAAATGCCAAGTATCGGCATTGGTATCTGGACATCCCTAGTGATTAGAATATTGAATCGATTTTAAATGGACATTGCATCAAAATGCTTATTGTTTAGAACCCCCCTACTATGTAGAAATCCTGCACTGCAAACAAAACCCCACATTACCTTAATATGCAGTGCATAGGCAAAGGCATCATCGTAGGCTTCTGGGAAAACTGAGGATCCCAGATCTCTTGAGGAGACACTCCTGCACTATGCTGGAACATTTTCTAGTGAGTTGGGATCTTTAGCTTTTCCAGGATTTCTCTAGAAGGCCGGTTATGTCACCATTGCGGCAGTGTAAGTATATTTTTTTAAGTCGTTTCTTAATGTGTGGGTTTTTTTTTGTGAGCAATCCAGCATTTTACATGGTGGATGGGGGTCTAAACAATAAGTGGTCTACTTTTTAGCCAGTTTAATATAGATTAATACATTTCAGGTGCATCAAAACAAAATGTGTGCAAAATCAGCCATTGCCTGGGTATAAAAGCCTCAGCGACGAATTGCCATAACTGAGCAAAAACCTGACTGTATTGCTCAGCGTTGTACAAAGTCTTCAGCTGGTGGAGCCCAAGAGAACTCCCACCATTGGTAATCATTTTCTATAGAAAAGTTGCTTTAGACTGCCTAGGTCACCTAAGTGGAGGCATTGAATAATGTAATAGTATTTTATTTCATTTTATGTAGTTTATTTTGCAATTTTTTTACAGTCTTGTGAATGTCAACTTGACAGTAATATATCACATAAACTTCATGTTGTAGAGCAAACTGATAGATAGATTTTCAATGTAATTATGTTTGCTATAAAAAAAAAAGATAATTTATACATGATTGAAACCCCTTGTATTCTCCCAGTGTGTTGACATTATGCTATTTTCTCCAACCTTGGCTCTGTCAGCATCTCGGTGCGTCCATCTGTAGAACTGGCCACGTTGGGTTGTAACTTATTTGTTAACTATGTAATCGCAATGAGGCGTCAGATTCGAGCGTACATGGCAGCTCAAATCTAAACACACGCTCATGATCAAATTAATGCATTTCATCTGTCTACAGCTAATAACAATCTGTCATGCTATCTATCTGAGCAGGGGCATAAACAGTTTATTTTGTGTTTGGACTAACTTCCTGGAGGTAGTTAATGTGACACGCAGTTTGTCTAAAATGAGTAAAACCAGATCAACGCTCAAGATGTTTTCCTGATAACTAAAAAAAAAATTGTGTCGGCAATCTGTGCTAAATGACCAATCTCAGATTATTTCCAGCTTTTCCAAGAATAAAATGGATATTTAAAGTATAACTCTACCTTTCTGAAAATGTGATATAACGAAGAGGGGCACAAAAATCAAGTTACTATATATGATATACTGAATATGTTTTCTTGCTCGTGGTTGTAGTCTCTTGAAGTATCTAAGGTATCAGCTGCTGTCTTTATGTGATTATTCAGTAGACAATAGTATATGACAATAGATACCTGTAGACCAAACCTAGTAGTGATGAGCAAAATCAGAGTATTCCAAGTTGTGTGGATTCTTTAAAGTCCATAGTATTATTATTAATATTTAATATAATTATTATTATAATATTTATTTATTTTGAGGGGGATATTTATTCCAATGCTTAAAATCAACAAACGTTTTGGTTGGACTTCAATATTATGCAAACCTTTTTTGCATTTAGACCTTGTAGGTATAGATGTACTTGGGGACATCCATATTTGCTTATTACATACACAAGGTCTACTTACTTTTTAGCATTGCTGTACAAAGAATGTGCTTTACCATTTCTCTCGTCCATGGCAACATTATAGATCAAGTTTGACCTGATTGAAAACATCAGACTTAATTCCAGCAGTCAGTCAAGTTGTAATGCTAAATATTTCTTGATATACCAATAACCACTAGAAGAAGCATTTACAAATCCATATAAGAGCCCATTCACACCAGGGCGGCTGCGGCCGCGCTGATTTCAAAAGGGAGGTTTTGGGAGTTTTTAAATGCATTTCAGCACTGAAAAGCAATTAAAAACGCCCAAAACCGTGCTGATTAGCGCGTTCCATTGATAGCTGTATGGAACCCAACTGATCAGCGAGGCAGAAATAGCACAGGGAGCAGTTCGAGCGGCGGTGGTTTGAGTCTCACTGAGCCGCGCGGTCGCATGAACGGTCCCCACAGCAATGTATGGGATTGTTCATGTCGGTGGATCCGCACGGCCGAACCACCCCAGTGTAAATCTATATTGTAGTAAGTTAGCCATTCTCCTTGTTGCAAGCACTAACACAGCTTCTCTAGCCCTCGGAGTTGGTCGACATTACATACAGTATTGAAATGCGGGTTTGGCCAATGAATCTTAGTGACAGGTAGGTTCATGTAAAACTGTCTTATACAAAAAAGGGCATAGTGACTCAATGCTTTAGCAGCAAACCAGATGTATGCAGGACCTGTATGCAGGACCTTGGTCAATGGGGGTTCAGTCAGACAAGCCCTGCTGGTTATGAAAATACTGCGAAAAAGGATTTCCAACTTTTTTGACAGAAGGTGGAAAACTCTGTAAAAGGAGCACTGGAAACCAGGAGCAAACTATTTGTTTTGTAAAATGTCCATAAAAACATAACTGCATTATCATTTTAGAAAAAAACGTTTATCCCTTAAGTTGACGGAACTCTTTATGTTGTCCTTATGCTGGTAACTGACAGAAACTTAATGAAGAAATTGGAACTTTTTGTACATGTATGCGGTCACTCTTTTTCCCCCCTCTGCATTCTATTGATAAGTACTTATAAAAAGCACTTGATTTAACCCTTTGGTGGGCTGCCTAGCTCAGCCTCACATTTTTTTTTACCATTGGTGACCCAATCATTTTGGCTATGCTCACTTTTTTTTTCATTCCCCCCCCCAAACCATATATTTTCTGAAAGCACAGGGGCGGTAGAATTTAAAGCCCATCTCTGGGCAAACCAAACAAACTACCATTGCAGTGCTCATTTATGCCTAGGGGACCAGAGTAAAGCACTTTTACTTATTTGATACTCTCTCCCCCACTAGTCAGAGCTCACTTCTCTGCTCTCTGGTTGGTGGAATGTCCCTCAAAGTCCTCACATTTAATGTAGGTATATGGAACCTGCATCAGACGTGGTGACGTCAGCGCTCCTTGGACTGTCAGAGTGAAAGGGAGAAGAGGCTTTGGGGGCCGGTTTAGTAGCCCCGCAGAACCTGGGATCAGGTAACTAAAACAACTTTTTCCTGTCCCCTAGATATAAACGAACAGTAAATTCTTGCAGTGTAGGGATAGCCCCACTGAAAAGGTAGACACATCTGTATAAATGGTAACAGATAACTGCTTCATGCTGTGCTGCCACTGATAGACACAAGCATGGCATTGCTGTTTTGTGCTGGGAGCACACCCTTTTACATTTGGAGCTTGTCAGATGGTCTAAAAACCTGGAGGACAGCTTCACAGCTATGCTTTGTGGTGATTCAAAATCTGCAGTGCTCTTAATTGCATTACTATTAATTTTACAGGACACCCCAACGCACTAAGGCAATGCTCCTGCACTGTTGCATTAGAAAAAAATGGATGATGTGCTATTTAAATATTTTAGGTAGCGTTAGCAATACACGGTATGTGCAACATAACTAGTACAAACGTTAACAAAATGCAAAGATGTAAATGGGCCCTGTGAGTATTTGCCTAAGTTGGGGGTGTGTTGGTAGCTCATTCAAAAAGAATGGGCTTATGTGATGAAATGCACCTAACGTATGTGCATTAACACACCACAACACAGTTCAGACATGAACAAACACAAACACAAAACATGGGAAGATGCCATCTACAGAACCTCAAATTTAAGTGATCTCCCATTGTAAGTGAAAGAGTAAGAGAAATCATTAAGTAGTGAATTATTTTGAAACTATATCATCTTCAATAAACAAGAACTATACCCTAATTGGTTGTCCTTTTGATAAAGCACTGTGCATATAAACGCTTGGTTTTTTTTTTCTCTCTCTTTTATTATTTTTTTTTAAACATCTTTCAGGTTTTTTTCTGTTTACATGCACGCACTCCGTTGTTGGCTATGCTTTATTACTCTAGGCTTACTTCCTTATAGTGATCATACCTCCAGAGTGTATGACATCTGTAATCATTACTAGTGTAGGAACACTGCTTTCACCCCATTAAAGGAAGTGCCTAAACAAGGAAGTTCATGGCAGGATCACCAGGTATTCTTGCAATTAAAGCTGCAGATTTAAAAAGAGTTGAAACTATATTTGAAAAGACATTTTAAAGTCCAATTTAAAGGGTGACCAGCACTGCCTCTTGTGCTTTTGTCCTCTATATGCAGAGGAAAATCTGTCATCCTACATACTGTGTTTATTCCTCTAGATGCTTTAAATGACACGCGTGTACATGTGTTTATGTTTACATTTTTATGTGTTTAGATGCATCTGGGTCCAAATCCTAGCATCAAAACGTTTACATGTATTTTTGGCTGTTTACATGCATTTTTGTGCATTTAGTTCAAATCGATTCCTAGATGCACCTGACTTCTATTTTTGGAAAACGAAGATAGACTGACTGCAGATCAAAGCATCTGAATGCAATGTGTGAATAGACCCATTGGAAATCATTAGGTGCGTAAATACATATGTTTAGAAAAGCTATTTAGAAGCATATAAACACAACTAATTGCAGATAGTGCGAATGTAGCCTAAGTGTTGTTGATTGAAGTACTGTGTAGGATAACTGTTGGACTGCTGGGGAGACCCAGACTGCTGTGCTCTGTGTGATAGCAGTGGTCTGGCTCTCCAATGAGCTGCCAATGCAAGCAGCTTTTACAGTTCAAAACACATACACATGGTAAAAATATTAAAGACAAACTCTGGGCATTTAAAAAAAAAACTGCACTGCAAGTGTTAAGTGGTTGCTTTGGTCTAGGGTCTAAAATAAAAAAAAATATATACTCTGTCCCGCCTGGAATCCTCTGTCCTACCTGGCTGCTAGACCAGTCCCCACATTCTCTTCTCCCCTGAGCTCCGGCGCTCTTTGGATGAGGATGCTAAGGGACATACTCCAACAGGAGCGAAGGGGGAGAGAGGTGAGCAGTCACCGCCGTGGGACCATGGATCAGGTGAGTGAAAGTTCTTTATTTAGATCCTTGACCAAGCTGGGCACTTGTCACAATCCAGGATCAGGCTCTGAGTCCAGTAGCTGAAACAGCAGGCAAATTCGTTGTATAACAGGCCGTGTTTGGTACACAAGCAGACGGTAGTAGTGTAGGAGCAGGCAGAAGCGTAGTCAGAGAACAAGCCAAGGTCAGTAGCCAAAGGTATCATGTATGTAGCAGAAGACGATGAGAGCAGTCGGATGAATCAGCAGCCACAGGTCGGTACACGGGTAGCAGTATGAGAGTACTGAGCACGAAGCAAGATATTGGCAGGAGCACGATAATCTGGCAAACAGGAAGTGCAGAGGCATGGCTAAAATGGGAAGTTCAAGGGAGGAGCAAGGAGTTCATAGTTCAGCAGAAACTAAGTTTACTTGAGGATTATACATGAGAGCCGGCAAGGAGCTATCCAAGGTTTCAAGGTGGCTCAGCAGGTAGAGCCACCGCCAGACACAGCAGAGGCCCTGGTTTCAGATCCGGATCCTGACAGCGCTTAACCCTTGCAGTGCAGGGGTAACCCCACTACAAGGGTTATTTTTTTTAAATGTCTGGAGTTGTTTTTAATAATTAAAAAAAACATATTCTTTACTAGTTATGCAGCCTGGCTTCAACTGGACTGTGAAGTGTATATAAGATTTTAATGATTAGTGATTTAGTGATTGGGTTTAGCTCTACTTGCCTACCAGAAAATCAGTCATTTTAAAAGCATATAGTTTGAATGTGATCTGGTTTAATTTATTGCATCCAGTCAGTCTTCTCTTTAAATAATTTTTTTTTTAAAGATAAAAAATAAACCTTAAACTCCTTTGGCCCACTAATATGTCTTAAGCCACAGGTATACCTAATGATTAAGACCCCATGGAAAATGCTAAACAAAGATTGTATTAAAGCAATTGCTATATCCTTGGTCCTTCAAATTTTGACCCCGGTGTATTTTTAGAAGAGAAAATATGTACATAATTTTAAGCACATGTAAATCAAATGAATAAATTATTAGTGCATTTTGCTTGTCATTTCTGTGTGGGCTAATCATGATAGGTCATTATTTAAGCATTATGTAATTTAACAACTTGTATGAACAGCTGCAAGTACTTTGTGGCGAGAGATTTGTTCCTACAAATCATAGTAGAACACACTCTATTCCACAGCAGTGTTTTTACAACATTATTTTATTGCAAGTATAAAATATATATAATTTTAGTTTAGCATACACACAGGCTTTAAACACACACACACACACACACACATGTGTTGAGCACCCAGGCTATATAACTTATTCACATAACATCCACCTAGTTGTTTTAGTTAGGCAGTGCTTTAGCACGGTGGCGTCTTGGTGTTGTATTTGGTGTTTTAATTTGAATTTTGTTCTCGAATTATAGTGACATAGTATAATGGATTTTTGTTGTAGATTAGTTACAAACATCTGTAAAGGGCAGCTAATCATAAATTACTAATTGGTTTATGTAAAGACATATTAATCACGGTCATGCATAATTATGCAAAGGTTTTCGGAGCTTGTCAGAGGTAGATATGTTTAAAATAAAGATAGTTTTGTGGAGAGTGATATTTATGTGACTTAAAGCTGAATTCCGGGCAAAATAAAATTCTAGTTTATTTAAGTTACAGCATACTTTACAGGAGCTGGGGCCTCTACCTATCCTATGATGAGCAGGAGCTGGGGCCTCTACCTGTCCCATGATGAGCAGGAGCTGGGGCCTCTACCTGTCCTATGACGGGCAGGAGTTTGGGCTTCTACTTGTCCTATGACGGGCAGGAGCTAGGACTTCTACCTGTCCTATGATGGGCAGGAACTGGGACCTCTACCTGTCTTAAAACAAGCAGGAGCTTGGGCCTCTACCTGTCCTATGACGGACGGGAGCTGGAGCCTCTACCTGTCCAATGACGGGCAGGAGCTGGGGCCTCTACCTGTCCAATGACGGGCAGGAGCTGGGGCCTCTACCTGTCCAATGACGGGCAGGAGCTGGGGCCTCTACCTGTCCAATGACGGGCAGGAGCTGGGGCCTCTACCTGTCCAATGACGGGCAGGAGCTGGGGCCTCTACCTGTCCTATGACGGGCAGGAGCCGGGGCCTCTACCTGTCCTATGACGGGCAGGAGCCGGGGCCTCTACCTGTCCTATGACGGGCAGGAGCCGGGGCCTCTACCTGTCCTATGACGGGCAGGAGCCGGGGCCTCTACCTGTCCTATGACAGGCAGGAGCCAGGACCTCTACCTCTCCCCAAACAAGCAGGAGCTTGGGGCCTCCCTGCTGAATATCTCTTTGACCAACTTTCTGTCTGTGGACCCCTCCTCTTGGTTCCAGTGTGTGAAAAGTTGTTTCATCCCCTGTGATGAGGTGTTCCATTTATTTTCACTGCTGTCTTGCTTTAACCAGTAGTAGACACTGGATGTATTACAGACATCCCAAAAAAATGTAATCAAAGCACACAGAACATGTGTAGTGGTTTCTGTTCTTCTGCCCTTCTGCTGCTCCCCCCTTGCACTCACCAGCAATTCTCCACTGTCAAAATGACAGCCGAGAATTGCTGTGTAAATAGAAGTAAATGTAAGTAGAAGCTGCTGCTCTCAAAAACTGATCGTCTGAAGTTTTTATGTTTTTTATTGTTAAATGTTGCATTTAAAAATGTGCAAAAAATACTTTATTTGTAAATAACTTTGGAATGCTTGTACCAGAATCAAATTTTACTATCATTTTATATGGGCTAAATGATATAATAAAATATACAGTAACACTAAAACTAACACAGATCAGTGTATAAAAATACATTTCTATATATTACTTAATCTTAAATAATGAAAAGCTATTGCTGAATCTGTAGGTCCATAGTAACAATTTAGAAATTGCTCTGATCCATAGTGGGTGTGCAAATGTGAGAGCTGAAATGGTTAAAGGGCATCACCATGAGGAAAAGTTATTACTCTGCTGACAAAGGCTTATATATGGTGCATGTCCTGATATTAGCCAGCTGGAGAGGGAGTGTGCTTCGGTTTCACTTAGTAAGTGGGATTCGGCTGCATTCACCTTTTTACTGGATACGTTTGCTGCTCCATCATTCACAGAGAAGATGGACCATACCACAAGCATGGGCGATGAGACAAGCCACCCCTATTCTCATGATCGATTCAGGATCCTTAGCTATTGTCAGTGTTTTCAAATAATGACAAATCTGCGCTTATGGGTAGATTAGGAGAACTAATGGATGTTATTACAGCTGCTGCACTATAGACACCAGGGTCAAGATGTAAATAATAATAAGTATGCAGCGCTATGGGTCAAAAACTAATATAATGAGTCTAATAAGACTATTGGTGAACAATATCCCTTGGTTGTACATAAATATAATAGGTGCAAACAGACCTCTTACGATTTGTGTGAATAAATATAAAGGTATGAAAATCATGTGTTACAAATATAAACCGTTACCTCAGTATATACTGTAAATTAATAAAAATCAAGCTTGTTGCAAAAAGTGTAAAATCATGCAGTATATGCTTTAACTATAAATATACATATAAGTGTAAAAATATACATTCATGAATTCTTACTCCAATAAATACAAAAAGGTGAAAAAAAGTCTCTCATAAAGAATATATAAGTTCATAAAAGTCCAGAGACTTCTATCATATCCAATGTGATTAACCAGTGAAAGTAGGTGTTAATCTATCCAACGTGTGTAGAAACACAATCCATAAAGTGCTTGATGATCTTTTCCCACACCGTGTTCGTATCCACGCCAACACCCCCTTAGCAGTGCACACTTACCGCAATATTATTGTATATAGGCAATAGTAAGCTCACTGATAGACCACGAAGTCTTCACATCTATTTATAAGTTCTCCCACCAATGTTCCATGAATCGATAGATTGCCAAAATTACAGCCTCAGACAATATATCAGCCGCCATTCAACATACATTCTGGACATCCTGATCCTCCTCACAGGCGGGTTCACATCTGGTTCCCAGACCCACATAAGTAAGTACATTATACATATATATTTATTGTTCCTGTCACCTTCCCTGATATGTTCGGTCCAAGCAGTCAGCTGACCAGCTTATTGCCCTGATCACATTATTCTTAACTTTGCCGTTTCGGATTATTTAATTTTTTTGGATTTGCGTTAACTTTGGATTGTTGTACATAAAAAAAAATAAGACCTACCCCGAAAATAAGATCTAGTGTGTTCTTTTGAGCCAAAAAAAATATAAGACAGTGTCTTATTTTTGGGGGTATATATTTACCGGCCAAAAGAGCTGATAGTTCTCTTGCAGTCTGTTAAATACAAACAGCAGTGTTTCAGTGTCTAGTGTTGAAATATTTTGCTTCCCACTAAGATGTGTAATTAATCAAACAGAGGTACCCTAATGAGCAGTGGCAGTATTGAGATAATTTGGATACATTTAGCTGCCAGTCATTCAAAAATTTTGCTTATGTTTTGCTATGCAAAGGTTAAGGAGTTAAAATGAATTAAGTAAAGTTGGTGCAGCCATAATTACACGTCAATCACAATAGCTCTGTAAATTGCTTGTGATTGCTGCATCAAAAGGCAAATGGCGCATTTAATTATGCAGCTACTTTCTAGGGGAATTCCTGAGGAGAAAAACATGGACAAGTTACCCATTTTAAACTTTTGTCTTTGGGTTTTTTTTTTTTGT
>NW_017306418.1:175288-178992 GCF_000935625.1 Nanorana parkeri
ATTTGTGTATATATATGACAATTTACATATTAACTGTTTTGTAGCCGGCAGCTGGAGAACTACTTTTCACATTTTCTATATGACCTGTTGTAAAATTTCTGTAGTTTACAGAGCTCAAAATCTGAAGCTGAAAATTATGGAGCCTGAGCAGATACCCTAATAGACGATGCAGTCCAAGGTTTCAGAAAGACAATGCCTGCCTTCAGACATGATTTGTCTGCTGTGCTGTCTCTTTAGATAACCTTTTATTGCTTTGGGAATTCTTTGTCATGTATGAAGTTTGTGCGAATACAATATAGCAATAACAAATATATAGTAGTCGGGACATTTATAAACTTTAAAACAATTATGCAAAGTTATTATTGTTTTCCTTTAAAGTATTTGTAAGTTTAAAACGTAAATGTTACTTGCAAGGGAGCTACTTACAACATTCACAAGCATATGTTTAAGGGACAGTATAGTGTTTTTGTGTACATTTTTATTTATTATGTTCAAGATTAAAAAGTTCACATAGGATAACATTTTTATTTTTTGTTTAATTTAGATGTGAAAAAGGCAAATGAATAATTCTTATTTACAGTTTCCAACTTCTAAGTGGAGCTTTGTACTCTTTCACATGTTTACCAAGCTAATGTTAACTGCTTTGCTCTAACTAGCTTACATACCTTCATGCAGTATCTGAAACTTGCACACACAGCTGAGTAAAGGTGCCCATACACTGCACGATTATCGTACGATAATCTTATGCGATCGGTTTTTCGTACGATAATCGCGCAGTGTATGGGCAGTGTGCGACCGTGAATACTGTACGATCGTACGACGTTTGACAACCTAGCATGTTCGAAAACTGGTGGGTAATCGTACGATAATCGTTCAATGGGTAGAGTAATCGTTCGATGACAATCGCATCGTTCGTTCAGCGCATGCGTTAAACGACCAGACAAGCGGAAGGATAATGACGGCAGCTGGCTCCACTATAAGGTGCAATAACAACATTTACCTTGAAATACTCATCACGCAACACTCTGATGATTGCTGCACACGTGTGGGGGATGCTGCGCCCAAGTGCCTGCGCCGAGATTCCTGCAGAGAACTTCAGGTCCTCCAAGCTTCGACCAGTAGCGAGAAATCTCAGTGTTGCTATGAGCCGCTGGTCAGGAGGAATAGCCTTACGACGCACTGTGTCAACCTTCTGGATGTGGGGACACACCAGAGCCAGTAGGTGGTTGAATGCTGCATCTGACATCCGGAGGTAATTCCTGAAGTCATCAGGGTTGTTTTCCCTTAATTCCTGCAGCAAAGCAACGTGCGAATAAATGTCACGTTTCTGCAACCAATTCTTGGTCCACAGTCTTTGACGCGATGACCTGCGTTGCTGGCGAGCATGAATGACAGCAACACCAACCATCACAATAGCCATGCTACTCATATCCTCAGCCATTGTTTGCTTTCAACAAGTGTGAAAGCAAGAATGCACTTGGTTTTTGCCCTTTAAAGGGCATGGTACGAATGATCCTCGGGATCAAACGATTACTTCCGTCGGTCGATTGAAATCGTACGATTATTAGTACGGTCGTACGATTATCGGATCGACCCCTATCGAGCCAAGTTGGATGTGTCGTACGATGATCGTACGATATTCCGATCGTCGCTAGGTTTCAATCGTACGACAATCGTGCAGTGTATGGGCACCTTTAGAATGATTCCCTCTCTTTTCCACCTCTTTACCTGCTGTGTATGGCTTCATGCAAAGTTTCAATTACAGACAGTGTGAAAGCAAACAGCTTTCCAAAGCCATATTTTGCTGTGTGAATTAGCTGCATGCTGGGAAGCCATAAAAAGCGACTCTGCATTAGGCTGCTTATAGGTGCACTGCAAAGCTGCTACAAATTAGCATCTGAAATGGAGTGAGAGGTTTGCCTGGCTGTTACAGTCTGTTAGAAATTGTTAGAAATAAATATATGGTGTATATAAATAGATACATTCACCAACAGTTTGCGCAGCATGTTACAATATAAAAGAAGGTTGTACAGTTACAATACAATTCAAGACAAGATGGTTAGGTGGGCCCTGCCCATGAGAGCTTGCAATGTAAAATATATACTGTATATACTGAATTTAGTCACCCATATGAAAAGTGACTTTTCAGTGCTGTTGCTTGCTCGTCTTTTTCTGCTTGCTGTGGAACATTCATAAGAAAAATCTTGTCAAAACATTTGATAATTGCATCAGAAACTTGACAATTGTTGTTCCAAATTCCGTTTTATTTTAACATTCGATTTTGGAATGAATGGAGTTTCCCAAACAAAAACCACATTCACTGTTAGAAATGTGTTAATTCGAGAAAACCTTTCCATCCGGTTCCTTAGATTTTTTTTTTGTGTCACTACAGTCAAAAACAATCGAAATTTGGCCCCATTAACTAAAAACATTTACAAACTTCCTGAAAACAGATTTTTTTCAAATGAAATTCTACTGGTGTATAACCAGCTTTATTTTTTTGCTTTTCCACTTATGAAGTGGATCCTCAGGAAAACAGCTAAATTCACAGTTAAAATACCCATTAAAGACCCCTTCAAAATCTAAGCTCTGCATCCCTTAAGAAGTAAACAAAAAGTAATAGTGTATATAATAATTTCTGACTTTGTTTGATGGAACCGTTGCTAATATGTTGTGTACAAAAATGTAAATTCTTTTTGGAGAGCTCTAAAGAGCTGTGTGTGATACAAATGGACATTAGGCCTGTAAACTGTTAATATACTGTATGTCACAAATGAATCCAGTTTGTTGTCAATGTAAAAAATAAAATGCATACATTGTAATAATTTATATCTGTCTATTAGGAATGCCAGTTGTGTTTGGTCTAATGTAAGCATTTACCATGGTGATTTATTGCACTTGCTTTATCTTATCTAAAACTGTTACCTATTGCTCCTCTTACAATGTACAGATAGTGTATAATGTTCTTTTGCACTAGTCAGGATTCCGTGATTGCATAAACATGAGCAGAGGTGAAAATAATAGCCTGGGAAGTTAGAGGGAATTGATTAACCAATGTTCATGGTCTGCCAGTTTAATCATTTCAGCTTGGCTTTTTCTGCTTGTAGACCTGCTGGCTCTTTCTGTCTGTAGGCCTGGGCTCAAAGTGAACATGTATATTGGCAAAGCAACAGGTTCACTTTAATTTAGCCCTTTCCAGCAGCATATAGGCACCTTCCTTTCACTCCCCTGCTGTTTAGCAAAGAAAGTCCTGTTTAAACTACAGATCAGAAAGGTTGTATAACCTACACAGTGCTGTGGACACCGATTGGCCCAGCGCTGTAACATGGGGTGAGTCACATAATCCTACATACCCAGAACTAATGGGTATTTCCTTTGGCACTAGGTGCCAAAGGATAATTCAAGAAGTCAGTATTGGCTGGCAGAGGTCAAGGGATTAGGCAAATCTGTTACTTTCCCCTAAGTGGGCAAAGCATAGGTTTGCTTCAAAGCCTTTCAGTACTACCAGGAACAAGAAACTGCCTCTGCCAGTTCTTCAAGTATTGAGGTCTTTTCAGTAAGGACCCATAATGTTTATTTTTTTCATGTGGACATTGAGATAGATGATTCCAATCAGACCATCAGAATGGCCATTGCAGTGAATTTTAGGACAGGAGTATTTTGACATTTTGGACGGCAGGTTTTATATATAGATATATATATAT
>NW_017306418.1:180108-201815 GCF_000935625.1 Nanorana parkeri
ATAATTTTTTACAAATATGAAGGCTCATGTCATTGATTTCAATGTTTTGGTATACATATATAAGGACAGATTAGTGCACGAAGAGTTAATATCAAGTATTTCTTTACTAAAAGCATAACATTAAAAGTGCTCTTATAACTAGAAATCTACTTATTGTTCTTGACTATTAATGAACAGAAGGTAGACCCAATAACATGATTTAAAAGGAAGCAATAATGGTTTTGGGTTTATTTATTTATTTTACTTTTTTTTTATAAAAAAACATTTTTTTAAGTAAAAATAAAGATCCACATTGTTGGAAAAATGTATCAAAACTGGAGCAGACAGAATCTGGAGCAGTTGCCCATGACAACCCATCAGTTTCTGTTTCAGTTTGTTCAGTTAAGCTTTGAAAATGAAATAGAGAAGCTGATTGATGGGTTACTATTGGAAACTGCTCCAGATTTTGTCTGCTCCAGTTTTGATAATTTCCCCTCTGTGGATTTTCTGAAGAGATTGCACAGCAGAAACTTTTTGCTTTCAGACTATCTCTCTTTTTCTCTCTATAACCATTCATATGTTCCCGTATGAACAGAGCCAACGCAGAGAGGGCATGGGTCAATCTACTTATTTTCTGCAGAATTTATAAAAAAGGTTGCAAAAATATATTTTGTGAATGCGGATAAAGAAAATTATAATGGATGCGTTGGGTAATGGCTTTTGTTAATGATATCTAACTTTTTTACTATGTATATATATTTTTACTTTAACTTTGTTTTTTTATATTTATTTATTAGTTTTTCCAAACATTACTCCAGATTTATCACATTTTACACAAATAACAAACGTACAACAATAGAACAAAACACATTACATTAATCCCATCTAACCTCTATATTGTACCTGATATCCAAAGACCAATTTATATATAGACAAGGCTGATCTCTCCAAATTATACCCCTTAATAGTGAATTACTATATAATGATTGTAATACTTCATAAATCAACATGTGCATTGTGCAATTATATCGGTCGTTTACCTTTAATAATATCCAATAGTGATTTTCACAGTGACTAACTTTGTTTACTATGATTTATCTTTTAAACCATCCAATTGGTCTTTTCATTTTTTAGGGAAATTTGTGGCAAATTGTTAATCTGAAAGCCAAAATAATATATGTAGATGCATATTTATGTATATGTGTGAATGTGTGTGTATATCTATAAAAAATATGTTGTAGATGGGATTTTTTAATTAAAACTAGTATAGAAAGAAAGGAATATCTGACTTGTATTAAAACAATATATCTATTTATGTATAAAAATATATCTTTTTTAACAATGTATTTATTGCAATAGCCACAGGAGGAGGTTTTCCCCTCGTAAAGATGAATATGGAATGGAACCCTCGATACATTTTACAGTGTTCTCATAGAATGTGAACACAAGTAGGCATCTTGTCACAGACTTTACCAGCCAGACAGACCTCTCGTTCACAACAATCCATTTCAGATGCTAATTTGCAGCAGCTCTGCGGTGCATCTGTAAGCGGCCTAATGCATCAGCACTTTATGGCTTCCCAGCATGTTGCAGTAAAGCCCTATTAGCTAATTCACACAGCGAAGTATAGCTTTGGAATGCTTGGCTAGAACAACATACATCTCCAGAGTATACAAATTAAAGACCTCCAATATCATTTTTTTAAATAAAGCTTTTTATGGATTAAGTGAACATTTTAGTTGATAATCAAATGACACCATTATGCAGACTTACTAGATTTGCAAATTTACAGGTTTTTACAAGCCAGTTGGGTCCCTTCCTCAGGAAATCAGTTTAAGTTTTTTTCCCCCTGTATTTACTCAAAGAGCCTGCTTGTCCTTAAATGCTTGTGAATATATTTGCCCTATAATTTGACAGCTTTGAGTCAACACCATTATAGGGACTGCAGTGCAGTAAATGGGCAAACTGTTCAGTGTAGCTTCCAGTCACCTCGGGATCAGATTTGGCAGAATTGGAATGCGGACAATAAAACTTGCACACAGCTCGAGTGCCATGCCCTTTCCTATGAAACATGGCATTGTTTGTTAGGCTTGGCTCAGCTTCCAGTGGGTATATAATAGTAAAAACGAAATAATATACCTCACACTTAAATTATGCATTTTCTGTTTTTAATTCAACTTCTTTTTTGCAGCGTGAGCTTATGGGATTAACATTTGCCCTTGGAAATAAAGTATGTTGACTGCTACAAGTGTTTTGCAAAGAGCTTACACAGCATTTCCTACTTTCTATGTATTCATGGCCCGCTTAAGTCCACATGAAAATATTCTGCTACACTAACATATTCTCTACTGCTAAGGCACAGGACTGTGTTTTATAGAAAGTGAATAACCCACACAGGAATTAGTAGAACAGCTTGTACATAGATACTCAGGAGTCTATGCTGACTCAGTTAATGGACTAATACTTCAATTTTGTTTTTTTTTTTTTTTTTGCTGGAAATGTCTTTTCTAAACTTCAGAAAAATGGGTAATTAATATTTCTGTGCCCCCCAGAACACATAGACATGTCAGCAGGCAGAACCAATGTGCCCACATCACAAATCTATTGGACACTGGCCCACCTAAAATGTTGACCATTTTCCTGCTGAAATATTTTTTCGTATTTAAAACTGATTCTGCATTTTTTTAAAATAAACAAATATTAAAAGACGACCTTTCAGTAACTTTACAAGTCTGCATAAATAGATTCTTGACATGCCACAATATACAGCAACAGTCATTTGCCCAGGTTGAGATAATTATAGCAGTCTGCTGCAGGCAGTATGTATTTCCTCAGTCTCCTCTCCCCCAGTGTTTACATCAGGGGTAGACAACATCCCCACTCCAGCTGTGGTGTAGCTACAAATCCTTTCATTCCTCTGGGAATCATGTCTATGGCTCCTAGTTTTGCAATGCCTCATGGGACTTGTAGTCTCACAACAGCTGGGGTGCCGATGTTACCTACCCCTGGTTTAGACTGCAAGATTATAACACTGTAGCAAACGCAAGGTGAAAGCTAAGAAATTCACATGCATCAGGATTTACATGATTGTGTCATCTCTGAGCCAGCTTCTCGGTCAAAGATCGATGCTAACCCTAGATGATGCCTGAACAAATATATCTTGGTCTTTCTGTGGGTAAAGCAGATAAAGGCATTGTCAGGGGGAGTACTGTGATCTTTTGAGAGGTAATAAATCCATGTAAGTGTTATATTTACACATTCCTTAGCATACGTGCTCTGGAAATCTGAAATATATCTGGTGCTAGGTCCACTTTACTACAAAATGCCTTCTTTATTTGCAGAAAATGATTGGCTTTCTGATAGGAAGCATGGCACTGTCTTCTCAGTTGTGGCATACTTCTCTCTAATTCAGGACCCTTATGCAGCAGTAGATGGTAGGAGAGGGGGAGTGGAATAGGCTCCTACTTTCTCGACTTTCACTGAAAAACTTGAGCTTAACACCAGAGATGAGAATCTAACTTCTGTTGCTTGTCCCAGATCAATTGATTGATTTGATCTTCCATTTTCACTGGAGGTAACCTCTGCTTAAGCATTTCTGCATCAGCAATTTTGAAGTGACTGGGTTTGTGACAAGTTTACTATAAAGCACATTTCCAATTTTGCTATATTTGTTACCTGTAAAAAAAAAATCAAAAAAATCTGCCTTTCTTTCTACTTGCTAGAAAATAATGTTTAACCTTCTCTTTCTATGTAATGTTTGCCATAATTAACCCTGTCTGTCCAGTGCTGGCAGATCTTCATTATAAGTTGTAACCTAGATGTGCAGGCCTGCTTGTCCCAAAATAGGGTTAAAGATCTCAAGGCTTGGGGTGTTGCATGGTATGCACTTAAATAAACCTCTTTCACTTTGTCTCTTGTATTCACATCTATGTCTTCTATCCTAAACAATATAAACTGCTTATGCAGTCATACTGTATGTATAAACCTGATAGACTAGAAGGATAGGAGACATTTTTTTCATTATTATTTTTTGTTATGCTGTGTGAATGGGAACACATAACAAACATATAGTGGGGGGTTCTCAAATGTGACTGCAAAGGTGGAAATACAACTTAAGCCTGTACATATTTAGCACATAGCCCTTAGTACTGTAATGACCTGGCAGTACATACACATTGTTAAGTTGGGCTTAGCAAAGTCTGATCATATGCAAGTGGGCTGGAAGACATCCGGCTGCTAAGCTCTTAAAAAAACAAGTGTCTCACTGACACTTGGGCCCCATCTTTGAAATGTTTGAGCACCACTCTGATATCCTGTATGTTTCATACACCTGCTGCCCCACTCCAAACTAGTATAATGTATTATAAAAGCTTTTAAATTCTGTGATATAAAAAAAAAATCCACGCAAACATATGCACATTTCATATGGAGATTTATTTTCAGCTAATTATGCATCCATATTTAACTCTGTTACTATTTTGAGATCAAAGACCCTGCAGTTGTGCCTCAGATGTATCTTACAGATGTATAAACCTGCGTGTGAGCAACCAGGGAGGAAAGGATGCTGTTAATGTAAAATACTGTGCAGGCTGCTTAATTTCCTGCATTGGCCACTCATCAAAGTATTGAGATGTAGCATAATGCATTAAGATTGACAAAATTTGTTGCTTTAAAATCTTCTTTAGGTTTATGTATATAAATAGGCTATATGTGTGTAAACTTTCTTGTGTTTATTCTGAGTATTTATTTTGTAGTTGACTTGGAGCACATGCGAACGGTGAAAGCAGATAAACACCAGAGGTTTTGCCAAGAAAATGGTCTAGGAAGCTTTTTTGTCTCGGCAAAGAGTGGAGATTCTGTAAGTATTAAGCGTGTTGTATGTTTGTTTTGCCTTTTGTGTTAAGGCTGAACGTTTACTGCAAAGAACATGGTGTTTTTTCACATTTGTGCCACCAGCCTACTGTAATACACAATATTATAGCTTCTTTATGGCTCTGGTGTTCTGAGAGTTGGAGAAATCGAACCTTACTGGGGTAATATATCAGCTGGGCACCCCAACTCACTGTTGGTGCATCAAAGAGCTTGACTGGCAACTGAAGGAGGGCAGGAGAGCTTAGCTTAACTTTGGAAAGAAATATAGAAGATGTAACCAAACCTGGTGGGTATTAAAGCACACCTCAACAATAAAATTAGGTCAACTTTTATAAGACAGGCATAAGGGATGCAGAGTAGAGGATATACAATCAGGAGAAACTTACCTATGAAATTTATGAAGCATACCTGATGACTCTCTCTGATTCACATGGCCTGAAGTAGGTGCCTTAGGTGATTCAGACTATCTATACGTTGTGGGTGCTGATCTCTTCAAAGTATTTATGTACTTTTGGTGATGTCAGCATTGACAGTAACCAACCTGATTGGCCATGTCTGATGCTGATGTTTGGCCTACAAACGTCTGTATAATTTTGCAAGACTACATAAGGACCATCATCTCATACCTGTGTACGTAGTGGGGCTGGAGATAGAAGTAGGGTCTCTTCTTATTAGGACACTGATTGTTTAAGAAAAGTGAAGGACTTCTGTAACACAAAAATGCCAGAAATTGCAGATAAGTGTATATGGTTTAGCCAGGTCGTAGACTCAGTCCACAGGCCAAGAGTTTGTCATGCCTCACCACTCCAATCCAGTTGGAATACCTCTGTTGGATTGCACTGGATTGTTAAATGACGAAGGGTGTGGTAGTACTCTGTTGCACCAAACATTTAGACCTGGGGCAATCTGGGGATCCACACATCATACCCCAAACCCGCTTACCTGCGAATATACATAGTAAAAGGCCAACTGGTCAAGCATGACAGGTTAATGGCAGCTCTGCTGTATCTAAATGAGGCTTTTCCAGGTCTCTAGTAGTACTTAGCACATGGGTGCAGATCTTTTCATTACTCTCCATTGTTTAATTCCTAATGTTTTAAGCTAGTGAGGTTTGCCATATTCACTGTAAAACAAAAAGACAAATGTACGTTCCATGAAACAAATCTGGTATATGTATTGGAATTCAATGGCTAAACACAACACTTTTCTGTATTAAAAAGACACCAATTTCAAAGCTAAAGTTATTTTAAGGACTGTTGAGTATAAATTCTACGTTTACATATCGTCAGTGTTTACAATTCAGGAAAGACTTGATTTATTTGAAAGTAACTGGAGGATGTCTGCTTTTAATCATTTAAACTCTCATTTTTTTTCCTTTGTAGGTTTTCCTGTGTTTTCAGAGAGTCGCTGCAGAGATCCTTGGAATCAAATTAAACAAGGCAGAGATTGAACAATCCCAGGTAAGGATACATTTGGAAAAATATTTCTAGTGTTTAAATGTGTATTTAGAAAAATATGTATGTACAACAATGCGGATTATGCTCTCTGGGTAGCTTTACAAAGTGTACATAACCACTCATGAGTTTAGAGCAAAGTAATACATATAAACACTATATCAGACATAGAATGTATGTGTGCAATAAAATATATAATAGGAGGCAATCGGAAATAGCTTTTATTTTTCATTTTTTAAATTATATATACAAATATTATACATACTATAAGATATTTGTGTATTCTATCATATATACAGAATATACTGAAATACATTTTACATGAAAAGTATAAAATAGTATCAAATAATGTGAAAAATATAGTTCAATAAAGCTAATCTAAAAGACACAAATTATTGCAGCTCGGTAAACAATAATTATTACATTGTTACATTTATTTTTTAAATACAAGCAATGTAAGTACTTGAATAGGATCTGATATAAGCTTCTTGCAGTCCCTGTACAGCAGGTCTGGAGTGTGAAAGGAAGAAGTAGTACGAGGAGCCGATTAGTGCATATGCTGAGAAGAAGCATGCGGTAGGAAGAGAAAAGCAGTGTGACACAGTGATGAGCTCATCATTGTGTTGCTTCTCCTTGCACTGTCCAGCCACAGGCTGGGCAGGTCCAGAACAAACTGGACTCGGAGGAAGTGGGTTGAATAATGCTTGCCATCTGATTGAGGACATTTAAGGGTATGGGTGCATATAGAGGCACAACTGTGCTTTAATGGGCTATTCCCCAGCCACGGTTTGCCCAGCCTTGTACATTCACCACTCATACTGGGTGGCTTTACATACTGCAGACTAAACAAAGGGGTTCCCTGATGGCCTCAGGCAAAATTTAAGTTGGTAATGAGTACAAGCCTAATTTTACCAAGCACATAAGGCCTAAAGTATAGATCATTTATATGTTTTGACCGAAACAACATACTTTCCTCATTTATTTTTAAATTGAAATCTAGTACAGTAACTTAAAGTATACCTTTCGCCATACCTTTTTTTTCACGAGTAGGGGGATGAATAAAATCTTTGTCATCATTTTCTTGTCATCTGTATCCCATTGGGATACAGCCCCTATTAAAAACTTTTCACCAGAACAAGTGTCCCCACTGGAAGAGTTTACCATTTTTTTTTTCCTCTTCTGGTCCGGATTTTGGATTTTCCCTCACTGTCAGTACTGGTAACTGTGGTCACCAGGACTAACGGAGAGTAAGTCTCTATCAGGGACAACAGACAACAATAAGAAACCTAACAGGGCATTTACCCTTTCATCACTCTATCCAAAACAAACAAACAAATCACTCTATCGAGAAAAGCAAACAAATAGCTACAAGTAATATGCCCATCTGAAGCACTGCTTGAAAAGACTTGGTAGGTAGTGTTCCATCATGTATTTACTTTGCTTTTGACTGCCAGAAGCTCTTGTTATCTCTCAGATATAGGAAAATCTCTGTACAAGCAGACTTTTTGTTCCCTTTTCTATGGAGAAAAGGTAATGAGTTAATTACTGCACATACACTGCTAGTCTAGTAAGAAAAAAAGACTGCTGCAAAACAGAGGACCTCCAGTAACATCTGCTAGTATATGGTCGACATTAGAATTTCATTTGTATTAAGAAAATACCTTATTGGTAATCTCTATATTTATACTGTTTAAATAGACTATTGAAAAATAACTTGGAGATTTCTCCGATTGTAAATGTCAACATGTTTTCTGCAGTCTGACGTTACTCTCAGTTGCAGAGATGTTTGGAAACAGTTACATCTCCTAAAACTGTAAACTGACTTAATTTTAGTTCATACATTATGCAAGCAATTACAGCCTGTGTTTTTCAAGCATACATTTAAATCCTAAAATTGTTAATTGACAGCTGAAATGTTTGTACGTTGTAGTGTTTAAGTGAGCTTGTTGAGCACAGCTAATTACTTGATGATTTTCTTGAACTAGCTGAAGACTTGATATCTTGGCATGTTAGATAACAGTACTTCACCCTGGCCCCCCTACAAATTAACTGCAATTGTTTGTTGATAACCTAAACCTCTGCATGTCATTCCCTTGTTTGCATGAAAGATTTAGGAATTCCAGGCTAATGTTCATATAGGCCATATGTATGGTGTCGATTTGTTGAAACGTTAATCAGGTTATTTTTAAGTTGTGCTGTGTGTTTACTTATAGTTTTTTTTCTATTAAGAAGAGTCTTTTCAGCATCTACAGAAAACTGATGAAGAGAACCCTTTAAATTCCCATAATCCCCTGCACACTGGCAGAAGTTGGGCTGATTATCCCAAAACATATTTTTCTCTGTGGCTGAAACAGTAACATATTTCATGGCCTGGGCATGGAAGGAGTAAATGTGCAGGCCGCGTCAGAGCTGAAACTCTATAGAGCAAGGTTGGACCAGTCCCAGAAGTTACGTAGTTGATACACCTAAAAAATTACAGCTGGCACCCATCCTTTTTTCTATTACTTACAAGTTCCTGTTTTCTTCCTACTTAGAAACGTGAACTTCTCCATCTCTAACCTAGAGGAATATCTGTAGCCTGTGAAAAGGGAGCATCCTTAAGGCCTGGTTCACACTGAGTGTATTGTCGCAGCGGATTCAGCCTGACCAAAAGCTTCACCAAAAAAAATCCTATTCATTGATATGGTCCCTGTGCACACCTAAGCATTTTGTTGAAATAAGCAAAACGCCTGTCGCTGGAAAAAGTACATAAGCTTCTTTTTGACATATTACAGCTCGGTTTGGTCCCATATCCTCAATAGGAAAAAGCTTGAAAACGCGTGTTGCAATCAGTTTTGCATGTTTTTACGCGCGTATGAGCGTGTTTTGTCCATTGGCTTCAGTGTTTCAAAACCGAAACAAAAAAAATGTCAGGCCGAAACCGAAAATCTTTTTTTATTTTAACTTTTTTTTAAAATGTAAAAGAATATATTTTTTTATAAACCTTTTTATTTTTTTTTATATTCATCTTTTAATTTTTTATTAAATATTTTAATTTTTTAGTTTACGTGTTAGGGGCTTCAGGGAAATATTAGGGGTCTAAACAAACCCCTGATATTTCCCTTTTAAAATAGAAAAAGACATTGAGAACCTAGCGTTCTCAATATCTTTTTCTGCAGCCCCTGTTATCAATGAACAGGAATCCTCTATATTGAGTGTTCCTGTTCATTCATAACATGAGCACATTGTGTGTTTACTATAACCACAATCATGAATGAGCAGAGGTGATGTAGATACTCTGTCCTCAATTATTTACAAACATTTAGCGATCACTGAGTGTTTGTACCGCTCTCCTTTCTGACAGCTGTCACAGGAGGCTGAGCGACCAGAGCTCAGCCTGCTGTGACAGCGCTGGCTGTCTCTGCCCACACTGCTCTCCTCTGATCTGTCACAGGAGGCTGAGCGGTGTGGGAGGAGAGACGCCGGCCGCTCACAGAGCTCTCCTCCCGCAGCTATTGGCCGCCTGTGACAGTTTCTCTCCTCCCTGTTGGGACACAGAGCAGCGCCCAGCGGGGAGGAGAGAAAGAATGGATGCACCGCTGTTTTGGCCAGAAAATTGCACTTTCGGCAATATGCCAAAGTGACATTTTCGGCCGATATATCGGTGCAACCCTATAATATATGCACATATATGCACGCGACAATGCACATAAACGTGAAGAAAACACTAACACTTAGGTGTGAATCCGACCTTAGGTCACAGAGGTAGGTGAACTCTGGCCCTCTAGCTGTGGTGCAACTGTGAATCCCATTAGGCCATGCGAGACTCTGACAGCCACAGACATGCCTCCCAGTGGCAGGTGCATGATAGGATTTGTAGGTTCACCACAGCTGGAGGCTCTGAGTTTACCTACCCCTTCTGTAGGACAAAGCAGAGGTATAGCATAGGGCACTGTTAGAAACAAAGACTGACTGCATAGAAAATCAAGTGCTTTGGTGTGGCTATGACAAGTGCCTAAATTGTTATTGTATTTTTTTACTGCATGTTTTGTTGTTCTCTCATCCATCTTTCATAGTCCATCGTCATAGTCCATTGTCATATTTCTTATCCATCTGTTTCTTATACTGACTTTTGTTTTTATCTCTCTTTCTTTCCTTTCTTCCTCTGCATGATTATTCATTTCACTCTCGCTTGTAATGTTGACATTGGCTTGGCAGCGTATTGTAAGGGCTGAAATAGTGAACTATCCAGAAGACAATGCACTGTTGAACTCTGCAAACTCTCAGAGTAAAATCTGCTCATTGCAATAAATGGAGGTATTAAACATGCTAGAAAACTCCTAGTGCTTCCCTGTTATCATTATAGATTAGATGCTAAATGGATTCACTTTTTACTGTGAGCAATGCTTAACCTAAATAGTCTAGTGCACATCCAGTGCCCTTCAACACTTCTGTTATAGGCCTCATCATGGCAGGTTTTGTGATTTCGAATTGTCTTCCTCTATCTTAAAGCTGAACTCCGGGCATAAAAACTTTTATTTAAAAACAAATCCTCAATTTTGGCACAAAGGATATATTCCTACTTTGTGTGCACCAAGTGCCTTTGTAAACCTAGATATTGCCTTGTAACTGTAATGGTGATATTATCACTGTGCTGCATATAGCCTGAGCAGGGAGCAGGGCTGTGGAAGAGACCATCGGGCTCCACCCACTAAGGCTCCCTGCAGAAAACTACAGGAGGGGGGGCAGATACAAGACCGGTCACTCTGCACAGGAAGAGACAGCAGCAGTGACTGGCCTTAATACAAGAAGCTCCTGCACAGAAGCCAAGTTTTACACTGGATTGCTGCACAGATCTAGAAGAAATACACAAAGCATACTAAGATGCAACTAACAATACAGATGGCTCTTGTATTTCAGACAATATTTGCTTATCCCGGTGTTCAGCTTTAAAGTGTGTGTAAACCCTAACTGTGAACTTCTTTTATTTGCTCCCTGTTGGTCTGTAAATATACAATTTTAAAGCATTTTGTTATATCTGTTTGATAATTGCAAAAAAAACACTTTGATCGCGTCAGATATTTAGAGCTGTCCTGTGTCCAGTGTTCACTTTTCTGTGTTAGCCCCCCATCTTGGCACTACATAATGATAAGCCTTTATGGTGTGGAGATGGGAGAGTCTGCATTTGGAAAGAAAACTGGTCAAAGCTGACACTGCTTAGTCTCAAAATGCTGTGTGTAGAGGTGCACCGAAATTAAATTTTGAGACTAAAAAATGTCAGGCCGAAACCAAAAATTATTGTTTTTAACCTTTATAAAAAAATTATTGAATATTTTATTCTAGTTTATTTTTTCTAAACGTTTTATTTTTTAATTGAATATTTTTATTTTGTAACTTTACTGTTGGGAGCTTTGGGGAAATATTGGGGGTCTAAACAGACTCCTGATATTTCCCTTTTACAATAGAAAAAGAGATTGAGGACACAGAGTCCTCAATCTCTTTTTCTGCAGCCCCAGCACTGAATGAATAGAAATCCTCTATACTGAATGTTCCTGTTCCTTCATAACTTGTGGAAATAGTCTGAGTTACTATGTACACAATCATGAATGAACAGGAAGTGGTGTAGATCACTTCCCATTCATTCATAGCTGGTACATAGTAACTCATACTATATCCTGTTGGTTATAAACATTCAACGATCACTGATCGCTAAATGTTTGTATACAGCTCTCTATCCTGACTCGCTGCTACAGCTGAGCCGGCGCGGTGCGGGGAGGAGAGCTCGGTCTCATTTGACAGCTGACTCCCCCCCCTCACTGACAGCTCCGTCTTCAGTGACACCTGACAGCTGGCTCCACTCACATACCTCTCTACTGATCAGTGCAGAAGGCTGGGCGGAGTGGGAGGAGAGCTCAGACTTCTGTTACACGCTCACAGCGCTCTCCTCTCCGCCCTGCTTGGCCTCCTGACAGTTTCTCCTCTCCACACTGGACTTTGCTCTGTGTCAGAGGGGACACAGAGCAGCGCCCACCAGGGAGGAGAGAAACTATGGATGCACCGCATTTTGCAAAAAGTGCCATTTTTGGCCGATATTTTTCGGCAGCTAAAATTTCGGAGCATTCCTAGCTGTGTTTTGCCACCCCACAGCAGGAGTTAGCAGCGGAGTGTATTTCTCTGTACTTGCAGTGTTTTTAAAGGCATAATACATGGGGAAATGGACATGTTTTGCAGAGATGTACTGCATATGGTTTTTTACACTTTAACTTAATCCCATTTACAGTTTTCTCTTGCATTGTCCCTTTTCTTTTTAATTTACTTAACTGTCTTATTAGACTTATCCCATGGTTAACATGCTTTTATTTATTATCCTTATAATTTTTAAAATGAATATCCAACCAAAGCTTAGAAAGATTAGAACCCATGTTGGGGTTTAGTGATATTCAGGGCTCCTTTGGAGAGATTTCTCATCACTTACGGTGTCACCAGACTGGGAGTAAGATAAAATTTCCAACAACAACTAATACAGAATTGTGTTTTGCTTGAAGAGTAAGGGACGGCTAGAACCATTGTCACCTTTTTATTGCTGTCTATGTCCTTGTTGCATTTTTTCATTAATTTCCTCTTATTAAACCGTTGTCACTGTGACGAGATGTTAGAGGAATTCTCTGTAACGGAGCATTGTGTTGCAGAAAAGCATGACAGGATACTTATTCTTCCTTATGCTACCCAAAACCTTAAAAAAAACATTTTGGCTATCCTTACTCTAAGCCTATCAGTAGTGCTTTTTTGTTTTGTTTTTTTTTTAAATTATTATATTGGCATAGCGCACCTGAAAGCAATCCACAATGGCACAAGGTGTAAATAAATACACCATGAACATAGTGTCCTTATTGGGAATGGAAATGAGGACCCAAATTAAACCAGAGTATGTGACCAATATCTACTGGCTGCAGATGAACAATTGTACACTGGCCAAAATCTTCACTTTTTAGCCAGTTGTGAACACCAGATGTCCTATACACATCCAAAAAGGCTTCCTTCCTTTTTGTTCCAATCCTTAATATTTTTCTTATATTATTGGACATGAGTGTTCTTATGTCATACATGCCTTTTTCAATAACTGTTCAATAATCTTTGAATATCTTTATGCGATTTATGTTCTGTTTATTAATTTAAATCAAACATTAATAAAAAAAAACAAAAAGGCTTCATGGAAGTACACAGAATGTGTGTAGTATGCCCTGTCCTTCTGCCCCTCTGCCGCTCCACTCCTCACACTTACAATTCCCAACTGTTAAAATGGCTGCTTGGAGTTGCTGTGTAAATACAGTAGTTGCTGCTGTCAAAAAAACAGACCATCTGGCACAGTGTTTATAAACTGTGTTCAGACATGAGATAGAGAGATACAAAGTAACATTGTTGTATCTACTATGTTTCATCCATCTGCAGATCAAAGGAATGATCTTCGATCTGCATATGATTTCAGTTAAAACAACCTCACAATTAAAAAAAAAAAAAGTTATTTTTTTTAAATAAAATTTGTTCCTAATTAATTCCCTTTTCTTCGCTCCACTATTTATCCTGCTGATTTATTTTTTCTCCTGTTTTTCTAACCATTAGTCTATCAAATGTTTTCATTTTTCTTAATTTTTTCATAAATGTTTGAAATAAAAAGCCTTTATGGCAATTGCAAATTTGCATTGCTTTGTACAAGAATCATAATCTTGGTGTGATTTTAAATGGGATACTGGGATATAAAAAAACATACGCTTTATCTACAGTAACATTAATTTATTTTTAAAATAACACTGATCAAAGAAGAAAAAGTGTTTTTTTAGTTTATGGATTGCATAAAAAATATATCCCCAAAAGAATGCCTTGTTTGTCCTAAAAAGAAAACAAAAAAATATCTATTACTTTGTTATCTTGGGTATAGCCAACATTGCTGCCAGATCCATAGGCCCATAGCATAAATGTAAAAATTGCTTGTCCAAAAGGGGTGTACAGGTGTGAGAGCTGAAGTGGTTTACTACCAAGAGGTAAACATTTGATTACTTTGCAGTTCCCTTTGATCTTTAGTAGAGACAATAGTATCTGCATTGCACATGGTCCCTCTCCAGAAGTCAGCTGGGGCACCTTAGAACCTAAGGTCCCAGCAAAAATGAGAATGCCATTTGTGCTGAGAATCTCCCCAACTTGGAGATAATGTTCATTTCTATAGTAAAATGCCCAAGTGTGGAGCTCTCAGGAGAGTTAGAAAAAAAAAAAAACCTTGTGTTGCCTGCTTTTAAAGCATAATTTGTTAATATTAATCACATTTATTGTCTGTGATTGCAGAGAGTTGTGAAGGCCGACATTGTAAACTACAGTCAAGAGCCAGTTACCAGAATGGTTAACACTCCTCGAAGTTCCATGTGTGACATCCAGTGAAAGTACAGTTGGTCTATATCATGGAGCCTACAAGTGACTTCTACAATTGCACAGACCAGCGGTTCACCATGTCCTTCATTCAAACAATGACAATCTCTATGGTGCATTTAGATGTTTCATAAATGTCATACAATATTTTGTTTCATGAAGCAGCAGACAGCCAGGTTGGCACATGGCCAACGTTCAGACCACACACTAGAAAATCTAAATTAAAAAAGAGTGTTCAAAATCCTCCACGGCGTACGTATGACTTTACATGACTGCTGTGCATCTTAGAGCAATAGGATGAACAGAGAATGACCGTTTTTAAAAAGTGTTACATCAATACAGGTTTCTGTCTTCTCTTACAATATACACATCTGAAAGAGGTGACATGGTGAAACATAATGATGTATTTGGTTCAGCAATGCTGGAATTTATTATGTAGAATTTTAAGAACCTTAAACTGAATGTAGACAGAACACAGGAAGGCATGCTTTTTTAATTAGTATTTCCCCTTTCCTTTTTTTGGGCTATTTTGAGGGGTAAATGGGAATTATGGAAAAAAAAAAAACTTTTGAGAATTTTTTATTTCTTTACTACTGGGAAAAGTAATTTGTGCTTTCCTGAATGTACAATATTTAGTTTTATGCATTTACAATAATGGAATGTTGTGCTGTTCCTTTTTTCATTACTCCAGTAGATCTTAAACAGATAGTTTTAGGGCCCTTTGTAAACTCAAGGTACTATAGCTTATTTAAAAGATCTGTGAGGAGGATACATTTATAACATAAAACTTGCAGAAGTTATAGAGAGATATAGATTTTTTCTGTCAGCTAGGTTGTTTTTTTTGGCCAACCGACTATTGTTGGCCCAATAAGCACTAGAGGGTTGCATATAACAACACCACAGATGTTAACACAGTTTTAAGTATTAAGCTGTATAAAATATGGGATGTTTTACTCAGTTTCTCCTTGTTTATTACTAAACAAATTACTTTTTTTAAGCTTACTTCCATTCCAAATGAAAGTCCTAATGTTGGGGAAATGCAATGTTAAATCTGCGTACTTCATTCTTTTTCTGAGGTTTAGGCATTGAGATCAGGTAGCATTTCCCACTTGCCAAGACTGCAGTCCATGAATTCTTTTTAAGGATCTGTGGCATCAAGGTTTCACCTCTCCATTCAACTTTTATGGAAATGCTATCAGAAAGCAGTAGTTTGAGTGAAAGGATAGTGCCAGAGCTTCATCCAGCACCTTTAAAGGATGAGTACAACCAGGACTGATACTTCTGTTATGTATGGATATTAGTGGCTGAGTCCTTATCTTTTGCACATCCCTGGATTCCCCAGATCTGTACACACACCACTCATTCTATAACATAAAATGGAATAAACAGGAAATACAGGGCAATAAGGCTCCTTTGTAAAGGCTGTGGCAAGTGGGTCGAGCTAGGGACTCCAGTGGAAAGATGTCAGCGTCAGACTAGAAGGGATATAAAAAGCCAGTTGGCAAGTCAATTCTTTGCCATCTGTCTATAACGCTGTGGTTTTTAAAATTTTTAAAAACAATTGCTACAATTGTATAGTAATAAATGCAGTTCAGTGTGTTTTATAGAACACCTTGTTAGACCTCATCATTTTGTATTTCATTGTGTCTCTAAGATGTGCAATGCAGAATGTATAATATACACTACACATATCAGAGAGGTAAAATGCATACTTGAAATATACACCGATATAGATGCCTGAAACTTTTTGACTTCAATCTAAAGATTTATATTCTGTTGATGGTGATGTAGCGAGATGCATTTTTTTGCTGTATTATATTTGTGCTTTCTTTTGAAAAATGTTTCCTGCCTGGATTTTTTAAATTTGTATGTTCATATCTTGCCGAGGTCAAGAAACAGTTTTGGGTGAGTTAAGCTTCAGAACTGTCTACACCTTAGATTAAAAATAAATATTATTTTCATTGCTAACTGGGCTATTATTATTACTATATATTTTTGTTATCACTGTTAAGAACAGATGCTCAAATTTAGAACTCAGACAGGTCACCTTGCAAAAATAATGTGAATGCAATAGAATTCCAATCATTTGAATAATTACCAAATTTTCTACATTCCTGAATGCTTAATGAATATGCAGAAGTAATAAAGAAAAAGGTTACCTATAACTAACAATTTTTGTGTACTTTGTGTCCAAATTTACAGATCAATAATTCAGAAAATAATATGCAGGTTATGTAAAATAACAGTTCATGACATTGATTAATAATTGTGAAACCAGTCCCATACCAGCTTTTATACATTTATCATTGTCAACGGTTGTTTCCTTTTTTTTTTCACAGAAAAAGGTGGGTGCTTCTTGTAGTCAATAAAGTTTAGTTGCCAGTGTAACTGGCCATACACTGGTAGATTTTCGTATGACCGTTAACGCCAAAAATGTAATCAGATTGTGTGATAATGCCATTAGGGAGTTGTAGAATGTCATTTGAAATTTTTGTTTAATTTTAACATTTGATTTTGGAAATAATTGGAGTTTTTTGAACGAAAACCAAATCTACTGTTAGAATTTAGTTAATTCAAGAAACATTTTCTATCCTGTACCTTCATTTAAAAAAAAAAAAAATTGGCACTACAATCGAAAACTATCATTGAATTGACCCCATTAACTATTCTAAAATCAAAAAACATTTTTTTTTCAAAAGCAATTCTACTGTTGTATAGCCAGCTTTAGTTTATCTTCAGAAAGTCTGGAGATCTCTAAAGCCATCACACTCTATGATGAAATTATGTGCCACACAACTTCCTGGTAGATAAGTGGACCACCTTCTGCAACTCCCATACTTTTCTATTGCCTGCCAAATTTGCTGGATGGCCTTATGGCCATAAAGAAGACACAGGGGCAGGATGAGGCAGGCCAGTTATCACAAGCCTTGTGGTCTATATTTGCATTATATAGCACCAGGATTAGAAATTCCAAAGGTGCTCTGAAGACAAACTGAGCTAGAGAGCAAGCACTCGGAAGTAAGGTGAGCCCACAGGTTAATTATAAGGGAGAGTTCTGCAAATACTTTATCTGTGGACATGGTGTAGTATTACAGTTTACACCCCTATGCTCCTGATCTGCATATAATCTTCTGCAAATTGTCACCGACGCCTGCTTCTGGCTGCTGCATGCCTAACTAGTAAATTTATTTTCAAAAGTTGTGTTCAGTTTTTTTCTGAAATCTGCAGCTATTTTAAAAATATTACCTAGTGGTCCTGTCCTAAACATTTTGTTTATGCACTTCCTGTTATATGATGACAGCTGTTTCCCCATTTGTGCTCCTTTTTTGTCACATTGTTACATGCACCTCTGATGGAGACTATAGGCAGCTGGGCCGACACATACAGTGCAAGCATTATCAACTATTTTCACTGTCAGGAACCCAGTCCAGAACAATGATGATGAGCAGTTACTGGAGTATGTGCATGTAAACCAGAAGTGGCAGAATGGGGCTATAGGAGATCAGCAGCAATGAAATATTAAAAAAGTAAAAACAGTATTTTATCAAAAAATAAACATGACAATTTGATACAAAGTACTTTAGCAAATGTAATGTCATAAAATTAGTGTTTCTACTTTTATGTTTTTAAGGTTGTTTTGATAATGTGTTTATAGGGGTGAGGGTATCAAGTATTTGAATATATATGGATCAGAGGATTTTTTTTGCACATAACATTCTGATGTATTTGAAGACAAGTAATTTGTAATGGCTGTTCTTATAAAGGAAAGATGTGTTTCATCAGATTAGAGGTATTCATTTAAAGTCCACGTAGGATCTGTCGAGGATGAAAGTAATGAAGAGAGGGAAACCGTGACCGCGGAATGATCCAATCAGAAGATAGGTTGTATCGTGGATGCTAATACAGAAGGTAGCATCGTGTGCGCTAGGAAGATGTGTGATCAATTCTAGAAAATTAGTTATGGGGGGCAGAATAGAAGGTAAAATCACAAGTAGATGGGTAACGTTCTCGCCAAACATCAATGAGCGCGTATTGGGACAACATGAATTTAAAGGAAGAAGAATGAGCAGAAAGAGGGTAAGCTGGAGATTTATCTACCACAGGAGACAAAGGAAGATTAGGGTCTCCACAAAGAATAAGCATGCCCGCTTGGTGTCTAGCAATGGTAGAAAGGGGATGGGGTTAGCATTTGGGAACATTCTGATATATGATTATTTTCCCTGCTTGGCTATATCTCTCCTAGGAGGGGATATTTTGGTAAATTATCATCAATTTGAGAGTTGATCCTTGCAGGGATTGATCTGTTTAATGAAATATAGCTTCACTATAAAAGTAGATGTAATTAACATCTACTTTACCTTTTTCTTTGTTTCCTCTATCAACCCCACATGTTTACTTTCACTTTCACTCCTTGTCTGTTGTTGGCTGCACATTTTTTTTTCTGGGTTGTTAAAAGAAAATCGGATAATAAATAACAGAATTTCTGGGTTAACTCATGCCGGATGGCTACTATTTTAGTGTGCAATTTTTAAGGAAATTAGGGGAGTAACTGCAACCACTATAATAAAAAGAACACTTCAATAAGACTGAGCTGAGGTTAAGCAGTGATTTATAAAAAAAAAATGCTTTTGACCAGAATGAGTCAGTGTGGAAACCCTTTCAAGAGAGATCACTATTTGCCAGCCACACAATTACAAGCATGCCATTAAAAAAAAAAAAAATATAGCTAAGAACTTTTGACGAATGGGATCTGTAGGATGGGATGGCCATGGATCAGATAGAGAACACATCCATCTCTTGTTTATGTTTCCAAATCTTAGTGCCGACATAGAGGATAAACAAAAGCTGCTTCATCATGTTGGCATGTGGGAAAAATATTTTGATGACTGACTAGGAAAATATGAAGTGAGATATCTGGAGCTGGTCCAGTCTATTGCACAAATTTTGGCGGGCGTTTTTCTTTTTCTTTGCCCTGGATGGAGTGAAGAACTGTATCCTCCTTGACAAACATGCCAAGAAAATGCAAGAAAAGCTTAACACATAAATGGGAATTTCATAAGAATTCCATTAGAAAAAGGCTAAAATAAATATGAGTTAATATATCATTACAAGCATAAATCATGTGTTCAGTAAGAGATTGTTTACAGTCTTTTTTATATGACTTCTTTACTGTAATGGGTTTCTCTAGTTTTATGAACTGTAGTCCAAAGTCTATACAAACTGGAAGCAACCCTTTTGATACCTAACCAATATTCTATATGAACATTTCCTACTAATGAAGGACTCTGCTTTACAGAGACTTAGCAGATAGTGATGATGTCTTTCAGTGGTGGGATAAATACCCAAAATTATTATTGTTATTATTGTATGGGGTTTTTATAGCACCAATCGCCTGTGCAGCACTTTACAAAATAAAGAAAGACAGTACAATTAAAATGCAATTCAATACAAGAGGGAAAGGAGGGCCCTGACTGTGAGAGCTTACAGTCTAAAAAGGAAGGGGCAAGTGATACAAAGGGTAATAACTCTTAAGGGATGAGCTGATAGAAAAAGTACAGTTAGGTGGAGGTGAGATAGACTTCCCTGAAGAAATTAGCTTTCAGGCACCTCCTAAACGTGGACAGAGTAGGAGATAGCGGGACAAATTGGTTTGAGGAAGGGAGAGACATTTACGAAATCCTGGAGGTAAGCATGGGAGGAGATGACAAGGAAGCTTGAGAGCTGGAGATCTAGGGAGGAACATGTGGAGTGGCTTGGGTGATATTTTCAGAACGGGTTGGGGCAGGGTTGTGGATGACTTTGTATGTTGTTGTTAGTATTTTGAACGTCATTTGTTGGCCGAGCAGAAGCCAGTGGAGGGATTGGCAGAGAGGAGCCACAGACACTGAATGGTTGGTATGGTAGCAGTAACATCCAATGTAATTAACATCTACTTTACCTTTTTCTTTGTTTCCTCTATCAACCCCACATGTTTACTTTCACTTTCACTCCTTGTCTGTTGTTGGCTGCACATTTTTTTTTCTGGGTTGTTAAAAGAAAATCGGATAATAAATAACAGAATTTCTGGGTTAACTCATGCCGGATGGCTACTATTTTAGTGTGCAATTTTTAAGGAAATTAGGGGAGTAACTGCAACCACTATAATAAAAAGAACACTTCAATAAGACTGAGCTGAGGTTAAGCAGTGATTTATAAAAAAAAAATGCTTTTGACCAGAATGAGTCAGTGTGGAAACCCTTTCAAGAGAGATCACTATTTGCCAGCCACACAATTACAAGCATGCCATTAAAAAAAAAAAAAATATAGCTAAGAACTTTTGACGAATGGGATCTGTAGGATGGGATGGCCATGGATCAGATAGAGAACACATCCATCTCTTGTTTATGTTTCCAAATCTTAGTGCCGACATAGAGGATAAACAAAAGCTGCTTCATCATGTTGGCATGTGGGAAAAATATTTTGATGACTGACTAGGAAAATATGAAGTGAGATATCTGGAGCTGGTCCAGTCTATTGCACAAATTTTGGCGGGCGTTTTTCTTTTTCTTTGCCCTGGATGGAGTGAAGAACTGTATCCTCCTTGACAAACATGCCAAGAAAATGCAAGAAAAGCTTAACACATAAATGGGAATTTCATAAGAATTCCATTAGAAAAAGGCTAAAATAAATATGAGTTAATATATCATTACAAGCATAAATCATGTGTTCAGTAAGAGATTGTTTACAGTCTTTTTTATATGACTTCTTTACTGTAATGGGTTTCTCTAGTTTTATGAACTGTAGTCCAAAGTCTATACAAACTGGAAGCAACCCTTTTGATACCTAACCAATATTCTATATGAACATTTCCTACTAATGAAGGACTCTGCTTTACAGAGACTTAGCAGATAGTGATGATGTCTTTCAGTGGTGGGATAAATACCCAAAATTCTTATTGTTATTATTGTATGGGGTTTTTATAGCACCAATCGCCTGTGCAGCACTTTACAAAATAAAGAAAGACAG
>NW_017306418.1:202279-211168 GCF_000935625.1 Nanorana parkeri
GGTGGGATGGAAGTAATACCCTTGGGGGGGGGGGGATAGCCTGTGTGGAGGTAGGCCAATGAGGAGGGAATTGCACTAGTCAAGGTTTATAATAACAAGGGAGGGAATTAGTAGTTTTTGTTTAATGAGGGGTGTATTCTGAAGGCATTACAGATTTGATATGGACAGTGATTGGATGTGGGGCTGAAATGAGAGTCCACAATTACACCCAGCACCCTGGCATGACGAGAGGGACTGATGCTTGTCCTATTGATCTTGATTGAAAAGTCAGGAGAGGGGATCAAGGGTGTTGATTTACTACAGGAGTACCGTGTTTCCCCGAAAGTAAGACCTACCCCGAAAATAAGACCTAGTTCGGGGTAGGTCTTATATTACAGAAATCCCTGAAGATAGCGTTAGGTCTTACCTTCGGGGTAGCTGCACATGTAATTAAATTTTACATGTAAAGACCGGCCGCAGCTCCCTCCCGCCCCCTCGTCCGCCCACCTCCCTCGTCCAGCCAACCTGTCTGTTGCTCTCTGTGGCATCAGAGCGGAGAGGCAGCTCTCTCCCGTCCCCCTGCTAGACACGCCCCCCGCACGCATGCCCGCCCCCTCGCCCGCCCACCTGTCTGTATATCTATGGAATTGCATCAAAGCGGAGAGGCAGCTCCCTCCCGCCCCCCTGCCAGACACGCCCCGCACGCCCACCCACCTGTTTGTGGCTCCCTGGACGGCAGAGCGGACAGCTGCAGCCAGGTAAGACATCCCCCGAAAATAAGACCTAGTGTCTTTTTTTGTGAAAAAAATAAAATAAGACACTGTCTTATTTTCGGGGAAACACGGTAGAGCATGTTTACTTTGCAAAGAGAATTTGCAGTGTATGTGATGAAAATTCACTTTACAAAGAATACCCAATGACGTGCAAGAAATTTTTTAGAAAACAGTAGTTTTGGCTGCATGTGGTTGGATGATGTAAGTTAGCAGAACTTCACTTTCCAAAGTAAACAGCCTTTTTGCCTTTAGTAAATAAACCCCATGAAGTTTCTCTGCTCTCTCTATGCTGATGTAGGTTTAATCTGAGTGTTCTAGTTTCTGCCTCAAGTGTTCCTGGTAGGTTTAAGCTTAGCTAAAATCTCATGCCCTTTTCACTCTGTCACCACCATTCGAGCAGGTGTTATACTGCTAACCTAGTTCTTTTTTCATCCTGTTACAAATGCTGGGAGCATACATTGCACTGTGCATGCAGTCAGTGTATCATTTAAAGCAGAAATCCACTTGCACACGTTTACTGTTTATCCTGCATAAGGATTTGTACATCCAGACTTGTGATTTGCACATCATCGTCACACTGCACAGCCAGGAAGATCGCTCTTCTGTTTTATTTATTACAGGTATTTATATAGCGGCGACAATTTATGCAGCACTTTACATCAGTCACTGCCATCAAGGAGCTTACAATCTAAGGTCCCTATCTCACATGCATATATATCCGATTTAAACAGGAGCCAAATAACATTCCGGCATGTCTTTGCAGTGTGGGAGGAAACTGGAGTACCCAGAGGAAAACCGTGCAAGCGCAGGGAGAACATGCAAACTCCTTGCAGATAGTGACCTGGCGGGCCCAGTATCACTGCTGCCTGCATCCCCTCACTACTAAGTCAACAGAGGTGGTGATGCTAAACCCTTGTCCAATAAACAAGCTGAGGGTGGTAAGATTGGAAACTGAATTGTTGAACTAAGAAATTAGGTCAAGTTCACACCATCTCCGTTGAGATTTTTTTTTGCACACCACTACATATATGGTGTGACCAAACCAAAATTGCATTTTTATGTGCCCTGTTTACACCATACATGTGCGGTGTTGTGCAGAAAAATGAAGCTCAACAGCCATGGTGTAAACAGGCCCTTAGTGCATCGCCTGCTTAGCTATGCCTTATGTTAGGAAATAGTATTGGATCAGTGGGTGATGGAAGCACCAAACCCCTTCTTATTGAATTGCTACAAACTATAAATATATCGTGAAAGAATGTTTTTATATTCAGCCATTTTGTTTCTTCTAACAGAATCTTTTTTTTTTATCCTCTGCAAATAGTTAAACTGTAAGCCCGTACCAGCCTCAAGCTAGAACTAACTGGTCTTTTTTGAAGGTCTCTTTATAGATAAGGTCTAGGTGCATTGCCCTGTCAGTGTTATGCTAATCGCTGGAACATATTTAAACCGCCAAGGAGAGAAACACTGCTGTGTCTTTTTTTTTTCTTTATTCTGACACGTAGCGATGTCAGAATAAAAAAAGAAAAAAAGTGTTTCTCTCCTTGGCGGCCGGGAGCGGGAGGCTCCCAGAGCGCCCGGGAGAGTTTTTTTTTCGGTTTTTTTTTTACGGCAGCAGAGCCGCCGGACAATAGGAAACTATTGGGCGGAGCTAGCTGTCACTGCTAGCTCCGCACAATCATTTTCTATTTACTTTTTAAAAACTTTAAAAACTCTTTTTCTGTTCTGCTCGGTCCCTCTGAGGGACCGAGCCGAATGCTGCTCGGCGGCATTCGGCTATTCACTCACTGCTGTTCAGCATCTATAAGATTAGACCGAACAGCAGTGAGTAGCTTGCCGGAGGGTCGGCTCAGCCGATCCAGATATTGGATCGGCTGAGTCGAACTCCTTCTGCACTTCGGGTCGGCCGAACATGCTGAGCATGTTCGGCCGACCCAAAGCCATGTGAAGCAAGCCGATGTACGGCTGATTTTAGCCGATGTACGGCTGATTTCAGCCGTACCAGCCTGAAGTGAATAGCCGAACAGTGTTCGGCTCACTTCAATTGGGGTCGGTTGTTCACTCGGCGGCCCTCGGCAGCTTGGTGAATAGACCCCAAAGTGTGCTTTAGAAACCGCAGTTGACTTGCTGCAGCTTCTCATTCACACAGTGGGAAGCTCACAGCATGCAGCAAAATCAGATATTGGTCTAATTCAGTAGAGGAGAGCAGTTTGTACAACTGTGCAAGGCTGCAGGTAAGACTGCAGTTAAGCTTGAAATTTAAAAGGAAAATTAAAACTTCAACTGGGTTTAAATATGCCCCGGATAGTTTCAGACAACATTCAGACTTTGGAGTGTTGGTGTTCTGTGTAAATGAGGCATGTGGTCAATTGTGTAGTACGAGAGGATATACTTGCATTTTTTTTGTTAGTTCTCTACTTCTGTTGCTATGATGCCTATTTGTTTTGAGCTGCTTGCACTTCCTTGGAGAGCCTAAGTACCGCCTTTTTCAACCATTCCATCAATGTCATCCCTGTACTGGTCAACTGACAGTAGCTATTCCTTCCATGTCCTCTCCTGACAGATGTTTTCTTTTACTCTGTTTAGACAAGGAAATTAGCTCTCCAGTAAAACCGAGGGAAACCTAATATGTTGGGCTACTTTAGTGCTGCATAATATATTAGATGGGTCCCCTTTAAATCTCTCAATAAAACACTGTTAAGTAATTTTTATATATTTTGAGTAGATTTTTGTCTCAAAGCAGTCTGCTGGAAGATTTCTTCAACCAGTGTTGCAATGTTGGTTGCTCATTTCTAATTGTTTCTTCTTATTATTATTGTTATACAGGATTTATATATCGCCAACAGTTTGCTCAGCTCTTTACAATGTAAGGAAGACATTACAGTTAAAATACAAATCAAAACAAGATGGTAAGGAGGGCCCTGCCCCTGAGGGCTTACAATCTAAAAGGGAGGGGCAAGTGATACATGAGGAGGTAGCTGTGTGGGGATGAATTGTTTGAGAAAGTGATAGTTCAGTGGTTGGGTTGAGGTGGGATAGGCTTCCCTGAACAGATGCGTCTTTGGGGATCGCCTAAAGGCAGACAGAGTAGGAGATAGAGGGACAGAACGGGATAAAGGATTGCGAGAGACTCTAGAGAAGTCCTAGAGGCGTGGATGGGAGGAGTTAACAAGGGAGCTAGAGAGCAGAAGGTCTTGGGAGAAGCAGAGGGGACGGTTAGGGTGATACTTTGAGACAATGATAGAGATATAGCCGGGATGGCAGAGTCGTGTATGGCTTTGTAAGTGGTTGTTAATATTTTAAATGTTATCCTTTGGGTGATTGGAAGCCAGTGGAGGGATTGGCAGAGGGGGATTGTAGACACTGAGCATTTGGTTAGGTGGATGAGTCTAGCAGCAGCATTCATCATAGACTGAAGGTGGGATAGCCTGTGTAGAGGTAGGCCAATCAGGAGGGAGTTGCAATAGTGGAGACGAGAGATATCAAGTGAGTGGTCAGTTCATTAATTGCAATAACAACCCATTTCTATTCTCCAAGAATACTGTGACCATACTTCTCTTATTTGCTTTTCATTCCACTGTTCTTAACTAGACCCATTTCATTGCAAAATTTATTTGAATGGTCCGGCAGTTCGTTAGGATTTCACTCAGTAAATAGGTAGTTGCAATGTTAAATTGAAATGCTTTCCACGGCAAAGTATATTTGATCTGGATTAATTATTGAAAAAAAGATTGAGGGTTGAATACTACTTTAAGTTGGCCATACACCATGAGTTTTTCCATTTTTTCTTCTCCTTTCCACCCTCCAGCCCTCTTGGTGGTCTATTGTATTCTAACAGCAGTGGGTGTGCAGTTGCTAGAATACTGGGAAAGTCACTGCAGCACCACATTCTCTAAGCTATAATTCTCTCCATAATATCGTTGGAACTTGCTGACCTTAACCCTTTGACCAGAAGCGTCTATTTCATATAGTGAAGAGGATATTGCAGAAAGAACAATGTACTGATTGGAAGTTGGCAATGTGGATGAGAGGTACATATGCTGATATGATAAACCAGCTTAAGTATGGTTAGTTTAGGATGCATTTTAGTAGACTTATTGGGACAACCAGACATGTTATGGTGAGGTGGGCTAAATGGAACCAATAAGCCCCCCACCAGTCCCTTTAGTTCCTTTTCATGTCCGGTTGTTCAGTTGGTTGTGCCCTACTCCATAGAAACAATAGTTTTCATACACTGTACTGATGATGGCCAATTAGCCTACAAAAAGAGCTGTATGCAGTTTGGAATACGTTGCACCATATTATTAGGCTTTAACTTTATGATGAAATAGAAGCACAAAAATTGGAATTTAGAGACATCAGACACCACTCCCATACAGTTAGGATAATATTGAACCTATACAATCTTTATTAGCATGCATAAGAAAAAATAGAGTGCAAACGGAACAAATGAAAAGCAGCCTCGGAATCTCCTAGAGACCGTCAGGTTGTTAGACAATATCAATAGTACCATTTGGATGAGAATAGTTCTTAGTTCATAACCGTGTACCAAACGTAGTGATGGTTATATATTAAAAAACAGTCAATGGTATGATGTCTCCTTCTGTACGCGTTTTGCACCCAGAGAGGGGGCTTCCTCAGGAGGGAGGTGCTCTATAGTACTTGTTTGCTCACATGGCTGAAGGAGGGAGAGCAGACTCGACAGTTTAAAAGCATGTAATAATGCCACAGAGGTAGAGCCTCACTGAAGGTGCACCTCCAGGGGCACTTGGATCTGAAAAGATGTTACTGCAGTAAAGGTACCCATGTGCAGCATTTCTCGACAGCAATGGCGTGACAGCTATATATAAACTGGCAGTTCTGGATGTGTAGTTGATCTGCATATAGGAATGGTTTGCATGTTCCACCCACTATCCTAAAATGAGAACTAATTCCCTTATTTCTTGGATTTGTCATGGACGTGAAAGTTGAAAAAAACTTTCTGTTTTAAAAGGACTATATAGTAGATTTAGTTACCTTTTTTTTTTTACCTGGATGACAATGCAAATCATGGAAATGCTTCTTTATGTTAAAAATATTTAGAAAAACAGACGTCTAAAAATACCTAATAACAATGCTTTATTATATTTTATAAACTTTCTCTTAAATGCATTTTTCTAATTATGTTTTCTATTTAATGAATGCTTTTCTCAGGCAAAACAGGAAGCAAATGCATCTGAAATGTTTAAAATCTGGGAAGTCTTTCTGTTGACACTTTTATGGGAAGGTCATGTTTTTCTATCAGTGCTTGTGTTTGTGTTTTCAGGTAACAAACTGCAGAGTAAAGTTTCACTTGTAGTAATTCAAGAATCACTGCGCTAGGTGTGAAAACTAAATAATTAAATAATTAGTTCGACCAGCCGCAACTATGTGTGTGAGTGAACTTATTATATCGCAAGTGAGTTGCGCTCGGTCTCGACAAATAAATAAAATAAAATATGTGCACTCTATAGGACGTGAAGAAGTTACTAAGTTCAGATTCTACTGTGAAAAAATTATAAATCTCGGTAGTCACTACCTCGGTAATAATTGTGCAATACAACAATCGGGTGTGGGAAAAGGGTTTTCAATCACCAGCCGGTGTATTGATTAACTGGATTGGTGTCTTTGAATAGATTGCAACATCATTAAGAGGTTTGTTTGGACAAACCATGTACACTTAGTACACAGAAACACCTAATCAGTACACCGGCTGGTGATTGAAAACCCTTTTCCCACACCCGATTGTTGTATTGCACAATTATTACCGAGGTAGTGACTACCGAGATTTATAATTTTTTCACAGTAGAATCTGAACTTAGTAACTTCTTCACGTCCTATAGAGTGCACATATTTTATTTTATTTATTTGTCGAGACCGAGCGCCACTCACTTGCCATATAAAAAGTTTCACTTGTAGTTGATGTTTCAAGTGTATATATGCGAGACATTGAAAAACGTATGAAAAGGCGATGGACTTGATGAACTTTTTAGGCTTTAAAGTTTTAATTTTTTTTAAATGTGTTAAAAGTGTGTGGTTGTGTTAGTGACACCATTCTGGTATAGACATGAGAAAGGCAAAACATACACCAAATTATATTTAAAAAAAAAGCACTTTGTGAGAAGTTCAAAGTTGAAGAAAGTAAAGAAAGACAACACTTGGAGGCCAAGACAAAGCAAGGACAGGACAACACTCAATGCAGTACAGGAAAGGACTAGACCAGAAAGCAAAAGTGCAATTGTTGAATGTAAAAGAGTAAAGAAACAAGAGACTTAGATATAAAGGAATACAAAAAATTGAGAATTACTGAAGAAGGAGCGAGCCCCTAAAGTTGACCTATGCTACTCCTCTTACTATACCATTTAGCAGTACCTGTGAATGTAAGCTGTTGTAAGCTCTTTATTGCTCCCACTTCCATGTTGCAGCTCTCTAGCAATCTCTAGGTAGCAGCTGTGAAGACTAAATAAATATCAATTTACTTCCCTTCAGTCCTCCTTTACTCATTGGCTAACCTCAGCCAACAGAAAAAAAACATAATTCCACCCAGTTGGGAAGAAGAGATGATGTAACTGTATCTGGTCAGAGGGGTTGATCTACTAAAAGTAAATAGACTGTGCACTTTGCAAGGGAAGTCGATGTGGTGAAAATTCACTTAGCAAAGAATACCCAATCATGTCATCAAATGGGTGGGGTGCACTGAAATAATTGACCTTTTTTTAGCATTGACATTATGCAAATAACATTTGCGTAATATGGGCATGTCTTGCTATAAGGTAAATGATGTCATACAAGCATCCCACCCTATGCAGCTGCGGGGCAGTGAAATCCTCGGCATGCAGCTGATTGGGGTGGCTAATGGCACTTTGTTGTTCGGAAGGAGCTCAAGCTCGAACTTGGTTAAGTCTGAACCTGAGATCATCCATCATTTTTACCATAATGAACCCTGCCTGTACTGTGCTGGCAGATCTCATTGTAAACTAGATTTGAACACTGTCTTAAATAAAGGGTTAAAGATCTAGTAGCATTGTATGTTACTGAGAGAAAAACTAGTCTTTCTAAGGTGGCAGACGTCCTTTCAAACCATTCAGAACAGCTTGCAGTCTGCACAAAGTCAAACAAACATCTAAAATGTAAGAAATACTTTTTATTTGTTTTTAGGTATGCTGTGTGAATGGGAGCTCAAACCTATAGTGAGGTTCTCAAATTTGACATAAAAAATGTAAATGCACTTTAAAGGTAGGTGCACATTTGCCTAAGTAGGCGTGCTGACGATAGAAGTCTATTGTACAAAATCAAGAACTAGTTAACAGGTTTGAGGAGCTGGATCTCCTAAAGCAACAGATGTTACCAGGCAGGACTTAAGCAGTGTAGAGGAATGATTATCCCTGGAGAAGTGGCCGAAGGTCTGTTCTTTGCTTGAGTAGGGACTGGGTGCGCAAAAAAAGCACTACGGTATAAAGTTCAGGTTTATGTTTCAGGGGTTGAAAGGTCCCTCCTTCATCAGGGCTTGGTAATGTTGAACAAAGTGTGTACTGGATTAAAAATATTGGAGGGATCCTGTGGGGTAATTAGTATGATCATTGTAGATGTCAGTTAAGGCATCAAGTTTGCAGAAGGATGTCACCAGCACACCATTTAAGTGAAATCAACAAAAGTCAATTTATTACTGGCCGCACGGGGTCCCCTTCATCAGGCTCATGAGGCCCCAAAAGTGTTTGTACTGAAATGACAGTACTCCATTAATAAATGGACTTTTGTTGGGTGACATCCTTTTGCAAACTAGTGTCAGGGGATCCCAGCGCAGGTGACCCCCACACCTGCACAGGTACCCTTACAGGCAGACCAAACGGACCAGGTAAGTATGGTATATATAAATATTTTAATAAACCTAGCAAGCTAACTAAAACAATCCACAAGTGCTGCCAGTAAGTCCGCCACACGCCCCATGTCCAAGGCCCAAGGTCCGGCCGCCGCCAGGGTCAGGCAACAGGCCGAGCAGTCCACCACCCGGATCCGGCAGGAATCTCCACAGGCCTGCCAAAGTCCCAACAGGAAGGCCATGGGCACCAGAGTTCCGAGGAGTACACCCCCCAGCACAAGGGAGCCTGGGTATCAGTGGGTA
>NW_017306418.1:211539-224191 GCF_000935625.1 Nanorana parkeri
GGCATCGACCGGAACAGGAGCTGGATTGGCATCGACCGGAACAGGAGCTGGATTGGCATCGACCGGAACAGGAGCTGGATTGGCATCGACCGGAACAGGAGCTGGATCGGCATCGACCGGAACAGGAGCTGGATCGGCATCGACCGGAACAGGAGCTGGATCGGCATCGACCGGAACAGGAGCTGGATCGGCATCGCCCGGAACAGGAGCTGGATCGGCATCGCCCGGAACAGGATCGGCATCGACCGGAACAGGAGCTGGATCGGCATCGACCGGAACAGGAGCTGGATCGGACGGATCATCGACAGGAACAGGAGCAGGGTCGGATGGATCATCATCAACAGGAACATGAGCTGGATCAGCATCGACAGGAACAGGAGCTGAATCGGATGGAACAGAATCGTCTCCAACAGGAACGGGATTGTCTCCAACCGCATCGTCCCGAACAGCAACAGGATCGTCCCGAACAGCAACAGGATCGTCCCGAACAGGAGCGGGAACCAGGCAGCAAGACACCTATATATTAGTTAAGGCATCAAGACACAACATCAGGCATGGTGGCTGCAGGAATGGATAAGTATAATGTGATGGAAATTCTCTTGTGGAAATGTATACTGGTTTAAATTCATGTTAAAAAAATGTAATAACTATACATGGTAGAAATGACCGATGCAATTTTCAGAAGCGGAAAAACAACATACCGTCTGGAACAAAGTATATTTGCAAAATAGGCAGGACACAGACTAATGGAAAACTATAATGGTTTAGGTCAGTTTGATTTGAATACTTTTACACTGAAGTCTTCAATATTACTATTTGTAATTCTGCAACTATTTGATAAAAAATACCAGGAGCTGTGCGTTTTCTCACAGCACAGCACAAGTTTCCTTTCAGATTTCCTGTCTCTGCTTAAAACCTTGGAAGGAGGGAAGGAAAGAAGATTATGTCACTGCTCTGGCTGATTCATTTGTGTGTGTTCATTTTAGCTTTAGCTATTGAGCTCTGCAAACAGGGTTTTTAGAGAAGGGGCCAAGTTGACACCCGGAAAGTGGTGAAAAGGAGCCTACCGCTACATCGGGCTGGCAATGATAATACAAATATCAATGTGCAATATTTTATATATACGCAATATAAGGAAGTTTTTTTAAAATGTAATTTTTTTATTCTTAGTCTTGAATATAATAAAATGTATGCAAAATGTATGCAATTTCAATAATCCCCTGCAGCTATGCAAGAACAGCAGTTCACATGGACGGAATGTCACTCCCTTGCTAATCAGTCTGTGTTATGCTTTCAGGAGAGTAAAAAGCAGGGGGTGGAGATGTATTTCCAGACCTGCAAAACTTTAGGATACTGGTTAGGTGTTCATAGAACATCAGGTTACCAGTGAATAGAGAATTTTACGTAGCAGGAAGGTCTGGGGAAAACAAACAGGTTTGCTGCATCCGCTATATGTACGCTAAATGCTACATTTCCAGGTTTAATTGGAGTGTATCTTTTACATTTCAAAAGCCGAAATTTAATTGGTTGCTGTGTGCACGTTTTTTTTTTTTCTTTGATCTTTACGCAACTACATCTGTGTGTTAGTATAATATATTGTATAGGCACTATAAAACCAATAATTTCAGCATGCTGTACTTATTAATTTCACCTAATTATTGTGGAATATCAAATATATTATTGCATCAGATACTGAAAAAAAAGGAAAAAATCTTTGGCCATCTCAGTTAGGAAATATTTGTAGGAATATTTAGAATGGATGGATTTAACATTGGCTATATTTAATAAGGGTTTATCATCCAGTATAATTATATTTGTTGTTCAGAAGACTCTATGGTGTCTGGTTAAATAAGTATTTTTAAATAAATGGCTTTATTTCTTGCCAGCTGCCAAATAAAACAGAGGCATGTTTATTTTCCCTTCCAAATCCAATCAGAGCCCTTTTCTGTAACTGACTCCGCAGTCTTCTTTGAATTCCCAAGGTGATTATAGCGATATTACTCATAAAACCCTGCATTACCGTCCAATGTATCTATCCTTAATTGGCAACCAGAACAAATCTCTCACACTGCTGAAGTGTCTCTTAATTCACTTGCAAGAGCAACATAAGCAGAGAGCTGAACTATCCACTGATGGAATTTTGAGTCTTGTAAAATATTTTCTTTTTTCCTGTAGTCAGCTCTTGGTTCGCTCAGTGTTTTTTTTTTAATATCATGTTGTACAAGCCCAAACAGTGTGACCACATTTTCGAAACCTGTAAGTTGTTAGCTGAGTGATCTATGCCCAACTTCCTGAAGTATGCCTGAATGTTATGTGCCACCATAATACCTCATCTAGAAGGGTGAAGACTGAACATGTCAATCTGTCAAGCTCTCAACCTTTACTCTTATTTTAGCAGCCAATGCAGGTATATAAAAAGTCTGGTTTGAAATAAGATAGGTGTGCTGGGGCAAATGTGAATTTAACGACTAGTTATAGCCAAACTTTTTTTTAGTTTTTTTTTGCTGAAATTCACTTTCTCTATTCGTTTTGGTAATCATTGTCACTACAGGTGTCACTGGAACAGGAATAGAGGGATAAATAAAAGGGGATTTCCTCTTTTTGTTGTGTCTCTGAGACAGGATGGAAAGGGATATCTCCCAAGTCCCCAATGCGACAAAAGATAGTCAAAAAAAATACTGAAAAGGGTTTAAAAAAAGTATGTAAAAAAATAAGTCAGCAATGTGTAGCAAAAGTCTCTTCTGTTTAGTACCTGACTGTGGTAGGCACCTGCTTGAGACTGAAGTGACAAGGCCTCTCTTGCATCTCCAGTCCAACAGCCCTGTAGATGGTGACAGGAAAAGCAAGGATGATGAAATAGCAGGGGTGTTAGAAGAGCAGCTGATATTCTGTAGGTGCACTGGAGCCTGGAGTATGATCTTCACTGAGCAGGAGGGAACCATGATGACACAGCAGAACACAGACCAAGATCAGGTTCAAATAAAAAGCAAGTGCATGTAATTTACAGAGTTGCAAAACAGTATGCAGAAATGTAGTCAAGAGTTCAGGCTGAGGTTAGGAAGCAAGCAGCAGAGGTACAAAATCAGCAGGTAGTGTGTGCAAGTGTAGTTATAGGTACAAGCAAGGGTCAATATCAGAAGTCAGAGGTTTAAGACTGGACTTTATACCATCCCGGTTAGTCTCAGTGTTGAAATAAAACAAGTTGCAGCCTCTGTTTTGCTTCAGTATATAAAGTTTGCAGTTGGAGTTTAGGCCTGAAGAAAGGATCTAAAGCATCCTGAAAGCTTCTATTTTTAATAAATTAAGTTAGCCAATAAAGGGTATCACTTAACTTCCAAACTTTCTGCATCTATCCATGAATAACATGGTGCAATATTCTGCCATTACTTTACTCTAACTCTCATCTCACCATACACTGAAATTTCTGTTGCAGTGCATAACTGTAGGTTTACTTTGAGCTAAGAGCAAACTTCAGGGAAAAGCAAAAATGAGATTCCTGGGAGTATTATGTATACAAACACTGAACAGCAGTGGTTCCATCAATGAATGGTACCACTTCCTGTGGCGGGTTATGCAAGCAACTCAAAAGCTGCCATGTGTTATGTGCATGGTAAATCATGGCAGGGTACTTTGCACAGCCAGACCACCCAGATTGGTTTCTTCAGGCTTTTAGGGGAGGAGCAGCGGAGGCTGGAACTACCAACAGTGCTTTTGCAGTGCAGTGCACACTCTCAGTCCACTCTCGGCATCTGAAAGGCGGGTGGTGAGGCAATGTAATGCCAGCGTGCATGGATAGGAGTTAAATGACCAGTGGCCATCCAGTGGCTGAAGAGAGAAGATGCTGGTTAGTAAGAAGTGGGTGAGAAGATAGTAAAGATGGGAAGTGCAAACCTGTCAATGCCAGAGGGGGAAAACCCAGAGATAAGTGTACCATAATGTACAAGTATGCTATGCTGCCACTGCTCTCCATGCTTCAGTTCCTCTTTAAGTAAAATAACTGTTTCTTGAACTATACTGGTGGTAATTCATCTCTTTCCCTCATATCTATGAATGAAGATACACTTTTTGACCAAGATAACTTCTGCCAGATTAAAGGAGAATTATGGGGACAGTGAAATGCACTCATCCCCATAGTTAGAGCAGACATATGACACTACAGCTGTCACACTTCGTCTCTCTTGATGTCGGAAACCACATACCTTAGATGAGTCTGAGTTGATGAGGAAAGCCTCTCTTGCAGCGCAAGTCCAAGAACCCCTGGAGGTGGAAAAGGTGCACTAGGACAGGAAAGGCACCAGTGCCGGTAGCAGCGAAGGCCAAGGCAAGCCGAATCTGTAACAGTCGAGCAGCGAGGTACCAGGATAGTAGACAAGGCGTAGTCAAGGACAGGCAGGATCAGCAACTTGCGGGCAGCGAGGTACAGAGCAGCAGACAGGAGCATAGTCAGAAAACAAGCCGAGGCCGAGGGCAGCCAGAAGAGCAGCAGAATGGATAGCCAAGCCGGGTCAAATACCAGGAGATCAGAGTCAGGATGCAGGGTTCAGGTTACAGGAACAGGAAACAGCTGAAGACCAGTCAGCACTGGAGGTTGGAATGTCACAACCTTAAATAGCCTGTTTAGCGCAAAAATTTGCAACACGCACATGCGCATGTCAACGTGCATGCCGAGAGAAGCGCACACCAACGTACAGTCACCTGCGCAGAAGTGCCCGGCGGTGCACAATTTTGTGAGCAAAACTATGTACATGCGCAGGTGCCCGTGCAGAATTCCGAGCGTAAGGGCCAAGCCTTGCTTCCTGACACTTGATCAAGAACTAAGCAATCACAAACCACTGATTGCTCAGTTCACGACCTTCTCCCTGCAGAGATTGGTGACTCTCAGTTGCCACTCCCTGCAGCGATTCCCCCATCCCATCTCTGTTCCTCCAGTGCTGACCTGAGGGACAGACAAGGGAGGGGGTGGGCACAGCTGGCTCTGGCTCTAGAGAGGCAGAGCTAGCTGTTAATCAGGCAGCAGGGTTGATCTTGACAATTTTGTCGGGATCTTTCCTGTCTGCAGCACAGCTCTGCGCTGTCAGCATATAGCGGGCAATAGCTCACTATATACTGAGCTTTGGGTTACAGGAGGACATTAGTAAATATCCTCCTGTGACCCAAAAGAGAACTATAGCCAAAAAAGGTTTGGTTATAGTTCTCTTTTAAAACTTATTCAATGTGAATCTTAATCTGTCCAATCAGGTTTGCTCATGTTGGTCTTAAATATTTCTAGTACAATCTATTTTTGTCTTACTTTTGTTGATCTAGTTACAGTATGCTATTTGCTGCCCAGTTTGATGCACATTGTACAGAATAAATAAACATTCTTTATGTATTTGTAAAAAATATATTTAATTTCTGAGGGTATGATTTCATACTTACAGAAATAATTATAACATGAAAAGAGAGAACATGTATGCCAGTTGCTCACTGAAACCTTTTTACCTTTTACAGACACCTGTATGGTCCTTCTACAATACATGTAAAGAACTAAATTAGGATCTGAAATATCATTTTGTTTATTCACTAGGGACTCATTTATACTGATATTTGCAACCTTTGGTGCGTTTCTTCTACCATTTGCATTCAAGTCACGGGTAGCATGTCATGTTCTAAAATTATAAAAGCTATTGGCTTTGATGTAATATAGGTCTGTGAGAGTTCTCAGACCAGTAACCAGCAGATGAATGCATTTTGCAATAGCTCTCAAAATACAGGAGTAGGCATTTCTCTGAGCAGGTATGAACTGCTGGTAGAAGAAACGCAAACAAATGAAGGGTTCTAGTAAGGGTGATGAATATCATGCAATCATTTAAGAAATTGAACCTTTATCTCTTAACTGCTTATGAGTTCATTTGGCATTAGATATTTATATAGGTAAAGCATTGAAATAAATGGCAGGTCAATGTGAAGCCCCTCCTAAAATAGAAAAGCCTTTATAATGTGTGCTCAGCATTTTATTTATTTATTTATTTTGTGATTGGTTTTCATGGTGACCAGCATTTCACCAGACAGGAAGTGAGGATAACAGTAATATAGACAATAAAAAAATGTGTTTGAAGAGTAGGGAGAAGCTAAACTCCTGTCAATTGTATTGCTGTCTGCCTCATTGTTGCAGATTTTCTCTTACTTCCAGCCTGGTAATTACTTGTCACTGTGCCATAAAGCGAAGGGAGATCTCTCTAATGGAGTCCCAGACAGCAGTAAAACCTGACAAGGGTTCAAACTCCTCATCATTCTATCCAAAACTAAAACACAAAACATGTTTACTGGACATAGACTTTACATGAATGTCATTTTAGATTGTAACTTCTCACAGGCAGGGCCCTCCTTACCTTCTTGTCTTGACTTGTATTGCAACTGTAATCTACACCGTATATTGTAAAGCGCTGCGCAAACTGTTGGTACTATATAAATCCTGTATAATAATTTCGACTCAGAGGTACTTCAAATGATAAAAATAAGTATATGCTATCTGATGCTTCTATAGAAAAATAAATAAAACTATATCACACTAACTGAACAGTTGCATACTCTGTATGTTTAAGTAAATATTAACCAAACAAAGCGGCAAGCTGACTCTACAATATGCCTTTACAAAGGTGCTCAATGTTCCATATGTACGCTTCCTTACATAAATAACACTTCTGGTGCACTTTTCAGTGGAATCCTATAAAGCCAATGTGGTATGTGGCTTGGCTGCTTTGGAAATTGAGTTTTCCGCAATCTAATCTTGGAGATAGGTTATAGTATATAAAATCCTTAAATATCAAAGCAACAGGGGAAAAAACTTGCAAAGTACATATAAACACGCTCAAGATGTTTCCCCTTGGTGTTTGATGTGTTTTGCAGCTGTTTCACCAATATTATGAGTTAAAATATCTTATGTTTGGAACATGAAAGTTTGTCTCCCGTAATATGCGTGAGATTTGCAAGTACTGGTAGTCTCTAATAAAAACCTTTTCAATATTTAACTTTACTTTAGAATTATTGGAGTGCTTTGGTTCTCACTTGTTGAACTTGAACAGAACAAGATTTGGTAAGCTGTCTTATGATATTCTATTTGTGGTTGTTTAGTTTCCTCATATACTGTATTTTCCGTTCTCTTCTAGTTTTTTGTGTTTTGTAAAAAGACTACCCATTCACTTGGGTTGTAGACATAGTCAAGCCTAGATTGGCTACAGCTAATGATCTGCTTTCATTTTATTCTCAGCTCCACTCTTTCTAGAGTTTGTCACATCTAGTCTGGTCAGCATATCTTCTTCATCAAATTTTGGAGCTGTGTTATCTCTATTATGTCATGTATAGGTGCCACGTCACATTCAGGTTCTGTCCGATTATTGCTTGTTTATTTTTTTTCACCCAACTTATTGCATCTAATTTGACTGAATTTGACTGAATTTGGCTTGAATGGTTCTCTGGGATTAATGGGTGAAGGTGAGCACAGGAGCAAAGACAGAATAATTTACAAATACTTTGTATAGAGTAAAAACGTTTTAGCACAAATAAAGATGAGTTTAAGTCTATCTAAAGCCTCTATTTTTGCTCTCAGAGTGATAGGTATTTTAAATGGAAGCTGGCATGTTAAATCTTTAAAAAATTTTAATTTCTCTATTTTTTTTATGGCAAATGCAGCTAGGAAGATGGATGTCTCATGCACCCTGCAAGACACTGGCAACATCTATTCAGCTACATCAGCAGCAAGGGTGACCATAGTGCTTTGCTTTCTCTTCAGAAGAAAGAGTGTTGTTAACTTGTAAAAAGAAGTGCCTATCAAATGGTTTTGCTGGCAGGATAAACAGGTATTTACAAAATTTCCCAGGCATACTTACTAAACAGAGAGCCTGTTATTATTGATATGGGCAGCCTACATCACCTATGTGATTATAGAGCTTGACCATAGTTCTACTTTCACTCTCATTCAGAGAAAAATGGGGTGCCAGATGAGGTGAGAATTTTCACCTATGCAAAGCCGTAGACATAGCCCAGGACAATGTTCTCACTGCACCTCAGCATCAGTGAGAACAGGTGTCAATAGGACTGGTGCAACTTTGAAGTAGCTGAGAGTAGCTGAGAAGGCATTTCACACACTCGCAGACAATATTTTATGTAGGAAAAACAGAGTTTATTTTGCAAACTTTGTACAGCCTAACAAATTCTGGTTTTAAAGACCAATATCAAGTTCTAGTGACATACCAGTAGAGAAGAGATGACCTAGTACAGGGCAAATTTTGGAGGCTACCAACGTCTGAGTCCCAAGTGCAGCATAGGTTCAGTGCTTAGCACTTTGCTATGTTTGAAACCAGAGAGACAAGCTGTGAAACTGCCCTGTTCCCCTGTGTAGCATGTCAGAATTATTCAATACTAAAAAGAATTTCTTGACACAAGACTGAATCTTATCGGCTCTAATTGAAACCATGTCTTTTTATATTTTGTGGCAGCTTAGTACTCAAAGATTAAAAATGGTCTTCCCAACAAATGTTTTGTGTGTTACATATTTTGTTAAGTCAGTGATCCATCAATGATATGTACGTTACTGAAAAAAGAGGTGGTTTTAAAACCTCTTCACCAACAAATGGCCAATGTATTTGTTGCCAACAGCATTCGAAATAACAGATACTATACACTATACACTGAGGGGCCAGAATATTATGACCACCCCATCAGTACTTCATTGGGAGATGTTGAAAGGTGATGCGAGGAATCTGACACTGCACTGTTGCCCTTCTGTTGTCTTGTACCAGTCTTGCCAATCTCCGTTCTGCCCTAACAGTGATTAGTTGCTGACGGCCACAATTCGCACGTTCAGACCCAGATTTTCGGCTGACAGTCCAGTCTTTAAACACTTTAACAATGAGCCCCTCTTGAACATTTAACAAATGCTGCTGTTTTGCTGATACTCGCTCCATGGCTCGCGCCAACAATCATCACACGTTCAAAGGCTGTTAAATCGCATTGTTTACCCGTATCTTCAGAAAAAAATCACTTCTACTGTCGTGCTTCCCTATTTATAATGGTCTGGCCCTCTAGCAACTTCAGCACAAAATTATAGCTAATTATAGCTAATTTGCCTACAAACGTCAGGTGGTCATAATAAACTGGCCACTCAGTGTATAGCACAAAGTATGTGGACACACTTCAAATTATTGAATTTAGATATAGTGAAGGACACAGTCAATGCTACAATGTGCAAAAATATTTTACGAAGCCAGTATAGATAGATTAGGAAATAGTTTGATGAATTTGGTGTGGAGAAACTCAAGTGGCCTGACCTTAACTCCATTCAACACCTTAGGGATAAATTGGAACTCCAATTGCTAGCCAGATCATCTCATCACACATCACTACCTGACCTCATAAATGCCCTATTGGCTGAATGGGCAAAGATTCACACTAACCTGAAATCTTGAGAAAAGTATTTTTGAAAGTTTGTTTAGCCGCAAAGGGGGAACCAATTCTATATAAATGTCCATGGTTTTGAAATGAGATATCCAACAATCTCATATAGTTGTGATGTTCAGTTGTCCATGAACTTTTGACCATATAGTGTATGTGCTTGTATATCAAATAGCAAGGATTAAATGTTTTGTCTTACAAGAGACAGATGGTGCCTGTATGTGAGTTAATCTGTGTTGAATGTCTATATCTGTAAATTTGGCTATCACTGTGGACCCCAACGCTGCTTTAGACTACACTTCCACAGTTAAAATGAAGATGAATTTGGCTGCCCAGTTTTTGTATAGGCAGCTTTAAAGTGACCCAGGCCATTCGTTTTGCTATCTCATCTAACAGTACCTGTGCATAAAGGTTATTATAGGCTTTTTAATGCTCCTTCTCTCATTTTCCAGCTCTTTAAAAATCCCTAGAGAGGTGTGAAAACTCTGTAAAGAGTAACTTTAGCTCCTTTCACTTACTTCATCCCTACTTTTACCATGAGCTGGAATGACCTCAATTGGATTGGCAATTCCAGTCAGATGGGAGAGAATAGATAGTCATTGTATCCATGCAGACTGATCACCCATGAACCTTTTGAAGGTAAAATGAATTTTTATACAGCTGCTTTCTAGGGATTGCTAGAGAAGTGTGACATGAGAAGTGGAGCAATAACAACTGAGCAACGGCCTCTATACAAAGGCACTGCTTTATAGAAGAATGGCATGAGTGGCATGAGTAACTTTAACGTATAACTCTACTTTTGCTAAGAAAAAACTGCTCATTGGGCGGCCTATGTACATTGCAAGGTTTTAACAAACTTTGTTGCAGATTCTGCTGCTTTTCTGTTGTGAAAAAATATTTGTTCCACCATTTTCTTTCCAGACTGTTCCTGAATGGGAGGGACTGGATCATTATAACCACCTGTAGCGATTCTAGTGTTTAATAATAAAACTTGCAGTGTCTGCATCCCTTTACAAGTGTTCAATCTTAGGGAGTATCTTAACTAAACTGAAATTCCTATTGCAGGGGAGGCCTAGAATTTTACTGGTATCATAGTGCAGACTTCTGAAAAAAAACAGTGAGCCAATCACAGAAGCAGAAAATTACATTTCTGGTAGAAGTTTGTACACCAACATTGTACAGAAGTTCTCCAGGTTGCGATATTGTATTGAGTTTTGGAAAATTAGAGCATCTACAGATTGAAATGGAAAGGACATTTTAATAGTATTAGAGTGGCACCTAACTTAGGAGTTAAACCTTAAAAATGCATTCAAGTACCAAACTCGCTCCCGTGATGGACTACAATCTCATGTTTGGTTTACTAATTTGTATTGAGATTGTAGTCCATCACAGGAGTGAGCTTAGTGCGCTGGCTACTACAGTAGCCACCCTCCAGAAGGAAGGACAGTGTCAGCACCAATTCAGAGATGATTTGAGGATCTACCGCCGAGTGATATTCAAATAAGATAAATTTATGTTAATACAAGCAGTCCCGGGTTATGAACAAGATATGGACTGTAGGTCCGTTCTTAAGTTGAATTTGTATGCAAGTTGGAACAGGTACATTTTTCTAGTGTACCTCCAGCCAAAAAAAAAAAATATTTTGTAGTTTTGGATAGCATAGGGAAGGGTTACGTTTGTTTTGCTGTCTGTGCCCCTGTCCAGAACCAGCAGTTGTATCAGATTTGTTTTTCGGCATTGTTACAGGCAAACAAGTAGACAAGGAAGACAAAAGTGTACAGTACACTGTATAGTATATACAGGGTATGATAGGGGTAACGACAGTCAGAGCCAACTTCCTGTTCAGTACCAGACGCGGAAGAAGAGCCGGAGCACTAACAACTTCCTGCAGGAGGTACAGTACTAAAACCCAGACCCACTACTCGTCTGCGATCGTCGGCATGAGCACCGTTACTAGTGGTACGCTGTGTGGTGAAATGCTGTGTGGTACAGTGGCTGCAAGCAAAACAAATGACAAACGCACTCATCAATTCGTCACCAGCTTTACAGCAAAGTGCACATGGAATGGGCTTTAAACTGCACCTTGCTGTAAAGCTGGGGACAAATTGATGAGTGCGTTTTTCATTTGTTTTGCTTGGCTGATTTGGTGCAGTGATGCATGGGGGGTCTCGGCTGCCATTGGGATGAGCGGCATCCTTTGTGCGTTCCTGTGCCTTTAAGGGAGGTTGGGCTTCCTCCTGACAGACCTGCACCCAATTTTATCTTCTGACCCAGACTCTCATAGTTTAGAGTTAGGACCGCACTGTAAGAGGTGCCCTGGCGCGGCTGTGGGGCTTTCACATTTTCTGCAGAACATGTGTATCCAAACCTCTGTTTTTAACCCTAGTGGTGAGAAGTTTTTTTACATAGAAAAATTGGGAGAGTTGTCCCTGGATGCAGCGCTGCCACAAGGGTGGGGGTGGCTGGGTGTGGGTTGGAATGATGGGTGTGCTGCTTCTTATAGATGCGGACCGGGGTGTCCGTCGTTTGCCAAGGGGATCAAAGAGAAAGGGGAGTAAAGAAGCGCTACTACCATATATAAAATGAATGGAGATGGCCAACTTACCAATGGATGGATGGTGGAGCGTAATCAGCGGCGAGGGGTCGATGGGTGTAGGTCCATGAATGGTGAGGGTGGTGATCACTCAGGGGGATGTGTGAGCAAGTAGGGGGTATGTAGGTCTCTGCTGTGGTGGCTGAGGGGGGCACAGTGTAGATGCTGGCCTGGGTATGTGTTCGTAGGAGAGGGGGGCTGGTTATTGCAGGCACAGTGAGCAGAGAGATGATGCTGGTAAAATTGTAAGGGGTGATGCTGGATGACAAGCACTTTTGGGGCCGCGCAGGGTCCCCTTCATCAGGCCCAGAAATGCGCTTGTCGTTTCAATGACAACTATCAATAAAATGGATTTGCACTATAGATGTACCGATACCGATACTAATATCGCTGCCGATACAGAGTATTTGGGCGAGTACTTGTACTCGTCCAAATGCTCCGATACCTTCCCCGATATTGGAACTTCCGGTCGTAGGGAGATGTCCCTCTGACCAGCAGCGCTAAGGGAGCATACAGCCATCTTCCTTAACAATCAGGAAGCCGGGAGGTGGGTTATCATCCACCTCCTGGCTTCCTGATTGGCTAGGAAGCCTGCTTCACTTGTTGCCACTGGGCCTGCTCTGTGTA
>NW_017306418.1:224538-277321 GCF_000935625.1 Nanorana parkeri
GGTGGTGGTGGGGTGGTGACGGGGGGGCGGGGGGGCTGGTTAATTGCAGGCACAGTGAGCAGAGAGATGATGGGTGCTGATAAAATTGTAAGGGGTGATGCTGGATGACAGGCTATCTGAGTCAACGGCTGGGAGACTTCGGTCCATTCAAGGCAGGACGCCGAGTGGATTGGGGGTGGGGACTGCGGCACATGCTGACAAGCGGCGGGTGTTCCAGGGAGATAGGAGATGGTAGTGGAGGTGGTGACCTGTCGATGGAGTATGCGGCCAGGAGGGCCGGTCCAGGTGGTGAGACTCCAACGCTCGAGGGCACACGTGGGGAGACCGGTGACAACGAGCGGTGAGTCTGCAGATTGAAGCGGGGGAGGGCGGGAAGTGGCGGAGGTAAGAGCGGGGTCTGGTGTGGCAAGGAACAGAGCGGCTACGCGTTTCGAAGAGCTTGTCTTCTTTCTCAAGCCGGGTAGTGAAGGCTAGCTTGGGAGTGTGCCAGGAAAACTTTTTGCTGTTGTACAGTGGCTGCAGTCTCGGACCTCCGTTCATAAGTACGGGTTGTACGTAAGTCGGAGACTGCCTCTAGTTAAGGTAGTTTAATGCATTTTTAAGATTTAACTCGTGAGTTTAGTGTCACTTTATATTCATGTCTCACAGAAGTTTGGGCTCTTGGAGCGGAAAAGGGCATAATGATGAAAAATGTATAAGCATAGGTTACCATCAGTAAAAAACATATGTACAAATGATCAATAGACCCAAAAACACAAACAGGTTAGTTTATTTGTGAATCTTGAATTTTCCTGTAAACGTCAAGCTTGTTCCTGCCTCTCACCTCCAAAACTTTGGCCAACATTATTCAACCCACTTCCTCTGAGCCCAGATCATCCTGTTACTAAACAGTATAAGGAGAAACAGCACAATGATGAGCTCATCTCTCTGTTACTCTGCTTTGTCCTCCACCTACATGCTTCTTGTCGGCACATAAACCGGTTCCATTCGCTGATTCTTCCTCCCACACTCCAGCTCTAGTATACAGGGACTTCAAGAGGCTAAATCAGGTAAAATGTATTTAAACTACTTGCATTTAAAAACATATATATTTATTTATTTTTTGACTTTTATATCAGTCTGGTATTTAGCTTTAAAAATAGATTCCGCAAATATTCACAATTCTTAAAGTTTGTATTATTTTGAGAGTTGTACTTTGCACTAATACCTATAAAATCTTAGCTGAATTCTGAAAGGTACGTTAAATACATTCATAAGTATGCCACATGTAAGAGAATATTTGCTACATGTAAATATTCTATAAATGTTTTAATTAGTTTGACCTGCAAAATCTGAAGTCATTGATACATAATTTTTGCCATCTTTTGCACATTTATCTTCCTTCAAATTTAGCCAATGTCTGCAATCACAAATCAAATTAAGACTTAGACTTTTTGCCGGTTTTGGATCACCTAACTAATTTCCCTAGAAACTGTGGGATCTGTGGGATCTGTGGGATCCTCTTGTGATTCGAAGTGAAACTCCAAATTCCAGACAAACCAAAATCCCATTTAAACATATACAGTATATACACAACTAGACCAACATGCCGGACGTTGATGGTACCACACTACTTCCTTTTAAAATGTATAATTTTTTTACAAAGAATATATAAAGTAGAAGTAGGCATAAATGATACCCATCCTTATTGTAATTATATAAATATAAACATATATGCTTTTAGACATATTACAGGTGTAAGAAAACTGAGGGTCCATGACTTTTCTAAGGGTACTTTCTGCGCAAATTCAGCTGCATGTACAATTACAGGTAATGGGAGCTATAAAGAGCATGATTTATGCTGTGAATGTGTGAGAAAGTTCTGAGATTCATTTTGCCTCAGTTGTCACTATGTATCTTGTAGAGTCTTATGAAAGATTATCATTGGAGATCTTCTGCAGAAGCAGGTGAAAAATATCCTGCAAAATATCTGTTGAGAGTGCTCTTTCGCCTTCGCAACATACATTTGATACGGTACCTCATAAACATTTCATTTACAAGCTTCACTCTTTGGGCATTGATCAAATAGTGTGTACTTTAATAGAGGACTGGCTAAGTGAACGTGTCCAGAGAGTATTAATGAATGGCTTAAAGGAGAACTATGAGGTGAGTGCTTTTCACTCACCTCATAGTTCTAGCCGACCTGTGACAATGAGACTGTCACAGGTCGGCTCGGTAGATCGGGAGGTAAGCGAACACATACCGATCATCTAAGTCCGGATCCGCTCCGGCGTCTCAGTATACCGCGAGCTGTAGCTCGCGGTATACTGAGCTTAGGGTAACGGGAGGACGCTAGTTTTTGTCCTCCCGTTACCCTAAGGAGAACTATGGGGAAAAACACTGACCCCATAGCTCTCCTTTAATTTCCAAGTAGTCCTCGGTTGACAGTGTCGTGCCACAGGGTTCTGTCTTGGGGCCATTGCTGTTCAACCTATTTATCAATTTTATTTGTACTGATATTAATAACAATATTTCAGTTTTTGCTGATGTCACCAAAATTTGTAGAGTAGTAAACGCGATAGAAGACATAGAAATATCACAGGAAGATCTAGATAAAATAGGGGGGTGGGCATCTACATGACAGATGAGGTTTAATATTGAGAAGTGTATGGTTATACATTTTGAAGAAAGCAAGCCACTCATTAATCGGCGTTTCATTGGGGGAATCAGAGGTGGAAAAAGATTTGGGAGTCCCAGTGGACTGTCCCCTTAGTAACAGCATGCAAAGCCAGGCAGCAGCAAGTAAGGCAAGCAGGATACTATTATCCATAAAAAATTAAATGTACTGTAAAGACAAATCCATTATTCTGCCCTGTACAAAACACTGGTTCGGCCACATCTTGAGTATGCAGTTCAGTTTCGGTCACCAATCCACAGAAAGGAGGTGCTTGAGCTGGAGAGAGTCCAAAGAAGGGCAACAAAGCTAATAAAGGGGTAAGAGGACCTAAACTATGAGGAAAAACTGCGTGCATTAAACTTGTTCGCTCTTGAGAATAGGAGAATGAGAGGGGACATGATATTAATGTAAACATTTTTAATGGTGATGGGATAATCAATAATAAACTGTTTACAGTAAATTCAGAGGCCATCATGTGAAACTGGAAGAGAAAAGGTTTAATATTAAACAGTGAAGGGGATTTTTTACTGTGAAAGCTGTAAGATTGTGGAACTCCCTTCCACAGACAGTGGTATCAGCTGAGAGTATGGAATCATTCCAGAACTGTCTAGATACTTTTCTCAGCAAACAACATTTACAGGGGTACAAGTAATCTTAGTAATACACACACACACACACAACCCAAAGGTTGAACTCGATGGACCTGTGTCTTTATTCAACCTTAACAAATCTGTTACCATGTAACTATGTAACCAATATCTGAAAGAATGTCATCCATAGTTATAAAATGAACAAGGTTATATGATCTATGACAAAAATTCTCTGACGGTGAAGGTATAGGCCAAATCAGATCATGCATTATAAAGGTTTTTTTGCTTTTCTCTGGATCAACTGTGGGTATATGGTTCAGTATATGGAGGTTTTCTACTTTTTTTGTTGGTTAAACCTAATAAACTTGTGTCTTTTTTGACTATGTAACTCCTTGACAGACAGGAATTCTGTGGAATTTCAATGTACCCATCTGGTAGACTTCCTAGTGATGTGGACTGTGCTTGCGAAGAGTGACATTCAGGGACTGAATCTTAAAGGAGCATGAGGCAGCCAGCCCGCATACTTTCCTGGGATACAGGCAGTCATTATACAGCTTTTCAGGAATGTAAACATTGAACACACCAGCAAATCAAAACTTCTAAAATAAGTAGCTCTAATAAGTTTTCATAAGTAGCCTTGTATAGGGATTGTAAATGTTAAGTCTGTCATCAAAATCCTTACATAACTAGTAGTAGAGATCCTCCGAATTAAAGGGAAACTAATGGTTTGGAGTCAGTTTTATTATATATATGTTATATAAATTATATTATATAATTAGGAAAAAAAGACAGAGGGGGCGCCTTTCCTGGTGCAGGTCAAATTTATTTTCAATGGTCATATAAAAACATAAAGGTACTCACAAACATAAGTAAAAAACAGCCATAAAGTGAAAGCTGGCAAGCAGATGGACATCCACTGAATTTTATTTTTTTAAAAATATGTTGTGCTTGTCAGTAGGGACGCACAGAAATTTTGTCAGCCAAAACATATCGGCCGAAAATTGCACTTTTGGCAAAATGCCGAAAGTGCCATTTTTTGGCCAAAATTGTGGTGCATCTCTAGTTTCTCTCCTCCCTGCTGTGCGCTGCTCTTTGTCCTCTCTGACACAGCACAGCATCCAGCGGAGAGGAAAGAAACTGTGAGAGGAGGCTGAGCCGCGTGGGGCGGGAGACCCCTATGAACACCCGGCGTGTCACAGGAGGCCGAGCTCTCCTTCCACACCGCCCCCCTCAGCCACACCTGACCGATCAGGATGGAGAGTGGTGTGGGTGTGGAGACAGCCTGCGCTGTCACAGGCGCCCAAGCGAGCGGTGAGGGGGAGGAGTCAGCTCTCAAAATAGACCAAGCTCTCCTCCTCGCACCGCTGGCTCAGCTGTGACAGTGAGCCAGTTTGGAGAGCCGTACAAGCTGTCAGCTGATCGCTGACTGTTTGTAAATGACTGGACATAGTATGAGTTACTATGTACTCGTTATGAATGAATAGGAAGGGGTCTACATCACTTCCTGTTTATTCATAATTGTGTACATAGTAAACATACTATCTCCACAATGTATGAATGAACAGGGGCACTCAGCATAGAGGATTTCTATTCATTCATAACAGGGGCTGCAGAAAAAGAGATTTTGGACTTGTGTCCTCACTCAATCTTGTGTCCTAAAATCCTATTTTAAAACGGAAATATCAGGAGTCTGTTTAGACCTCTAATATTTCACTGAGCCCCCACAGTAAAGTTAAAAAATAACAATATTTAATAAAAAAAGAAAAAGAAAATATGAAAAAAAATAAAAAGCTTATAAAATATAAAATATTTTAAAAAATTTAGAAAGGTTAGAAAAAAAATTTAGTTTCGGTTTCGGCCTGAAATTTATTTTATTTTCGGTTTAAAAATTTTCATTTTGGTGCACCTCTACTTGTAAGGCTTCTTTACCTGACATACCTTGCAAATCGAAGGTCACCACACTGATCTCAAATGAATGAAAAAGATGCAATAATGATGTTGTTACATGGTATTTCTCAATGAAGTTTCTGAGCACTGTTTGGAACTGTGTTCAGAAGCTTTGTTTTCAGTAGTGTGTGTAAGTTACTCCTTTGATCCAGTAAACTACATTTGTAAATTTATGTTTGATCTACTGTGCTGTGAAAAGTGGCTTATAAAGTCAAGTTTATAGGTATAGTTGGAGAATCATGAAAATGAGCTTGGAGCTCCTTCTACAGCTCAGTATTCCATTTTTTTCAGAATATTAACAGTAGTCATACAAAATATACCTAAAAAAGTAATGTTAGGTGGTGCATGCATACAATGACCATCAGCCAGGCAATAGTTAGAGGGAAACTCTGGTTTCACTTCACTGTGACTAACATAGCTGCCCTGAAGCTAGTATGTGGTCTGGTGGTTGGGAAAGACTATTGAGGTTTAAGGATTTTCAGTCAGCAAAGGATTGAGATGACACATTTCTTTTAACATAAACAGGCTTAATAATTAAAGAGTTCTTATTTTTGAATGTTAATTCTTAAGTGCAGTAACCCATTGCAGCAAATCAACATAGTGTAGATATCCCTTATAATTACCTTACATTGAGCAGTGTTCTGGCTGGTCATGTGACATTCTGTGGTTCTTCCTTTTCTCTTCTGGCATTGACAGTAGGCATTCTTCAATACTTAAAAACACAGAGACATCACCTCAAGGTTGCAGGAGGAAAGTTAAAAAGCAACCTTAGTAAGTTACATAGTTACATAGTATTTGAGGTTGAATAAAGACATTAGTCCATCAAGTCCAACCTATTAGGATCTCATTCTAGGAGTACCTGTACCCCTGTATATTACGGTCCCTTAAGAAATCGTCCAAAAGTTTCTTGAACAATTCCACATTATTTGCTGAAATCACCGCCTGTGGCAGTGAGTTCCAGACCCTAACTGATCTTACTGTGAAGAACCCCCTTCGCCCCTTGTGCTGGAATTTTTTTTCCAAACCCTAACTGTCCACTCCGCTCTGCCATTGACCTCCTGCTTTCCAGCTCCCTAGTCAACTCCTCCCATACTCGCCTCCAGGACTTCTCTAGAGTCTCTCCCATCCTCTGGAACTCTTTACCCCAACCTGTCCATCTATTTCCCACCTTGACTGCCTTTAGGCGTTCCCTAAAGACTCATCTCTTCAGGGAAGCCTTTCCCACCTCGACTGAACCATCACATTCTCAAACAATTCATCCCCACACAGCTCCCTCCTCATGTATCATTTCCCCCTCCTCTTTTAGATTGTAAGCCCTCAGGGGCAGGGCCCTCCTTACCATCTTGTCTTGAATTGTATTGTAATGTCTTCCTTATATTGTAAAGCGCGGCACAAACTGTTGGCGCTATATAAATACTATGTAATAATAATAATAATGTCCGTGCAGCTCTCTACATTGTTGCACCAACACAACAGTGCACTCTTAAGGGGTGTGCTCATTAAAGCCTGGGCTCACAGGATGCATTTCTTAAATACAGTTTTCCTCTTACTTAGTTTTTTCTCTTCCTGAGCTGTGCACATACTGTAGACGCTCTGTATTAACTCCCTGTAGATGTGTTCTCCGGGGGCATCTGTATATTTTACTGTGGTGACCGAAACATGCCAGTGCACTGAGGGTTGAGTTGGCTGCTTATATATCCAAGCACGAAAACGTGACCGCTGGATTGGGTAAGAGTAGTCACCCTACCCTGTTACACCTACTGTCACCCATCCTGTTACAATTACCACCAATGATTTTGATAGTCGAAAATATAAAAGATGAACAAAATATACAATAAATTAGGTTTACAAAAATTCAAAATATTAAGTTTAATCGTATATACATGTTTTTATCATTTCAAAATAATTTATTAGGTGAGCACACTTGCATACACAGAAATATTTTTTATGTTACATATGCATAAGATATTAAACAGACAGTATATCAATAACGTAATATAATCACTAGCAATACAAGGTAGACAATTTGTAGATCAGTAACATCATGTAAAGCAGGTTACACAGTCAATATAAACATCTAAGGTAAAGAGCTTACATTCACTTCATCATTCAAATGATAAGAAATCAGGTGTGAAACAATAAAGGCAAACTAACAGTAACAGAAGAAAACATAGATGCCAGTCTAAGTGGGTATATGCAACCTAGGACATAGGAATGTGCAAGGAATTTCTCAATGTGGTTTGAAATTTGGCATTTTGGCATTGCTGTTTTTCACATATTCAACTTTTTAAACCTTCCCACCATTCTACCCCCAGAGACCCCTCCTACCCATATTTCTTGGCCAATCACAAAACATCCTGTGGTCCTTCCTTTTCTCTTCTGGCATTGTCAGTGGGTGGTCTTCAATACTCAAAAACACAGGGGGCATGACTTCAAATTACAAAGTTTTATCTTACCAAGAGAGTAATTAATACTACTTGATAGTTCATTGATACTTGAACAGACGTCCAGCAGAGGTAGTGTAACAATAGACTTACAATCTGCAGTAAGTCAATTTAAACATTCCAGGGATGAACATAGATCTACAGTGTACAGACAAAAAACAAAACAAAAAACAACAATTAAAAAAATTAAAAAAGGGTCAGACTTGATGGACCACTTGGTCACGTCACTTTTCTATTTTTTCTGCTGTCACTCTTTCTCTTTATGATGTTGGCATAGCTCTCTGCATTATTGTACCAACACAGTGGCCTCACAGGCCACTGTAAACTTTGTGTAGTATTTTCCATTGAAGAAATGGGTTAATTTTGGTTTCTGTATAAATGAAAATGTAATTGAATACATCTGAAAGAAAAAAAAAAGACAAGCCACCATGGTTTTGTATACCACACTGTTCCATATATTTTTATTTCCCAGCATATTTACACTTAGTTTTCCTGTTATACATTATGTATATATCTTTAGCAAGTTGAAAGAAATTGCCTGATAAATTAGACATAATTTCCATAGCTAGATCTGACCAATAAACGAAAGCTGTAAAATGTCTATTATAATGCCTTTTTCTCTAGCCCCGGGCAGGGACATGTTATGTTATTTCCATCAGGTTATATGTCTTGCACATGGATACAGCTTTTTACAGTAGACATTGGAGGATTGATAAATTATTGCTTTGGGAATATGTTATAGACAGGTGTCAGCTTTCTTAATGGTCACACTTTGCTAATATATAAAATTTACTCCAGCCATATGTACTATAACAGTTATACAGTAGTTATAATTGTGTACCCTGCTGGTAAGATATTTTCAACTCAATCTCACACTGGTGTCTAAAAGTTTCAAAAAGCAACGATGACTGTTTGTCATTGCTTTATTTTCTGTATTGAGAGCCAATGAGAGCTTAAAATGATAATCACATGGCTGAAAAATATTGATTATAATGGCAAATGACGAGTACCATATAGCTTTGTAAATTGAGCTATACTTTTTGTGTTTGAGTTGTGCTCCCTAGACATGTGCATTCATTCTCGTCTGAACTGATGGACGAAAATCTGCAATCAAATGAAATGAAAAATGAATTAAACAAATAACGAATTTGAACATATCAGAAGTTTCAATAACAAACAAAATTTGGATGCATTCGAATTTTGTCTGAAAATCATTAAGAATTAACTAATGTTGTTAAACTTGAACATAAAAAATAAAACATTGTGGGGTCCCCCCAATTCCTACCAGACCCTTTAGGTCTGGTAGGAATTTTAGGGGGGCCCCATACCAAAGAAAAAAATCCCCTTGATCTGAACAGCAGCCTGGAGGAGCAGGAAAGAGGGGGTGATTATGCGGCCCCCCTCCTTCCCCATATAAGGCCACTTGCCCTTAACATGGGGACGATGGGGGGGCCGGTTAAAGCACCTTGTACCCATGTTGATGATAACAAAGGCCTCTTCCCCACAACCCTGGCCCAGTGGTTGTGAGGGCTTATAAGAATCTGGGTGCCCCCTTTCACAACCCAGATGCCCCCCCTTCATGAATGAGTAAGGTAAATGCTCCAAAGTCCTTTATTTGAAAAAAACCCAATGACACAGTCCCCCCAAAACAATTCCATTGATGTAATCCCCAGGTCAATCACGTCGTCCATTGATGTAGATCTTCGTCAATCACGATGCTCACCCTCACCAAAAGATAAAATCCTCTGCCACGTCCAAACCCAATGTACTTTCTCCACTAATGACAGCTTTCCACCTGTAAGCGAAAATGAAGAGCGGATCATGACATCACACTTTTTTTTTTCTTCACATTAAAAACAACCTAACTTATCCAAACAGATTCAAATAGATCTGAATTCTGAAAACAAAACTTCGGATTGATCTGAATTCCAAATATTGAACGGATCTGAATTTCAGAAAACAAAAACAAAAAAAATAGAAACAGAACAAAACCCAAACCAAATTTTCAGCCCTGCACAAGTCTATTCCTTCTATCTCGTTTGAAGTGCATCAAAACATGAAATTTGGTTTCAGTAATCTGCTTTGAGGCTGTACATACTGGAGTCTTTTAAAGCTGAACTCCGATCAGAACACATGTCACAGAAATATTTTTGCAAAGCCTTGCCTTACTGGAGTTTCTACTTCATCCTTGTATCAACTTAGCAGATCCTTGATAAACCTTCTGAGAATGTAGTTAGCTAAATCACCAGGGCATTGAGTTATTGTTTGCACAAGAGCTGCTGGCTCTCTACGAGCTCCTGACCAACTATGGTTTGGGATTACAGTGCACACACTTTTATTTAAGCCTGGACTGTGGGGGGTGCAGCTGCTTGTGACTGCTCCTTTCCCCACTCATGCACTGCCCATCATGAAACTCTCTGCATACAACACAACCTTGCAGGGGACAGCAACTGTGGAAGCAATGGCAAAGGAAAAGAGAACTCCCTTGATTTTGGCCACAGAACCACCCAGCCACATCACCACACTTCCAAATTGTGGAACTGTGTGGTGCATGGAGCTATATCACAACAAAAAGACATGTTGGATATCTCCACTGCTCCAAAACATAGAAAGAATTGTGAGCCTGCATTGTGACATCGCAGGTACTTTTATAGTAATTTGTTCCATTAAATTCACTTTAAAGTGTATTTTCACTTTTGCAATCAAATTTGAGAAAACGCCACTATGTTTGTTATGTGTTCTAGACATGTACACAGCAAAAAAATGTGTTTTCAGACGAAACAAATTAAAATAAAAAACATTTCCATTCATTTCATCAAAGAAAACACATTTTGCTGCTGTTTCGGATTCGGAGGTAACGTGACTCCAAATCCGAAACCGCACACTGAAAAAGCAGAACGAGTGGTGGCCATGTTGGCCATCTTTGAGTGTATCTAGGTATAGCGCTCCGCCTCCAAGATGGCAGCGTACATGCCCGGAACACGCCAGCGTCCAATATGGTCGCCACGCATCCTGCAAGCAAATTTATGTATAGTCAAAAATAGTCTTAGTATATTCCTGCATATTCGGATGAACCGCCGAAACAACTGAATTTAGTTGATTTGCAGGTTCGTCCGATTCTGAATGCACATGTCTAATGTGTTCCTATTTACACAACATAACGAAAAGTAATAAAAAAATAATAATTCTTACCCTTTAGATGTTTCTTGGTGGAGGCCTTTGTACAGATTACAGGCTACACTGAGCAGTTTAAACTAAGAAATAGAGGGACAAACTGAGAGACAGACTAAGCTTCTTCTCATTAAAGAAGAATTCTGGGGGGAAATGATTTCAACCCTTGCAATGCTGCTGCAAACTTGTTTTCGTCTAGGATTAAAAATAAAAAAGTTTTACTCACTAGACATGTAACCCCACAAAAAAATGTTTTGTTTTGGATGATCTAAAGGAAATTTACATGTCTAATACTCACCCAAACCTCACAGCCAACTGGCCGTTAGACTGGTCCCTGCAGCCTCTTGTCCCCTCCGCTCCAGCGGTACAAGGTCTTGTAGGTCACATTCAATAAAATTGTGGAATTTCATAAAAACTAGAGCACATAGGTTTCGTATGGCAACCAATCAGCTTCTCTCTTCAGTTTGTTCAGTTAAGCTTTGAAGATGAAAGAGAGAAACTGATTGGTTGCTATGGGCAACTGCTCCAAACTTTGTTTGCTCCAGTTTTTATGAATCCCCTCCATTGTATTGGACTTCTGGGCACTGAGGGACATACCATTATGGAAAAGGAAGAGGTGAGAGGCTTCAGGGACCAGAGTAGCAGACAGCCAGGTGAGTACTATTTTGTTATTTTTGCTCCTAGACAAAAAGGAGCACTTTACCCTTGTAGCGCGGGGGGTAGCCCAACTGCAAGGGTTAGGATCATTTTCCCCTGGAGTTCTTCTTTAACGTACAATGCTTTTAAACCTTCAACCCTTTGTTAGGACAGACAATATTCAAATCTAGTTTAGAACTGAGAATGAGATCTGACAGCACAGTACAGACGGGGTTAATTAGAGAAAACAAAACATTCCACAGCTCCCATCTTAACATTACATAGGGGAAGGTAAGTAGAATATTTAGACAAGTAAAAAGCACTTGAAAATGCAAGCAAAAGTTTTTAAATATGTTTGATATTTTTTAATGTATACATCGTATACTATTGTTATAATGTTATGTTATGAAATGCGATTGTGAACATGTAACAAATATAAAGTAGGTGCTACCCCCAATTTGGCTGTAAAAGTGGAAATACTTCAAATTGCGTTTTTTGGTACTGACCTATTCTGTTACCTGCATATACCTTTGCACAGCTTTACCACCATCCTTGCTGTATGTCTACCAAGTATTAAAGCACTGTGTCAACCACACTGAACACCTTGCAAGCACAAATCCTACTCAAATAGCATCCAAACAAAGGGGTCTATTCACAAAGCTGCCGAAGGATCCAGCCGTATCTTCGGATGATCCCTTGGCTAGCTTTGGTTGCGGGAGCCCTTCGGTTCAGTCGAATCGAAGGGCTGCTGTACGGGTCATTAAACAATAACAACTGGGCGGAGCTGGCCGTGACATCATGGCAAGCTCGGCCCAGTTGTTATTCATTGCCCGGGACCTGCTAGAAGACTCTAGCAGGTGCCGGCCAATAGGAAACAGTTGGGCGGAGCTAGCTGTCACTGCTAGCTCCATCAGATTGTTGTTTTCTTTCTTTTTTTTAAAAATCCTTATGTATTTTTTTTAAATGTAGCATTTATTTACATTTAAAAAAATATTTTTTAACTACAGGTATTCCTCACTTAACGACCGAGTTCTGTTCCTACGACCAGTTCGTTAAACGAATTGGTCGTTAAGTGAGGAACTCTATACAGTACTGTACTGCATTAGTACAGTACTGTATAGCGTTGCAGATGTACAGTACCGAACAGTGTACTGTACATTGGGCAATGAAAATACTTACCGGGACACGCAGTGAAGATCGGAGGACATCACTTCCGCCGGCGACATGTCACGCTGACGCGCAAGGTCCGCGGTCCGTCATGAGTGCGAGTGGTCGCAAAGCAGGTAAGTCGGTAACCGAGGAATGTCTGTATTTATATATTTTTTTACTCTTTTCATTTAATTGTTATTCTGCTCGGTACCACAGAGGTACAGAGCAGAATAGCCGAGCCGAATGCTATTCATTCACTGCCATTCGGCCCCTATGTGCTTCTGCACTTTGGCTCAGCTGAACATGCAGAGCATGTTCGGCTGACCGAAGTGCAGCTGAAGGCAGCTGATGTACTGGGGAGACTTCTTCTCACTTCCTGTTAGGAACAATGGGGCATTTCTACATTGGAGACAGATAACAAAAGAAAAACATTTTCTCTAGAGTTAGAATTTTTGCTTTCTGTGTGAATTTTTTACCGTCTGTGTCTTCCTGTTGCGATGAGTACTGCTCCTTGTTTCTTGTGTGGAAGTCACAGGGGCAAGAAGTGAAGAAAACTATGCACAATAAGGTCACAGACAGAAATAAAGAGCTGACAGACATTTTATCAAATGGCTAGACATAGCTTGACACATTGCTGTTTGAAATAGGAGCTTTCTTGTTTTGTACTGCCATTTTTATACAATAAAGGGGAAGAGCTGATATTTTTTAAACAGAAAAATACCTTTGTGCAGATGTAAAATGTTTCTACAAAGCCAGTTAATGAGTACAAAGTGGGGCACCGAAGAAAAACAGGTAGCCCTATCAATGGTAGTTCCTTAAAGTAGACCTTTACCCCTTACACTAAAAATCACATCAGCATGCAGCTCTGCATGCTGATTTAAAATCATCTTGCATTCATTAGTTAAACAAACTTTATTTTCATTTACTTACAAATATAGTTCATCTACTTCCTGGTCCAGTTCTGGCACAAATGATGTAATGTGCCAAAGCATTGCATCCTGGGAAGGTTACATCAGCAGAGCATTGCACTGTAGGAAATCTCATCTGTAATCTTAGAGATCTCAGGGAAAGGCATTTTTCTCCCCTGAGATAATGTGCATGGTCACTAGTCACATGTTTAGTCACATGTGCCCTTAATAAACATGGCCACTGTAAGAACAATGGGGAAGAAGAAAAAATAAGGTATGCAAAGAATACAAACCTGGCAATTATCTAGAAGTTTGTGTTTGTAGATTGTCATTCCTAAACATTTCTAAAGGCGTGTTTGTTGTTATTTTAAAATACAGGTGAAACTCGAATAATTAGAATATCGTGCAAAAGTAATTGCAGTAAGTGCTGCAAAAGGGGCCCAAACCAAGTACTGAGTACATATGCATGCTTGTACTTTTCAGATGTCCGATATTGTTCTATGTACAATCCTTGTTTTATTGATTGCATGTAATAATCTACTTTTTTGAGGTTGTGGATTTGGGGTTCTTGGGGTTTTCATGAGCTGTAAGCCATAATCATCACAATTATGACAAATCACGGCTTGAATTATCTTGCTTTGCATGTAATGAGTCTATCTCATATATTAGTTTCACCTTTTAAGTTGCATTAGTGAAATAAATGAACTTTGCACAATATTCTAATTATTTGAGTTTCACCTGTATGGGTAAAGTTCCTCTTTAATGTGTATTTCTACTTTTGAAGTCCGATTGAGATAATATCTATTTTATGTTTGTTACCTGCTTCTGTTCACATTGCATCACCTAAAAAAAATTAAAGAACTGTAAGCAGAAATAATGTTAACCCTTGCAGTGTGGGGCTACCCCCACACTGCAAGGGTTGGGTGCTCGTTTTCATTTTCATCTAGGATGAAAAAAATATATACTCACCCTAACCATAGAGCCACCTGGCTGCTAGTCCGGCCCCCATAGCCTGTCTCCTCCTCCGCTCTGATGATATCCCTCAGTGGCAGCAGATCCAATACGCTGTATAGGATGTGATGACTCACAGTTTCTTAGACCACTGAAGCAGAGAGGGAGTGTTGCCTCTACCAAACTGGCTGCCTCCACACGGAGACATGCAGAACACATCATACTAAGTCACCGATTGGGTACGAATAGTTGTAGGGAAATCACAGGCAATACTGGTGACTAGTTCTTTGCCCCCTGCCTTTCCTGCTTGGGCGCAGCTTCCAGAGTGCAATATCTCTTAAAACAACAAATAAAAATGTTAGCTAGATGCTAGGAAACAGGACATATTTTTTTTGCCTGGAGGACGCCTATGTTGTGTTGCTGTGTTATGCACAATGATTTGTTCACAATAAATATCAGCATGGGAATCAGGTCACAGGGGTCTAGGTCTGCACAGGCTGCTGTACTGAGATATCCAAGGGTTATGATCTGGGGTCTGTAACTTTAACCATGTAAATGTTGTTTCCATTCTGAATGTATATTCGTATGAATTCCATTAAATTTGGACATTGAAATGTATTTGAATTCGAATGCATCTGAATGCAAAACAAATCTGAATGGTCGTTAAATGAAAATTTGGATCTGTCCGAATTTCATTCAAAAGGAAACTAAATCAGACATGTGGGGGTTGCATTACAGGCATGGTCATGTGACTTACTGTTGTGCATCATTCTGAAATGAAAATTCAGACGGATCCAAAATCCGAATAATGAACAACATTTCGGATCCAAAATCTGTAAAACAAGCCGAATCAAATATCGGATCCAAAATCTGAAATCTGAAATAAAAATAAAAATAGATTTGAAATAAAATGAAACAAAACGATTATTTTGCAGGGTGAAATGTCTATTGACAAGGAGGGTGGTGGTGCGGCTGATTTTTAATGAAAACAAACTGCGCGACTTTACACGCCTTTTGTTTTAGTGCACCTGAAATGTATTTAGCCAATTTAAACTGGAAGTTCAATTGGGTTTTAATACGTTAAAGAAAAGCATCTGATCTTGGCTGATAAACAAAAAGAAATTTCTAATTTGGCATATTGGTCCTGCAAAAATAATGTACAGTATGTTACAAATACTGTTTTATGAGTAACTCGGACCACCTGCCTATTAATGGAATATACATTTTTAACACTCCTATAAATTTCATGGGTCAGTACAGGTGCACTTAATCGTTCCCTTTACATTATAAAATAGAGGATTGTGGAAAAATTTACATTTCCTAACTTGCACAAGTTGCTTGGCTATGGGCCATTTCAGTATATAGATCTGTGCTGTGAAAAAAAAATCCTTCTAAATGTATGAAAAGTTAGAAATAGAGTAGAGCTATTCAGAACAGACTGAAAGTATAAACACAATGTAAAGATACAATACCGTGTTCTTATTATGATCCTTGTGATTGGAGATTAGACAGAGTCATCTGATATTCTGTGCAGCCCAGAACTCTATCCTCAAGGTGTTGCAGTACACCTTGTAAGCCTTTGTTTCCAACAGTATTTATTTCTGAAATATAAAACAATGAATCCCACGGAGTAATTAAATTGAAATGTATGCTTGCAGAAAAGTAACATAAGAAAGCTTAATTTTAGCAAAATGGCTTTTAAAATGTCTCCTGTCACAATATTATAAAGATGAAAAGTTAGTGATGCTTTGTTGTGCTCCTCCTGCGGCATGAAGGTCCTCAATTGTTGGGGGCTTGCTTTGAACAATAGTGAATGCTTGGGAAAGGCGATCAAATACTCTGCCACTTGGCCGCTAGAGGCTCTGTGTACTGTGAATGCTTTCAGTTAGTTTTATAGATAGTTGGATCCTGCTTCCCTTGTGTTGCTGCTTCCCTTGTGTTGCTGCTTCCCTTGTGTTGCAAGAATCCACATTGACAGAGCATTACTTTTGCACACATGCAAAAACAACATGTATTATTTTAGGGGAGTGGGGGAAAGACTTTCAAATAATTTATTTACACATGTGGCCAACTAACTATGCACCCAAAACCACTGATTTGAGCACAGATGCAACTGCAGTAAAATCCCTGTTCTGGCATCCACGAGGATTGGTAGATTCCGGATAAATGCAGTTTCTGGTTGCTTGGAAGTTACTATTAAAAATAGGTCTAACTAATGCCACACCACATGCTATACCATACCATAACATAAACTCTGTATTGACTTCATATTGATATTGAAATGCAGTAATCAAGTAAGCAAATTAAGACAAATAGACACACTTAAGACAAATAGACACACAATCATTTCCAGGATACATGCTGCAGATCAGCAAAACAGTGAGTACACAGGGGATGTTTTTTTTTCTGGTTAGATGGGAGTTCTGGTTAGTTAAATACTAGATAACTGAGAGTTTACTGTATTTTTCTAGGCAAAATACTGGTCACATGATCTGTTTCCTAATAATAAATAGCTCCCATGATAGACTATAACTTCAATAAAAATTAGTAAACTAAACGTGAGGTTGTAGTCCATCACGGTAGCGAGCATGGAGCTCTGGCTACTTTACAACACGCATATGGACCGTGGGGTACTAATGTAGTCACCCTCCAGAAGGAAGGACATGAATTCAGAGATGATTTGAGGATCTACAGCCGAGTGATACACAAGATACATTATTGTTAATAGTTAAGGTACTTTCATGCATTTTTAGGTTTTTACTCTTGAATTTAGTGTCCCTTTAAAGCCAAATGCTCATAGAATTGCATCAGACTCATTTAAATTGTATGAAAATTGTTTGCTGTATGTAGGTATGTTTATTGCTCAATATTATCAATAACTTGTGCATAAAGGTAACTTGTAGACCCTCAAATGCATTTCTACATACATCATAACTCATTTAACCTGTGTCCATTTTAATCATAATTTTATAAATCATATGGATGGAAAGAGAAGGTTCTTCTCTCCTTTTCCTTTTCCCCTAATAAACTCCTGCTACTGTATGATTAAATTACTTCGAAAAATACTAGCGACTTTTGTCAATTGATACTGGGGATATGAATTGAACACACAATTCAGCCACTGTTTTGTACGACGTTGCCATTCTATGGGTTTATGTCAGAATTCTGTTCTGCTTTATATTTCGAAAACTCAAACTGCCTGCTAGGAATAATTTAAAAGGCAGCAGCTACCCGCCCAAGAATGAGCTCCCTTCTAAGATTATACATTGCTTTGGATGACTGGGTTAGAAAACTGGAGGACATATGTAAAGCATTGGCTGACAACATGATTAATGATTTTTGACACTGTAAACTGTATTGGGTGCAACGTGATTTTCTGCACTTAGCGCCATCAGTTTTTTTTTTTTTTAATACGATTGCTTGTCAGTCTGAAGTGTTTTTGGGTGTTGCCGATATTGGCCAGTCAATCATGCTGTGTTATCAAATCTGGAATCACCATCTGTTTATACATTATTAAAGAGACCAAGTACACTCGTGCATTGTTCTGTCTCTTAAGTAACTGGAGTTCTGTGTAACAAAAACATAAAATCCCAGGACATGTCCGATGTTTGAGAAAGACCATATGCCACGTATTCACCCCAGTGAGTTATGTTTATGTCTTGATACTGTACTTGCCTTTGCTTTGCTTTATTGCTCGTGACAGTGCTGTCTTGTACATAAAGCTTGCATTGATCTATGTGACAGTATACGTGAGAACACGGTTAATATTGTTTCAGTTTTTACGTTTATTTTGATACGATTTGACATTCATTGAGCTTCACAGGGAAACTTTGGTTTGGCACACTGCTCTTTGTTTGCACTTGTTGCTTAAGAGCATGCCTCTCTACAAATATATCCCTAATACTCCAGGAAATATTGGTTATAGCTTTTCTTACAAAAAAGGGGAGCGTCAAGGAAAAAGTCACACCTCTTAAAGGGCAGGTGCACCTTTATAAATATTCATTTGCTAAACCCACTCTCCAAACTGCGTTAATTCCCCCCCTCTTCCCTTCTTCCGCAGCTGCATACTTTAGTTAAGAGTTGCGGCCTACTCCAGTGTACAGCCTGTTCTGATGAAAATTTCTTCAGAGCTATCCATACCCCCCAACTGTCCTGCATTCCATGGGACTGTCCCAGAATTCAAACACATTTCCAATGACGCACGCATTAGGGCTGAGTACTGGAGCTGAGTGAAGGAACTCTTGTTCCACCACTCAGCTCCTGTTCAATGCATAAACTTAGGGCAGAGATATCTCCTCTCGACAGAGTATGCATAGTGCCATTAGAGGTTGAGAACATCATAAGACATGAGGAGAGTGCACACAAAACACAGAAAAATGCAAACCACTGTTGCAGTTAAAAAACAGGCATTGAAGAGGTCACAGCAGCAACTGGGTATGTTAGCATTTTGATATACTTTCAAATCCAGCTCATTCACAACTGTTTTATAAACTTGTTACTTATTCTGCCACCCCAAGAACAAATATATTTAACTAGAAGGCCTGGCTCCTTCCCTTATTGTCTTTTAGTCATGTACATGTTTTTGTCAGCAGATAGCATTTTATTATGCAAGCAAACTCCGTTTGTCCGTGTCTCCAGTGTATGCCTCCAGCCCCCACTGACCAATAATTTTATTCTGCCAGCCCCCAATGATCTCCAATTTTACCTCTCCTGCTCCCACTGACCTCCAGTGTACCTCTCCAGTCCCTACTCACCTCCAATCTACCCCTCCTGACCCTTTATGTACTTTAGTCCTCACTGACTTCCAGGGCACCCTATCCGCACCCTTACTGACTTCCAGGGAATCCTTTCAGCCCTCACTGAGTTCCAGTGGACCCTCCAGCCCTCAATGACCACCCATGTATCCCACCAATCACCATTGACCTCTAGTGTACCCCTCCAGCTCTCACTGACCTCCAGTTTACCCACTTACACTGACCAGTGCTTTTTTATTCCACCCCCTCCCCCATTGCAACCTATTTGTTTTTCTCCCACTTGCTCCCTCTGACCTCCCACTGACTGTCGGCATTTTACATTTTCTTCTCACACTGACCACCGACGTGGAGCACTGTAAGGGACCCTATGATGCATGCTCCTTACCGCTGCATGTTTTACACTGTGTTCTACTTTGCATATTTCTGACCACTGCACTGTATACGCTGTGTAGTATGTCAAAAAGTCCTGGCTCCTTCACTCTATGTGCTATGTTGTGTGTTACACAGACCTGATTCCTGCACCATCACCAAAGTTTTTTATTTTCTTAAAATGTGCTGGTTGCTATGTAGTTTGCAAACATTTCAATGAAGTTCTTATTTAAGGTTGGCTCAGACAAAGTGTACGCTCTCTGGTCTGTATTGTGTTTTTTTTTTTAAATGAACCTTTAGGTTTATGTGTGTAAGACTTTCACTCATAGCGCAATAATTAAGGGGTATTTTGCAGGTTCAAGCACTGCAGACGGTTCAGTAGACATGTGCATTCGGATACTGATGAACCTGCAAATCAATGAAATTCAGTTGATTAGGCGGTTCGTCCTAATCCGAAATAACAAATGTATTATATGATATAAAACTATAATCGGGCATACTTAAATTTCTTTGCAGAACACGCGGCGGCCGATTCTGCGCAGGTGCGCCAACATTCTTGAGTATATCTTGGTATACACCAAGATGGCGTTTCCCGTAGATACAGTCAAAGATGGCATCGCGCAAGCGCAGAATGTGCTGGCGGCCGATATGGCCACCGCTCATCCTGCATTTTCAGTGTGCGGTTTTGGAGGCCTCCGAATCCGAAACAGTATTAAAATTTGTTTTCTTTGATGAAACGAATGAAAACAGTTTTCAGTTTCATCAGAAATCAATTTTTTTTGCTGCACATTTCTAGTGTACAGTGTATGCTAATTGTAGACTCAGACATTATTTAACCATGCACCAGAGGGAGCTGGGCACTATTTACTAGCAAAAACAATGCTGCTGCCTTGTTACACCAGGACCACCTGACAACACACTAAGGTGTGTAAGGTAGGGGTTCTTGGGAAATGTAGTTATAGGTGTGTATTTACATGAGTAGGAACTAAGTTGCCAGTAGCAGCCCCTGCAAGAATTTAACAAGCCTGGTAACAGGGAGTAAAAAGATGTTCCTAGCTAGGACATGGTCTAGAGTGGAAGAAGAAGTTTGGGAGTGCATTTGGGTAATATCTGCATATACACTTTAATTGGGGTGTTTCTGTGTAGCTATCATGTAGTTCTAGTGCTTAAGTACCTCTGCTATTACTCATCCTTTACTAAGTGTCTTATATTTGTGTGCGGTCTTTTCCACATAGGTGAGACCACACACACACACACGAAAGAAAAAAACCACACTATTTAGAGAAAGCCACATGTATGGAAACGTTCACTAACTTAAGACCTGAAACTGAGATAGCTGTTATTTAATAGGATCACTCATGACTAGAAATTATACAAGTGTTTGTCTTAGTAATAATGAGCTATAATGAAGACTGTCTATAGACACTAGAAGTTGTCTGGGTGATCAGGATGTACTGTATATTAAATATGTTTTTTTTAGGGATGTCCAGATGCCATTTCAGATACCAGTGCCGATACTTGGCATTATAGAAGAGAACAAAAACTACCAGGGTTGCAGCGGTGGCAGCTGGAAGCTAGCTCCTGCGCTCCACCACTGTCCTGAAATCATTAGTCTGTATTGTTTTATAAAAACTGTCACATGACAATAAACATCAGTGTATCAGTATCAGTGTTTGTATCTGTGAGTACTTGGACAAGTATCAGTACTTGTACTTTTAAAAATGGTATCGGTGCATCCCTTATATATATTTATAAACAAATCCCAGGAGCTCCGTGTGCTCCTAAAAAAGGACAGCTGCTTCCTAACTTTTGCATTTTTCTCTAGTCTAGTTCTGGAGCTGAAAAAGTATCTGTACTTGTACCGAGTACGGTACTTGGTATCTGAACATCCCTAGTTTTTTTCCTATGTTAGTGCATTGTTATTCATATTTGTGCCATCTCAGTTTGTATATATATATATATTTGAAGCAGCCACCCCAGCTCTGGTGCAAGCACAATGAACAGACTTTTCCCCTGTGCTCTATTGGCTAAACTGAGGTCTGAAGATGCCTTTACATGTCTATCCTGTCACCAGGACTGTGCTTTCATCATCTCATGTCAATGTTAATACTTTAAACAAAAGAAAGCCTCTTACATGCTATTGGTGATTTCTCCTTCTGAAAAAAGCATAGTTCTCTGGCTGTTCAAGTCACTGATCTGAAACAACTATGAAGATAATGACCAGGGATGAGCTCCCCTAAATCCCGATGAAGCCACTCCTGAACAAGGAAGGAGGCTCCTTTCATGCCACTCAATCAACTCTTGGTGAGGAATTCTCCACCTGCAGCTTAGCATAAGCAAAGGGGCAGGATGCAGTAATGTAATTGAACTTATATGGCTACATACCTATATATTTGGTAAAATTGTTTTTTTTCGGGGGAATGTTCATACTGCAACTGACAAGTTGTGTTGTGTGCAATGAAATGCAACCTCAGTCCAAACAGATGCTTTTAGCCAATAAATGGCAGACTGATGGATGGTCTGGTTAAAAAAGAAGGTAAAACCAGCCAGTCTTCTACTGCATCTAGGTTTATTGTAAAGCCCTTAACACATGTCAAACTGGTCAAGTCTTAAGTGTTTTTGTGCTTTAGCACTTAATTATAAGGCATCGTCTGCACTATGTATTTGTATCCCTTTGTATAAGATCTGGAAAACTATTTATTTTTCTCATCTAAAAGCTGCACATGTGCATTGTCCATGTGGCCTCCTTCCAATAAACATTCTAAAATATAGAACACAACGGTATAATCTATTTGTCAAAGCAAGGTTCACAGTTCTAAAACCCTTTTGGCTGGTGCCACACTCAGGAATCCTTTTGGACATTGGAAGTCCGGTACCAGCAAGAGCATTTTATGAAGAAAAATTATAAATCAGGTACAAATTAAAACATATAGACTATTAAGTTATGAATAATGGATGAGAAGATGAGAATATCTGTTTAAAAACTATAAACACAGCAATAGGGGTGAATAAAGATCACACAAGTGCTGTTCTAGTACATTATCTATCATAATAAGCTGACATCACGGCCATAATATAGCCAGTCCTAAACACAGAGCAGTAAAGCAGGCATTTCCAAAGAAATCCCTTGTGAGTTGGAAATCCAGTTGCTGAAGTTATTGAACAAGACGCTAAAAGATGGAAAAGTACTTAAGTGAGCCCCAGTGGTTGGAACATAATAAGCTCGATTTGTTTTTCTTTTAGATGTAGGACACTTAAGGAGATCAGTAAGAACTGACAAAGTGCTCTGTTTTATATTTAATTAAAATGTACATCGCGTCTATGGTGCCTTTGTTTAAAGAGACCCAGACTATTCAAGTCACAAGAACAGAATTTCACCACTAGACTCCAGCCAAGTTTTCCTGTTACTCCAACACTCAAACAGGACTTAAGACACAAATATACATTCCATAACATAGACTGTGACTGTTACCTAGTGCCATAGTTACAAGTACAACGTTAAAAGCAGCTCCAGGCAGCTAAGGCAATCCAGTAAACTTTGTAGCTATTCAAAAAATCAGAAAGACTGCTCAATGCACACCATTTATTAATAAAGAATACATTCTTGCATTTCCATTGATTTGTCCTATAAAAACTGTACTAGCATCATCACATGATCTGCCAGGTGAATTTTCCTATGATTATAAACGTCTACAGATACAGGATTCCCTCATTCAGATATATAGGCTCCTCTTAGGCTAACTCATAGCTAGCAGGAATGAGCAGTGTACATCTAAAAAACTGTTCCTGTTTACCTCTACACCTCTACATTCAATTACATTCTTTTTGTACCTACTTACAGATACTTCATTAAAGGCATGTTCTATATAGAAATAAATATTAACTCTGCAACAATGAATCAATCAAGTGAAAGACACAAAATAAAGGAATTATTTAAATAAAAAATTGCATTTATTCTATAAGGCCAAGTTTATACTGAACTGCTGGGGCACATATTGCGATAATGCATGCGCTTTAACACCGTGAGTTAACATGTCCTGAGTTAGGCACCCTTTTCAAAATGAATGGGCTGGAAACACACCTTATTAGGCCAGATATTAGAGCCGCACCTTTTTTGGCAGTGCAATACAATGCTGAAGTGCAGGGAACTTGCGTCATCAAGGTGTGTTGCGGTGACATTCACAATAAATGGCCTCATATCACAGCATGGCAAGTAGCGTTAAGTGCCCAACATTGCGAAACTGCACAGAAATATGCATGTTCCTGGAACAGAATAATGTGAATGGGGTTAAGCTTGCCACTATTGTTCAAATGCTAGCTGTCTGGCGGCCTCTGAAGTGAAAGAGTCAAATCTACTGATCTGCATACTTTTTGCAGGTCAGTTACTCAGAAGTACTGAAGCTATTGTATCACACAGGCAGGTACATTTTCAGAGGGAGAGGTCAACAGTCTCCATAATTCCTCAGAACAGATTTACATTCAAGCTATTTTTTAAATAAAATCTATTCTAGACAGAGTCTGCTTGCTTTTCAAAGTGCTCTTTGCTAGGACTGCAGTCACTTGTCACATGATATGTGATCTGCAGAGCGATGTATGGTTGGTAACAACCGCCTTGTGTATTTCAGGTTCACATTCAGAGCCATTCATAGAATAAGTAATCCTAGGCAATTGTAGGGATTTAGTGCATTTAAGATTAAAGGAGAACTATGAGGTCATTTTCACTCACCTCATAGTTCTAGCCGACCTGTGACAATGAGACTGTCACAGGTCGGCTCAGTAAATCGGGAGGTGAGCGAACACATACCGGCGTTCGCTCACCTCTCGATCCTGTCACGGCTCTCTGCCGTGACAGGGGAGGGGCTGGATTCCCCCCCTCCCCGCTCCGATCCGCCAGCGCTGACTGGCGGAACGGACGGGGGAGGGGGCGGGTACAGCTGGCTCTGCCTTTAGATAGGCAGAGCCAGCTGTCAGTCACGCAGCTGGGCAGATCCCGGCACAATTGTCGGGATCCGCTTCAGCTGCGGCGTCTCAGTATACCGTCTGTTCAGACGATACAAAATGGTTAGAAACAGAGGAAAGGTTACTGCTGGTCTTGGGAAATAAGTGATGATGAGCTGAGCTACCCCAGTTACATTTTTTCAATAAAGTGTAGCAACCATAATGGTTCAATAGTTTGATCCTTCTGCAGGATTGTTATGTGTCAGACTGTAATTAGAGGCAGTACAAGACACGCTTTGTGTAATATAGTATCCTCCTCAAAAATCAGGCTATGCTTTAATGTTGCCAAATTTTATGAATTTTCCAAATGCCATATTCATTTTGCCTGATATATTTCTCAGGACATTGGCAATTCTAGTAAAAATAATAATAATCATAAGAACTGGACAAACCCACGTACAGACAGTGTTCCTACATTTTATTTGTGCCCATCCATGTTTGCAATAACATGATTCTGGGAGCTGGAGGTAGCCATGATGATTCAGCCGCTTTATCTTCCAGCAGGAAAGACATTGTTGTTACAGTGAAAAATGGTAAGTCTGTAACAGGGTGTTACTGCACTTGGGCATTCTCTCTGTTTATGGAGTGCAGTGCCATTGTTTACCCCCAGGTGGCTTTGTGATGCTGAATATAAATATTCTAGCATGGGAACAAAGAGGGGTCAAAATTCAAGGCAGCCATTATGAAGGTGAGAGAGGAATAAGGAGGCTCTCCTATCTGGGGAGGCCTCTTAAGCCTACTAGGTCTTGGGCCTGAATTGATGAGGTTTAAGTATTAATCTTCAAAATGTATCAGCACAGCAAAGACCCTTTCTCAACCATCTAAATTGGACTATGTAAGTGATATGTTTAATCTTGCTGCAAAACTATGAAATTAACTTATGGACTTGTTCCTTGTTGTTCACGTAGTAGGAATGCCTTTATAACTAATATGTGGATTGCTGAATTGGCAACAAGTAAAATTTGTTGACATTAAGAAAAAGCCTATGTCTGATGTGTGATAAAGTCCTATGCATGTGAAGTACATACATTTTCTGCAGGGCAGCAGACAGCCAGACTAGTTCAATTAGACTTACAATATCCCATATAGCAAGTAATTGAGCTGCAAGTTTGAAAATGACTTGCTAAACTATTGCAGACTTGCCAAGCTTCACAATTTTGTTGCACAATTACAAGTCTGCATTGCAAGTCTCCAGATCAGTGAGCTTGCAGAGCTCTTGCTCAGACCTGCAGGACTCTTGCTGTAGACTTGCCAAGCAAATTTGCTACAAATTCAAAAAGTGGCCACTAGAACTTGTGCTGCAAGTGCTCTGCAAGTCTACAACTTGCCAAGAATGTGTGCAGCAAGTTAACAAGAATTACAATTTAACCCTGCCACAAGTTTGTGGCAAGTTATCCTTGCTAGCTGGGATGTAGGACTGACAAAGCAGTGAATTGTGTTATGCACAGCCAATACCTGGGTAACAAATGAGAGCAACAGGTTCTGGGCAGAAGTGGTGGTGGTCCAAGAGCAAAGGGTTGATCTGTGGAGGTGGTTGGTAGCTTTCCTTGGGCGCACCTCCTGTAACTCAGAACATCTGTGTCACATGGGCTTCTGGAGTTGTGATAACCCACACTGCTTGAACCTTGAAACATGTATAACTGAGGCCTTAATAATAGTAGAATAATGGTACTTCTGACAAGGCCTAGCCCCTGACATGGGACGCTCAAGTGTACATGTGATCAGTGGGTTTCGTCTTTGCAAAGCTGAGGTCCCTAGGACTGAAGAACTAACTTAAGAAATACAGTTACCAGGAGGAGCTCTTTGGTGTAGAATCTCGAGGTTATTCTTCCAACTATAGCATAGTTGGGCCACCCCTTACATCAGAGCCCCCCTTTCACATCAGGAGATCCCTTTCACTGCAGAGTACCCCCATTCACATTAGAGTCCCCCTCCTTTTAATTAAAGTCCCCCTTTCACGTTAGAAGCCCCTTTAACAAATATTTGAAGCCCCCCCGACCGTGCCAGAAAGCACCCCGAGACGCCACAGCACCCTGATTGAGAAAGGCTTTTTTATTTAATAGGGTTTTCATCTGGATGAGCAGAGTTAAAAATCAGCCGATTCTACAACAATATCAATCATAAGGTGAAGTGTTAAATAGTGCTAATCGAAAAGCTGCTGTGATATAGAACCCTGGGGTCTAATGAATGAGAAATACAAAATCAAACAGCGCTAAATTTAACTAGTGAATGATAGAAATCAAGTGCTAAACATATAAGCCAATTTTAACATACAACAAAAGTGCTGAAAAAAATCAAACGTGGGTGACAGGAATTCTTTCCGTGAACATAGTGTTAACAATCCTATCAAAAAGTGACTCTTCTGTGGTCAGGGTGGATAGATATTAATTGAGTGTTTCGTTTAAGAAACTATAAATGATATGTCTCTATGAAAAAAATATATATGCATATGTGGTCTCCGTTATTTTCTGTGTAAAATTCCAATAAAAAATGTTTTATAAAGATAACAAAAAAGTATCTGTGATATTTTCAATCCGTTTCAAAGTGAAGAAAAATAACGAAATATTCCAAATGTTCGGTGATATATCCGCAATCCTTATTCCGGGGAGTGTATTGAGATCAAAACATATCCCCTAAAAGTAAGTACTCACCCCAAGTATCCGGCTGTAACAGACAGCCACACACGTATATTTATCGAAGTGAATTGGTCCGATGTATGTTGCCGGCACCTCCTCCACCGTTGGTTGTCCAGATAAAGAGTACCTGTTCTCTCATGCAAAGAAAGAAAAGTCCTGAGGTGCCTTTTCCTTCCCTCCTGTTGTGGGGCGAGTGGCGGCTGCGCTTTGAAGCCCCCCCGACCGTGCCAGAAAGCACCCCGAGACGCCACAGCACCCTGATTGAGAAAGGCTTTTTTATTTAATAATTGCTTGTATGATACAATTACATCATTATTACTCTTTAGAGTCTTGACTGTGCTGGAAATTTACTTTGATTAGTGGATATTTACAATCTACAAAAAAAGTGGTTAAAGAATACGTACACTTTCAGACAAAGTGCAGTTATTCTTTTTGACCCCCTCTCCTGATCTAACACATCCCATTCTTCCCCTACACATATGCATGCTTATTGAGATCCAACTGATGTGGCCTTCTGTATATGTTGACATTCTGCACCACAGGTCCTCTCTTTTTTGGCCGCAGTTGTGCAGTAGAGTTCTATGAGGGTTGTCTCCACAGCTGGCCTCCTAGCCATTCATACAACACACAGTTCCAGGCTTCATTTTTTGAATGGCCTGGAGTTGAGGGAGGTAGAGACATGACTGCAGCACTGGGGTCTTTGAGACCTGCATTGCTTACATCCGAGCAGCCCAGAATTACAGCTGATACTATACTTGCCCTGGCATGTAAACAAGCAGATTTGCTTATTCGACAAAACCGCCTGCATGACAGGGGGTTGGAGTTGGGTTTTAAGTATATCTGGTTGGATATATTGCTTGAAATTCTCCTTTAAAATGTCCACTGTAAAAAAAAAAAAAATAGAAATAGCAAAAGCCATAAGCTGTTCTCAACTAAATGACTTTACCTCACAAGACCTGATTTAATAGTCATTGATGGAATTAGATGAAGTAAGCTTTCCATGGTCTATTTTTCTTATGCTCTGTAGGTGAAGCACAACACAGAACATTCAAATTGCTGCATTCATAAATGACTTGCGCATCGGTTATTGAGTCCTGGAGACAGCACTTCCACTAAAGTACGTGCCAAAAACAAAGAGATGACACAGAGAATCCTTTACTTTAATGAGCAGAACCATTATACAAATACACTGTGGCGTATCGTTCCATGCAATGCTAAACAGGTCCTCCGTCATCCGCTTTTTATTACTTTACATAAAAACGCTGTCAACACAGCGCGCCTATGAATGTCATGGCTATCTGATAATACAGAGTGCACGCTACAAGAGAATGCAGAGCTGTCATACGCGTATAACTGCTATACAAAAAGCAGAGAAGGAATCTGCACTAAATGTCCCAGCTTGGGACATTATTCTCCCCATCTGTTTCTCTTATTTGCCATGTAAGGAAATGTTCAACTAAACATGTCCACAATAAAAATTCTACCCCAGATGATCACTTCAACAGTCACACAACCCGGATAATTTAGGTGAGAGTTCTTACTTCCTCCTGGTTATATGTCATTGTTAAGTACACAGGGTTTCGGATACAAACGACAATTTAAAAAAAAAATCATTAACATTTGATCTCCTCTTGCCATCTATCATGTTTAGCATTTTACCTAAATAATCTGTTTACACTGAGATGGCCTGCTTCTCCAAACTGTCTCTGAAGTTTTCTCTTTTTGCTAATTTAATGGAATTATACTTGGCCACATTTTTCTCCGTTGACACAACACATTTCCGCCTTGTGTTTTGAATTAGCATGTGATCAATGTGGGGGAAGCAGGTTAAGATGTCTGTGGTAGTAGTTCTACATTAGAGAGTAACAACTTAAAGAGGAACTTTACCCTTATCTTTGAAATGATAACAAATACACCTTTAGAAATACAGTATTTATAAATGATAATCTACAAAGGGATACTTACACTGAGTGGCCAGATTATTATGACCACCTGACGTTTGTAGGCAAATTAGCTATAATTAGCTATAATTTCGCGCTGAAGTTGCTAGGGGGCCATTATAAATAGGGAAGCAGGTTGTTTACCACGACAGTAGAAGTGATTTTTTTTCTGAAGATATGGGTAAACAACGCGATTTAACAGCCTTTGAACATGGGATGATTGTTGGCGCTTGGAGCCATGTAGTGAGTATCAGCAAAACAGCAGAATTCGTTAAATGTCCAAGAGCAGCTGTTGTTAAAGTGTTTAAAGACTGGACTGTCAGCCGAAAATCTGGGTCTGAACGTGCGAATTGTGGCCGTCAGTGACTGGTCAATGTTAGGGCAGAACGGAGAGTGGCCAGACTGGTACAAGACAACAGAAGGGCAACAGTGCCGTGTCAGATTCCTCGCATTACCTTTCAACATCTCGTGGAGTCACGAGGCGGCCCAACAAAGTCATCTCGTGCCTCAATGAAGTACTGATGGAGTGGTCATAATAATCTGGCCACTCAGTGTATATATAATTGCAGAGTTTGTATTCTCTGCATACCTTTTGTTTTTGTTTTTTTATTTCCTCCCCATTCTCCTCAAAGTGACCTTGTTTTTTTTTTTTTTTTTTTCCCCCCCATTCTTCCCACAGTGGCTTTTTTTTTTTTTTTTTTACTAGATTAACATATCTCCCTTTACTTTCTGGACCCCTGGCACATGTGACTAGGACATGTGACCATGCACATCATCTGAGGGGAGGAAAATGCCTTTCCCTGAGATCTTGTGAGATTACAGATGAGTTTTCCCAGCAATGCTCTGCTAATGTAACCTTCCCAGGATGCAATGCATAGGCACATTACATCACTAATGCCCAGGAAGTGGAAAAACAATAATTGTATGTAAAAGAAAAATATATATTTGTTTAACTAATGAATGTGAGATGATTGCAAATCAGCATGCAGAGCTGGATGCTGATGTAATTTTTTAGTGAAAGGGGATAAAGGTCCACTATAAAAGAAGAGGGCTCCACTCTAGTGAAAGAAAACACGAGTGAAGTTACTAAATTTCGTGTGACTGTATCATTAATATTTATTAGTTTTATAAGATACCTGTAGTTAAAAAAAAATGTAGCATGTAATTGACCCAGCTTGGCTATACATGCAGAAAAGAAAAAACTTAGCACTAAAATAGAGTTAGAAACAATTTGAAGTGTCATAATTACATTTCTATATATATATAAAATAAATAAACTCATTACTGCAACACATGATGGGGTTAGGAGTAGATACTGTTCACTTAGGAAAGTCAATAAGGTAAACTCACTTCAATCATCCAGTAATGTGCAACCAGAAATCCTGTTAATCCTGAATAAAAAAATGTTCTAGACATGCAAAGGGCTTACATTTCCTATTTGGCAGTAAAAGCTGGTTCAAGTTTTTATTTAAAGAAATCCTGGCAAAATTTTTATTAACCTGTAGCGTCCCCCTTCCTCGGTTAACGATATGCCAGCACAGGATAACACTACCGGTGGCTCTGAAGGGGTGATCTACAATAAAATGAAACCGGTCTCCCTGTATTTACTCTATAAGAAACCTCTATTATGGATCCACGGCACACCAGCACACCAGCACACCATGAATACTAGGGTTGGTTGCTATGGGTTACAGCATCTCCTATGTCTTTGTGTCTAGGTAGATTATTACTCACTTTGCCAATGAACACTTACTGCCCTTTCTGGTGATCAATTGAAGTGTGGTCCAGACTGTAGTTATGATGCTTGAAAATTTTATTTGCAGAACTTCAGGGAGAGAGGAGAAGGGTTAGGGTCATCCAGGCAGATGTGGACTCCATGGCTTTCAGATTGTGATTACTGTTTCCATGCACAGCAGGTCAAACACCTGACACAGCATTAATTGAGGGATAAGTTACTGATCCTTGTCTTTAGCAGTAGCAACCCCTGGACCTGCTGCCATCAGGCTCCAGGGTCTTCTTATGGCTAGTCCCCAGGCTTTAGGCCTAGCCAGCTCAGGTAATCCAGTGCAGCTTCCCTGCAGGCTGGGCCTGGGGGGAGGAAGAGAGAGCTCACATGGTCCACCCCAAGTATTTATCTCCTCCCCCAGCATGCACCACTGGCTATCGTTCAACAGTCATCGGCTGTAGAGGGATATCTACTCCTAGCAATCCCATTGGTTGCTCTGTTCTGTGATCATGGCACACCTTGCGGTAACTCTTGCAGCAGACAGATGGCAGGCAATGACAGATAGTTTAGGGGGGAAAACCACATGAACCAAACTACAAATTAGTATCAGACCACATACAATCTGATAAACACTAGATTTAATAGCACACTTTCCACTAGGGCTCTACAAACCCTTGCAGTGGGGCTACCCCCGCACTGCAAGGGTTAACTGCTCGTTTTTGTCTAGGTGCTAAAAATAAAGTTATACTCACCTGAACCGTGAAGCCAGCTTGCTCTCAGATCTGTCCTTTTAGCCTCTCCCCCCCACTCCACGGCAGCGGTCTAAAGTCCTATAAATCATCATGTTCTTTACACAGTGTATAGACTTGAGGACACTGAAGAACATTCCCGGTGCTGCAGCATAGCAGAAGATAGGCTTTAGAAATCGGAAAAGCAGGGAGACGTCTCAGCGGTTCGGGTGAGCATAACTCTTTTTTTTTGGAGTGTGGGGGGAAGGTCCACTGCAAGGTTTAATACAAGTTTTTCTTCTTTAAATACATTTTTATCCTCTTTTAAATAATAAAATAAAAATGTCACAAGCTTGGGCAATTAAAAATGCTGTGTCCAAGCAGTTTAATGCAAGTCTACCTATCAGGTCTGCCTGAATAAAATAATTGCTCTCTCTCTGTGTGGCTGACATATTAAAAGTGGAGAAAACTAGGACAAACGTGTAGTTTTTTTTGGCCCATGGCAGCCAGTCCTAATATTTGTGTACTTTTTACTTAAAATGAAAGATAAAACTTGATCAATTCCTATGGCCAGCAGCTTCATTTTTTTCTTTTCTCTATTTTTACGGTTTATTCACACTATTTTCCAGCTGTAAAGTATCTGAATTTTTCTGCAAGAAAATGCATTTCAAGTAGAAATGTCATTCTTTCCTACATGGCTAGTTCACATCTATGTGCTGTAGATTATTAATAGGAATTTATAAGGACTCATTCTCACCTATGTGTGTGCGTTACCATGAATAAGCATGAATGGGCTTTTAATGAATCAGCCCCTTAAACTTAGCAGTTGTTGATAAAAAAAAAAGGCTGAGTGAGTGGATAAAAATACCACTAGAGGGAGAAACTACAACCTAGAACCTACAACCTATGTCATCCAATAATGTAAATATATTAAAGGAGAACTATGGGGTCAGTGTTTTCCCCCATAGTTCTCCTTAGGGTAACGGGAGGACACAAACTAGCGTCCTCCCGTTACCCTAAGCTCAGTATACCGCGAGCTACAGCTCGCGGTATACTGAGACGCCGCAGCCGGAGCGGATCCCGACGTAGATGACGGGATCCGCCCAGCTGCGTGAGTGACAGCTGGCTCTGCCTATCTAGAGGCAGAGCCAGCTGTACCCGCCCCCTCCCCGTCCGTTCCGCCAGTCAGCGCTGGCAGATCGGAGCGGGGAGAGGGGAATCCAGCCCCTCCCCCTGTCACGGCAGAGAACTGTGACAGGATCGAGAGGTGAGCAAACCTGGTATGTGTTCGCTCACCTCCCGATCTACTGAGCCGACCTGTGACAGTCTTATTGTCACATGTCGGCTAGAACTATGAGGTGAGTGGAAATCACTCATCTCATAGTTCTCCTTTAACCGCTTGCCGCCTGCCCGTTGTAAATAAACTGATGGACAGCAACCACCTATCAGCACGTTCATGTCTTTTTTTTCTCCTGCTCGTGCGCGCCCCCTAGCAGAAGATGTATACAGCCATTACCGTCTGTTCCATACAAGCGTTCAGGCGGCTCTAAAGCCGTCCGATCGCTTGTATTTTAACAAAGAGTATGTGGCCCCCCTGCGCTGTCACTCTTCACCGCTGTTGCCGGTTATCCCGTGCTCCATTGTCTCCCCTGTGGGCCAGGGACCGGCACAGCGGCTGGTCACACTGTAAACGGAGGAGAGATCAGCATTCTCCTACTTGCTGAACTCTCCTCTGATCCCTAAAAGTGGAAGTGATGTGTATTACATCACTTTCTCCTTTAGCTGTCCTTTCTCTAGGTGCTATAGCCAGAGAGAAGAAGCTGATGAAGCTGATCATCAGCTTCTTTGGGGGTCCCTGGGTGACATTAGGGGTCTAAGAGACTCCTGATGTTTCCATAAAGAGGACCTGTCACTGTATATTTGCTAAGTGTAAGTTGAGTGTAAAAAAAAAAAGTTTAGAAAAAAATAAAGTCACCTATAACAAAAAATAAAAAACACGAAAAAAGTCCCCCACCCCACGTGCACGCACATATAAATGTAAATACGCGTCGGGTGCGCCTGCATGCAAAAACAACAATTACACCACACATATTACATATCACCACGGACGTTAGAGTGCAAGCAATAATTTTAGGGCCATTAATCACTGTTAACACTAAATTGATGAGCGGTAAAAGCTTTCAAACCACCACCTATGGCCAATTTTAGGTATGGTCATTTTTTCAGATTTCGGAGGCGCTAGCAATTTTAAAGCTTGAAATGTTTGGTGCCTATTTACTCGACGTGACCCCATCTTTTATATGTTACCACAAATTGGGGTAATAATAAATGTTTTATAACATAACATAGGGAACAGGATTTTTTTCAACATTTAACAATGTTACAACTTACGTCAAACTTATAAACGTTACAACTCACATCGAATTTACGTTGTCCTAGTAATAATGAATTAGCAACTAGCAATTAGGTGCTCAAAGAAAATATCCTACCTATTACCTGGGCAACTTAAGGTAAGCATGATGAAAATGCATAAGCAGCATCTGATATTAAAGTTACACATTGTTTAAGCTATTTCAAATGCTAATAAATCACTTACAATGGAAGCTGCTCCTTGATGTTTAAAAGTTTTAGTTTCCTGCAGAATAAGCTGCTCCCCTGAGTACTGTCCCTGATATCCTGTTTTAGGGTGTCTCCTTTGCCTTGCAGGGTCCTGTAGAGCAACCCTTGCATGTGCTAGTAAGCTGTGCGTGTCTCCACGAACACACAGACACAGTAGAGCAGTCCACTTCTCTTCTACCTGCTAACCACGACTCCCTTCCTCCCTTCTGCAAGGTAGTAGAAGTGCAGCTACTGGAGACTGTGCTCTCACTTGTGATCTTGAACTGGACAGGAAGTTCAGGGAAGCCAAATTAAAAAGGTTGGAGCTGTTCAGAAACATGATGACTGTCATCAAGTGCTTGGGCAAAAATGTAAAATAATACTTTGCTGGGCAATGTACATTTCCTTGATCTGGATTCATTATTGAAAAAATTTTGTCAAAACATTCGACAGATAAACAGATTATAAGCAGCTGAGGTAATATGAACATCTCAACGTTTCCTGTAAAATTAGATTTTGGCCCCATCCCCTCCAACTCCCTTCTGATCTCCTAAAGAGGAACTAATTTCCAACAAAATATAAAAAATAAGATGCAAAAGTAAAAATAAAAAAGGGCTTTTTGTGTGGGGCATCATCCCCCACAACATTCCCTTTCCTCCAATAGTTGTTCTCAGTCTTTTGGATAAATGACAGTCAGTATCATTCTTCCTCTGGGCCCGACCGTCATGGACCCACCTCCTGAGGGTGTGGTATCTTGCTGGCCTGAGTTCATAGTACTATTTCATGAAATTATGTTCACAAGTCATTACATATGTACAGTTCACTGTATGGGAAAGGCAACTGAAGGACCGGAGCAAGGTCTTGCAATGTCACCAGACTTGTCATAAGACTCAAAAAGAATAAAAAAAAATATATAACCTTTAATTTTATGGGTGTTACGTTTTTGTACTTATCTGCTGGGCCATCAATTCACATGAACTGGGAAAAGACCAAGGGAGCAGTGCACTGTATCATCTGTGGCTCCAAACCTCATCGCTACACTACATGCAGTTGAACTGAATTGTTTTTTCCCCCCATAAAACCAGAGCCCTAGTGATAAGTTGGTATACTATGTAGTGAATTAATGATAGGTGCAGTATTCTGGAATAACATTTGTTAATGATTCTGTATTTCATGCTCTTGTCAACCGACAGAAGTTTAACCAGAACCAGGCAAATCCTAATGATGCTATTAATTACAATGGATTCTGGATTAACATAGGGGATTACAGCCTTGGAGGTTTGTTTATGGAGTGCATTAATTTCTTTCATGATACCTTAAGAGGTTTCTGTCCCATTGACCTGTGTATTTGATCTCTTATCACAATCCAGTCAGTTTACCAGTCACGGTGGCCTGTACAGATCAATCATGTGCTTGTTTAAGGCTACTGCCTCTGGTTTATTTTCACTGTATGATCACTTGTTTTCCTTAATACTATACTATACTTTACTAGGTATACAACAAGTGACCCTCATAAATATAATACGTATGTCTAAATTGACATCTCTGATCCTGGTGAACAGAACAAAAAAAGGGAACTTTACTATTAAACTGAAATATAAAGTGCACAGCATATACAAAAGCAAAAACACAGATTTTATTCCCTTTTTTCATCTTATCTATCCATAAAAATCCAAATCTCCTGCTGTTGTTGTTGCAGGTCACTAGGACTTTAGCTTTTTTCCCCGGCTGAGGTGACAGATTGTGGTGCATGCTCACTAGGCCATTATTTATTTTTTGATGGGGAAATGGTCATTCATCAGGTGCAAATCAAAAAAGGGGCAGCTGCTACACTGGAAAATTTGCATGGGAAATGTTTATTGTTTATAATACGGTATATATATTCCATTACAATTTTAGGCAGAAAAGAGAACCTCTGTCTACTCTGTAACATTTTGAAGCCTCGCCAACATATCAAGGTGCCTCTGTGAACTGTAATACTATTCTTATTTAAGAAGGTACATAACTTGTGATATAAAATATACACGTAAAGACTCTGTCAGTATCAAGATCAGTATCAAGACCCATGGGTTGATGACTTCAGTGAGTGGAAATAGCTGAATTCAGCATGCTCTTCTTAGTCAAACACAAGCAGGCTGGTTAATAAGTAAACCGTTATGATGACCAAAGTGTATAAACTAACATAACTGGTTACATACATACATCTTGTTGTAACTGAATTTGCCCTCACATCAGATTGTTTTTGTTGAAAACCCAGGATCCTAACCGGGCCTTGCCTTTAAAGCCAAGAAGACACATACAAAATCTCTTCTGCCAAACATCTCTACCTGCTACCAATGTCTTCGTTTGCCATGCTTGTTCCTCTCCAGTCCTTAGGTAGAGTGTTAGGATGAAGAATATTCCATAACACACCAGGATTAGTCCTGCTCTCCTCCTACTAGATTTAATGGATGACACTGCTCCCTATGGACAGCAGTGCCTATTGCTCTTCTGCATAATCTTGTGCAGTATGTTTACAGAGTGGAGACAATTTCTTTTTGCATTAAAAGAAATCAAAGGTGTTGGAACTACAACAGCTTACACTAATGTACTGATAATTTGTCTTTTGAGCTGTAGATGGCGCTGTAGTGCAATGTTAGTTTTCTCTATGCATGCTTATCTATGATACACAGGAAGATTTCTTATATCTATGTATGCTGTATAATGCTGTATTCTGATATAATGTTCTCCTAAGCAAGTAAAACTTAATTCAGGAACTTAACTCACGATCTCAGTGCTTTATCTAAACACATAACCAACAATAGGCTGTGCAATAGCAAGACAAACCATGGTTAAGGGTGCCTACCTGTTAAAGTTACAGTGTTCCCTCTGCAGTCACTGCCTAGTGCCAGCTTCGGACCAGGCACTAGGGGGTAAGGTTGGAACCCAAATTGTCTATGATTGTATCTTTCTCAAGTCTACATTCAGGTTTTTTGTGGCCTGCATAGTTTCTCCACTTAAAATATGTACCCAGTAAAGGAATACATTTAGGGGTCTATTCACTAAGCTACCGAAGGATCTAGCCGTAGCTTTGGCTGATCCTTCGTCTAGCTTCGCCCCCAGGACCCCTTCGGTTCAGTAGAAACGAAGGACTGCTGTACGGGCTATTCACTATAGCCCGTACAGCTCCTGAAGTGGGCCGAGCAGCTCAGTCGAGCCGAAGGCATATGCTTTGGCTCGACTGAGACGAGGTGAAAGCCAAAGCTGGCCGAGCGGCCAGCCATTGGCCTTCTGACAGCTGGCCGGAGCCAGCCGTGATCTTACGGCTGGCTCTGGCCACTTGCAGAGAGATCAGCGTTCCCGGTTACCAGGTAACCAGGCACACTGATCTCCAGACAGCCCAACTTTCCCAGGCGCTCAGCGGCATTCGGCTATTTACTCACTGCTGTTCGGCATCTATGAGAATAGACCGAACAGCAGCGAGTAGCCTGCCGGAGGTTCGGCTTAGCCGATCCAGATGTTAGATCGGCTGAGTCGAACTCCTTCTGCACTTCGGGTCGCCCGAACATGCTGTGCATGTTCGGCCGAACCGAAAGCCACACAAAGCCACCCGATATACGGCTGATTTCAGCCGATATATGGCTGAAATCAGCCATACCAGCCTGAAGTGAATAGCCGAACAGCGTTCGCCTCACTTCACTTAGGGTCGGTTGTTCACTCGGCTGCGTACGGCAGCTTAGTGAATGGACCCCTTAGTGTTTATCAAGTATTCCCTGTTAAGTGTTACCATGTCTTGAGTGCACATTCCCTGGCAGTACACCACAGGCATGCGCATGGGGCTTCCCAGGTGCATCTGGGCAGACCCTCATCACCCCAAGTGCAACACCGAAACCGCAAAAGTCACTGAGCCAGTGGAGAGATCACACAGATCTCTCTGTGACCGGTTCAGCGATATAGAGCACAGCAGCACTTGTCCATGGTCTGATGTTTACATCCTGGAGCTGGAATCTTACTCATTGGCCATGCCTATGCAGTGAGCCCAACAGACTTCTCATGAGATGGTACAAGGGAAGTCTAAGAAGGCTCATTGCACAGGTTTGGCCAGTGGCAAGGAATATTTCCACTGCAGGATGTAAACATGGGGTCACGGATACAATACTTATGCAAGCAAGCAGCTAGGAGATGAGTAGTTTATATCAGGGGGCTAGGAAGGGTAGGTAAATGTTAACCTTTATTTTTATATGGCATACAATGTATATTATCTGCAGTTGATATCTCTATAAGAGCTGATTGGCAGCTTTAGTGTTCATAAATAAACATGAATAAAACATAATCTGCTGTAAATGTTGTTGCAGACTGTGGCTTTGATGCTTAAACTAGTAAGCAGTGGTGGTGGTGGTGTGGCGGTTAGTTTAGAGCAGGGGGGCTAAGCACTTACCAGTTAAAGGCTAAATCTAATGTTCTGATATTCATAGTCCTTGTATATTGTGCAGATGGCCCTGAATTTGAGGGGATCCCTGTAATATCTCCTTCAAAAAAAATGGAGCAGGGCTGGCAATGCAAAGCGTGAAAGGATTTGTGTCCACCGTAGGTCAGAGAGTTGTTATCTTTTGTGAGAAAAGGTCTCACACAACTAAAATTATTTTGACCAAGCTCATTCATTCCCTACAAACACTTAACAGATGGGAAGTAAAATTGATTATTTGTCTTTTTTAACACAAGCAATGTGAATAATGACATGATAAATACAAGTGAACCTCTGACATAATTTCTTTCCGGGAGAGCTGATAAAACAGCCATTGACTTATTTATTTAAATCGTCACCATGTCCCAGAAGGCTTCCGACTTTGTGGCTTGAGAAGTATTCCAAAAGCAGGGCACTACATTACAATAAAGATGTTAGGTAGTGATGGGATTGCTGAAAGCTGACATCCATATGATTGTATACGTTGACCATACTGTACATGTGTATGATACATCTTGGATTTTGAGTGCTGGCATTCACCTGTATGCACTGAAGGGGGCAAGTAATAGGAAGATGAGGATTTCCACCTCAGTTAGCAGACTTTTCCCTGGAATACTGCTACTGGTCACAGATGCCCTTAATGAATTACCAAGCTGTAAAAACAAAACAAAATAACAGGCATTGGATAACAAAAAGTAAAAAAGTAAAAGTATAGGTTTAAATGTATATGTATATATGTCTATTTGAAAAATTTAATAAATATATATATTAAAAAAAAAAGAAGCCTATAGGTGTCTTAAAATAAATTAGTAATTGTGTGATCAATCATTAAACTGGGGTGAGTTCAGCTTCCCAGTGTAACAAATAACATCTATCTATAAAAATAACAATATGTGATAAAAAGGCGCACAGAGTATGTAACAAACAGCAAAGGATTAGGAATGGAGCAGTGTGTAGTATATAACCTACTGCGCAGCATACGGAATGTGACACTCAGCACAATGTATAGAGAAGTCACCCCACAATACATACCTAAACATATACCTCCAAGCTTTTAGGGGTGAAAAGGAGGGCCACCCCTGCTACCCCCCAGTTATGTCTACCATGAAGAATTAATAACCAAAAATGATTACCTAAAAGTACATTTATATGGGGATCAGATGAATTTATCACACACTTTTATTGATTTAAAAAGAATTTGAGCATACAATACAACTCATAAAAACTTTACTTTCTATACCCATTAAACAGCTTACCAGCATGTATCAGAGGCTGCTGTAGTAGAAATGCATTTTCTTACCATCTGTAAGTATGTTTCCAGCAGTGTGTGTAAGAACCAAGCTGAAAGAGGAATCTGAAGAACTTCATGCTTCTGCTGTTTGACTCAGAAGATTAAATAGCACTGGTAGGCTGGGTTCACACCTAGGCGTATTGAATATGCGCGTTTGTCACGCGTTTTTACCGTGATTCGCGGTTAAAAAACGCGCAACACACGCGCGTTTCCGAGGGCTACTTGGCTGTATCCCAATGGAAACGCGAGACCAAAACGCCCCAAAGAAGTACATGTACTTCTTTGGGCGTAGGCCGTTTTGTAGCGCGTTCAGACGGCCTGAAATACGGAAAGGTGTGAACCATACCCATAGGAAATAATGGGATTTTCTTGTTTGTACGTTTTGTATAGCGTTCATAGAGCGTTGAACGCGCAACAAAACGTAAAGGTGTGAACAGGGCCGTACTGCATATTGTGTACAATTGCTAGGTCCAACTGTCTTTTACTGTAAATAATAAAACAAACGAATTTCATGTTCAAATAGGGAAAAGACTTTTAATCCAATGTCTGTAGTTTTGCTAGGACTGGAGGGCAATCCGATTGTCTGTAATCGGTTGCTCTGGGAAAGTATTCCATTTTTTAAACCAAATGTTTTAAATCTTGTATCAATCGACCTGTTGGTGTGCTATCATCTCAATGGAGACATTCTAAATCTGATTGATAAAGTTACTGCAACATTTAACAGTTCACATCTCACATATATGGTAAGATGACAGTGTTGTACAGCAGGCAGAGACATTGTAACTTTTATGTTACAGATAAACGCCAACATGGCTAAGTGATGAGCAGTTCAGGTACCATTTACTAACTTTTTTAAGGAAAGTTTCAAATTCTGCTTAAAGGTTCTCTTTACCCATACACATGTAGTGACATACCTAATGAAGATTAAAGTAACTCATACCATCCCTCTTACTGTAATATCTAGCAGTATTGTAGGCTCTATATGGCCACATCTCTTTTGTCATAGCTCTCCTGCAATCTCTAGATAACAGCTGTGAAAACTCCATGTAAAAATTAACTTTAACTTAAAGTGAAATAAATATGTGCTAATAAGCGCTGCATATTAGCACAATAGGGCAGACTTATCTGTCAAAGTGATACCCTCCGTCGCTGCCCACTTCCATCTTTGTCCCAATCTTCTTCCAGGTTCAGGTTATTCAGCCACTTTGCACAGGAGTTACGTTGTCTGGGCATGCCGAGCCTGTGCACTGAGCTGTGAATGCACTGTTCAATGTACAGGGAAACAAATTGCTGACAGTCAGCTAAAAGCTTTAATGCCAGAAGAGACGTCTCTTCTGTCATAGAAAGCCTGTTGGTTGACATTTTTTGTTAACTTCTCTTCCACTGCATACTGTAAGGAAAATTTCAAAAAGCATTGTGGTGTCCAGTATAATGTACCACCCTGGATGTCATTTAGTTAAGGTTTACATTTACTTAAATGCTGGCTGTGTCCCTTTTGGAGCCTTTTTAATTTAGTTTAGGTGAACATACAGGAAGTGAGGAGATATACTGTATCTCAGATTAAAACACAGGCTCTTGATGATGAAAACTATTGCTTTGTGATCAATGTACATGTAAGAAAAGTTTTTTTTTTTAATAATAAGACCTAAAGATATCCTAGAAGATATACTAGAATGACCTTTCTACTGTGTGTGAATTACTATTAATCATTATTATAATTTAGATATGTGTACTTTTATAAGACCCTTTTAACATTTTTCTGTACTTTTGCACATCCATTTATTTCCCATTTTAAGTAACATATTTGTCCTTTCCATGGTTTGAGTACAGGAAAGTGAAACCCAATAATGTAGCTAGTGATGGAGCTTTCGCTCCTCTTGAGAGAACAGGCTTTGAGGCCTTGAGGACTAGAGATAGGAATTACTGATTTAAGCCATGCAAAATAAACCTTTTCTGCGTTACTTCCTTTTCCTAAGCACAGAAAGTGCTCTCTTACAGTCTCTGCACTGTGAGAAAAGGCAACCCGTCTGTGTGTGACTATTTTAAAAATTCTAAATATCATTTCCATTAACATGTCTCTTTCAATACGTATTACCAGACAGAGGCACAAATCATTTCAGGACCGACATATTAGTGCATACACTGTCTTCCTTCAACAGGAAACTGAACTATCGAGAAAGCGGATTTTATTTCATTATCTTCATAACTGACAATAAATTTGAGAATTGCACTGCCACATTTATTTCTGCAGTGTGCTAAATACGTCCAAACATTTATTATTAAAGCAACTGTTTCCACAATCTTTTTTATGTATCTTCCCTTGTAAATTCTGGCATAGGTAAAATAAACTCTAAGAAACTAAAATGTACTTTGTTTTTCTGCCTTATGCAAATTAATATATATATATGATGTTTTATATTTCATGAACATATTTTTATATTATGTTTAGTTTTTTTGGGATTCCTTGTCTTGAGCATTCCATTGCATTTAGCTTTGAGCAACAAAACTCCTAGGTGTGAACGGGGACTAACACAGCGATACATTAAATCACAGCGATGAAGCTAAGATGTGATCAGGTGACATGTAAATGGAGTTGATGAATGTTGACAATTTCATGAGGGCTACAGGGTGACTGCCAATATACAAATATAACTACACAAAACCTCCTCCCCATAATCCCCCCTCCCCAATGGGAGGTCCCCATTTTTTTAACATATAGGAGTAATAAAGTGACATTTGAAGCTGATTTGAGCTGTTATATTTGTATATTGGAGGTAATTTTTTAGGGGACACTATTGTTCTCACGTCCTAAAATATTATTTTTGTTTTTGAGTATGAGGTTTTAGAGTATGAAACTGAAGACTACAGACTTGGGGGTTGAGGGTTTGTAGGTCATTTATGTATTTTGGACTTTATCTAACCTCCTATCTAACTACCTATCTTATCTACTTGAAGAGTCAGAAGAGTTATAGTCATCTTATTCAATTTCTGGCTGCCAGGAGTGAAGTGTTGGCCCTGTGTAAGCTGTAACTTGTAACTTTGAGCTTACACAGGGCTGAGGGTTCTCTCTGCACCCCTTGTGACAGTGCTGAGTTCTTGAGCAGCCAATCACCAAGCACCAGTGCTGTCACATGGGAGATAGCTGAGTGAGTTATATTCTCCTAATACTTGGAAATTACTGCTGCTGCTTAGTGTGGATGGGGGAATGGAATGATTTCCTCTCGTTCAGACTGAGGGAATTAATCCGTGTATGACGTAAGTGATGTATTTATGAAATGATTGCAAAGCTGTTCACTCTGCAAATGTCTCAGTTTTACAATCGTACTGCATTAAGACCACTGGATGAAGCCGAAGAGCATAGGAAATTCCCATCTAGTGGCCATAATATGGTGCAAACCTTAAAACTGAGATGTTTGCAGAGTGAACAGCTCTGTGAACATTTTATAAATACAACCCATGGTGTTGCATACCTTATTTTAAATAGAATACATTGCAAAAAGCACCCATCTGATCTGAGCATACAGTCTGAAGAGCGTCTTTTCTCAAGTAGATACTGTATCTTGAAGTCATTAAGGATGGCTTCTAGTACATTCTCATGCTAATATCTTGTTTGTTCTCCTGGTAATCTATATGTCTAAGTATGACTAATGATTAAATTGTTGCTGATTACGCCTAATTCCAGTTGCTCATCGTTATAATGATCCTGGCACACAGCACGGAGGACAAGACAACATTATAGATTTACCCCTTTAGAACAAATATTGTATAATCCTAAAAGCCTGAACATTTTCTGTCTGAATCTTTCCTTATGACTCAGTCATGTGTTGTCTCATTTTAAAATTCCTCTTAAGAACGCATCTCCAAATTGCTAGCAAATGTCAACAGATACTTTAAATAATCATATATTTTAATGGGTATTCTCTTGCTGAATAAAGTTCAAAATGGATAAAGGAAAACTTCACTTTTGACCATATTTTTCATTTCAAGGTAATCTTCCTTCATTTTCCAAAACTATTTTATTGAAAAATGCTGCTCATTTGCAGAGATCTTCCCATATTTTTCTAGATGACGTGTCACAGGCTATGCTCTTTGAGGTTTTTTAGGAACTTTACACTAAAGTTCCCAAGGATAAGGACTTAAATACAGCAGTGCGGAGGGTTCAACCCGCTCCATGAGGTCCCAACCATGATTCCTCCTCCCTGGTATTTACCTAATGTAGGTCAACATAACATTCCATACCAAATAAAGCAGCAATTTATCATTTTCTTAACATCCCTTTCCCCTTCTTTTTATTTTTGCTAGTTGCCCTCTGGTAGGCTTGGAAGGGCTAAAACACACAAAGTATTCTCATTTGTATTAGATATTCACATCCCAATATAACTGTTGTACTAGAGCCAATGCTTTGGAGAACAGATTCACCTTTTGTGAAGTAGTTGTCCTTTAATACCACACACACACACACACACACACACACACACACTTGATTGCCGACCACCTATTGTAATAATTACATTCTTCCCCAGCAGTCTTTCCTATAACATGGTCCTGGTGACTCTTTATGTGTCTGTGTTGCAGTTAGAGAGTTTCCTTCATTTCCTTTCTGGTAAAATGTGATCAGCAGGACAGGAAGCAGGGGGACATTTCTACTGGAACCCTGGATAGTAGTAAAACTTGGCACGGGTTCTTACCACTGCCCACACTAAGCCTAAGGAAAAAAGTATGCAGACCACCTATTGTAATAATTACATTCTTCCCCAGCAGTCTTTCCTATAACATGGTCCTGGTGACTCTTTATGTGTCTGTGTTGCAGTTAGAGAGTTTCCTTCATTTCCTTTCTGGTAAAATGTGATCAGCAGGACAGGAAGCAGGGGGACATTTCTACTGGAACCCTGGATAGTAGTAAAACTTGGCACGGGTTCTTACCACTGCCCACACTAAGCCTAAGGAAAAAAGTGTTGATTTCACATGCCTCAAAATATTTTGGCTTTAGATACATTTTAATTTATTTGGTGATCATGTTTTCTACTTTCAGAATTACTTTCTCCAGTGCAAAAGCAGCTTAAATTCCAAGAAGCTTCCAGTAGTGGAGGCTACATGTTGCTCTGCTGTAATGTGCACCTGGAAGCAAAACTACAGCTTGCTAAACCCCTAGGTGTACTATATACAGTTAATTGCAAGGGTTTTTACCTGCTGCTGTTTTTTGAATATCAGGGAAGGTGAAGTTAAGCAAAAGATGATTCTTTACTATCTTTGCCAGTATAACGCTTACTGTACTTAAAGTGACATTAACGCCAAATCCCCCCCCCCCTCCCCCATGCTGCTGTAAGGACTTACCTTATGTGATGCCTCTTCATCCGAACATCCTATTCTTTCCACTCATTTTCCACAGTCCCTCCAGCGCTGGTGTCGGACTCTGATCCAGCGCAGACTTTGTCTTCTGTGTCCCACGGAGTCTGTCCGGCGTGCGTGCTCCCGGATGCCTCCATTGAGTTTCAATGTCGCTCTCCTCCTTTCCCCTCTGGAGATCTGCACTGCGCATGCGCCCGCCCACACTTCCTCCTTCACAGTGTTCGGAGTCGGGACTTCTGCAGCCGGGAGCGAGCGGGGCTGGCACAGGTAAGTTAGTTGGTATTTGACAACTTTTTTTTTTTTAATGTTGGGGAATATATATAATGCGGACTAGCAGTAGATATATGCCAAAAAAATACTAATACTACTTTAACCCCAAGGCTTTTTTTTTCATTTTTTGCACCCATGTTATAATCCACATTTTAGGCCTGAAAATTACTTAAAAGCCCCAAACATTATATATTTTCGGAAAGCCAAGACCCTATAGAATACAATGGCGGCAGTTGCAAATTTTTATGTTCCTTTTATGTTATCAAACATTTAGTGAAAAATGCACTTAAGGTAAATTTAGTGCCCCAAAACACAATATAAAACCATTGTTTTTTGTAAAATATAAAAGATGATGTTACAACGAGTAAATAGATACCCACCATGCCCAGGTTTAAAATTGTGTGCACCAGTGAAACTGCGACAGAATTCAGAACCCCAAAAAGTTAATACACGACGCTTTAAAAGCCCACACAGGTCATCAGTTTAGAGATATGTGTAAATTTTGGCATTATAATTATTGCTCTCACTCTGGCATGTGTGGTGATACCCAACATGTGAAGCGCAATCGTGGTTTTTATATGTAGGCACACCCAAAGCATGTTTGTGGCGATGTGGGTGTTCGCAGGGGCGAGGGACTTTTAAAATTTTTTTTACTTTTAATGTATTTAATATAATTTTTAAAATAGTTTTTTTTTTAAACTTTACTTTAATTGCTATCACATAGGGTGGCTTACGAGTCCCCATGTGATAGCATAATGGCAGTGACAGGTACTCTTTAAGGTGATGCTGGGGGTCCAAAAGACCCCCAGTGTCACCTTTACACTCTAAATAAGCTATTGAAGTGAAGATCGCACTTCAATAGCTTATTGTTGGGCTTCAGGAGCCCAGCACTGACAGCTTTGGGACCGGAAGTGATGGAATACGTGAGGGGATCAGCGAACGGATGCTCGCCGCTCTCCTCCCCAGCTTCCCGCCAACACCCAGTAAGCCGGTTCTGGGCCCGTAGGAGGGGCAGCGGAGCCCAGCAAACAAGGTGGGGGTGTCGGGTGGGGGTTTGGCCCGATTACTGGATCATAGAAGCTATCTGGCTAAAAGCCGCCGGGAGTCTGTGTAACCCCGTCAGACTTCATGACGGGATTATCCTGTCATGGGTCCTGAAGGGGTTAAGTATAAGGCTCATTGTAATAAACCTAAGAACAATGCTGTGGATGCCTGAAGCTGTACCTTATGCTCTGTAAAAAAAATTCTAGAAACCAGCGAGCTAGTCAATTACAATTATGTACACAATGTACTCTTGTTATAGTTTAATGGAAGTTTTAGAAAATCAGAGCAGAAAATAAAGCAAAATATATTTATTTTGACAGTGTAAAAATACCCTTGCAGTGGGGCTACCACTGCACTGCAAGGGTTAACTACCTTTTTATGTCCAGGGGTATTGTGTAAAGCACTGTTATAGATGAATGTTATAGATGTGCAGTTTTCTATTAAAAAGCATAACACAAAAAGTGGTTTAGAATAATCTCACACATTGTTACATACATACAGCTACCTGCACTATCTTTACACCTTCACTTTGCTCTGCGCTAATTTTCACAACTGAGCTCCCCTCGAGCATCTAGTCATTTGTAGGTCAATTCTACAGGACACAACAAGGTCCAAAGACGTTCTTTGCGTTTTATGACTGTTTCTCCCGTGCAGTTTTACATTAACGCAGTTTTATTTTTGATAAATCCATCTACTGAAAGTCCTGGAAATGAAAAGGGTGATATGGATTTAATTTATGACCAACTTGTAGGAGTGAAGATTTTTAGCTGAGAAGTTGTTTTAAAGTCATGCAGTATTTAACCAAGGTAGATTTATACCTTTGTAAATGAACACTGAAGCTGGAACGGCTCCAGCCTCTAATAAAGTCGAGGTCTGCTCAGACTGACCTTGGCAAAGCTGTATGCTAGTTCCACAACTTATAAACACTAAGATGCGTTATATAGAAAATCAGTGGAGACTTTATTTTGAGAGCTATGTGAGTAGTACATAAAAATGAGACCACCAATTTAATTAGCTGAGCTTTTCTGCAGTAGCATAGACAGGAAAGAATTCAATTTTGTGCCGTAAATATCTCGGTCCGCACTGTCATTATTCCAGCCAAAAGTACCAACCAATTAGGAAACAAAATGCGTTAGCTATGAAGTAGAGACACCACAGGCACCCATAGGTATGTGTTACATGACATCAGTAAAACAGCTGGAGATGAACAAGAAGGAAAGCAGCCAAGGACGCACTACCATGACTTTTAGTTTTCTGTAAGTGATTTGAATTTAAAGGTACACTTGTTTCAAAATTAAGCCCTGGAGTGCATACAGGGACACAGTCTACTTGTGACTTGAGGCTTCTGTTTTTCATACAGTAATAGCTGTAGTACAATAGTCATGTCCACTGCCTAAAATCACCTTGGTGATCTGGGAACACCAGCTGCTGAGCCATTTACAGCAAAAGTATTCTCAGTACCTCCTGCCACAGACTTAAAAAAAAAACGTTTTTATTGTTTAGATTTCTTTTGTTTAGCTCCAGGAGCTGAACAAGAGAAGTCAGTCGATTCCTCCATCCATGCTAGGCATCATGGATGGGGGAATATTGAGCCAGAACTAGAAGCTGTCTAAATACTGAAACAATGCATCTTCTGCAGTCACTGTACAGCCAATAATTTTTCACCTCTCTTCTTCCATTTTTCATTCGAAGTTTGACAAGCTGGGTGGTGCTGACATTGCTACCCACGACTCAAATTTTGGCTGACTTAGGAGTAATAGGCCTCATTTCGAGCTGTGTATGACTATGATATGAAATAAAGCCACAGTGCCACTTCGGAGTAGAGTGCTGCAGACAAGCCCACATCTGTTTATTACATCAAACCCCTTCCCAATCCTGATCTGTAGATCAACTTTCTTTGATACGATTCCCTGTGCTGAAAAACATTGATTTATGTTCTGTTTGACAGCTAGGAAAGTGCACAGGGGCTGTCACTGAGAGCTCCGGTTCAACTGATGATCGGGAATCATGGCAATTACATAATGTTTGTTTGTAAACAAACCTCACACGTTTCTCCAGCTGTCTGTGTATTTCTTTCCCCATGCACTTGCACAGAGAAAGAAATACAGTAATTAAAGGAGTTCCAAAGTCACACGTTATACTCTCCCATTATAACTTTAACTATAGTATGTATTCCAATTACAATGTTTTTTTCTGATAATGCAATTAAAAGCTTACTTGAAAAAAATCCCTTTTATGTAGTGAGTGCTGCCTTTCGTTTTTCGGGATTCGGGTGTGAAAGTCAATTCGGATTCGGGATTCAGACGAAATTCGGTAGTGGTAGTTCGTTCGGACGTTCGTTTCGTTTTCATTTCTTATTCGTTTCGTTCCTTCGTTCGTTCGTTTGCAGCAAAGTGACATTTGAGGGGGATAAATGTTTTTCTCCTTCTCTAATGTCACTTTGCTCCAACGAACGAAACGAATAAGAAACGAAAACGAAACGAACGTTCGAACGAACTACCACTACCGAATTTCGGAAACGGAAATTCGGATTCGTTTGCATTCGTTATATCTGTAATTCGGAATTCGGATACATCCGAATATCTGAATTTCCGAAAATTCGTCCGAATTTCGATTCGGAACGAAACGAATCGCACATGTCTACTGCCCATCACTTTCAGCAACTTTCTGAATTCCCAGTGTGTTTTGTGTCTCTTTCCCTGCTGCTTGATGTCATGAAATCTCAATGTATCAATCAATGCGTTCCTTTTTTTTCAGACCACATATCTCATCATGCATTCCTTCAAGCAAGCAATGACAATGTTACATTGTTTAGAGGTGAAGTTGTAGCTTAGAAGGTATAAGTACATTTACTAACTTCTAGATGGATATGGTTATTAGGAGTGGGATAAAACTTATGGAAATTCAATACAGAAATACAGATTTATTTTAAGTTTTGACCATAGATACCCTTTAAAGCCAAATTGAACCCTTCTGATTTATTACAGTAATGCACCTAGGATATATAGTAATACATCTGATGTTCTTTTGTTTTTTATTAAACTACAAAACACCTCTCACTTATGTTACAGAGAAGAGGAGAAAAGTGTTCTATAGTCCTAACACACTTCCTCTCTATTACTTGCAGGATCAACAAGTGAAAATTAAGGAAATTAAACCTGAAGAAAAAAAAAACGAACGCGGCTTCTATACCTGAAGAATGGCAAGCTGCAATATATTACATTTTGTTTTTAGGTTTAGATACACATTAAATTAACCCTTCACTGGGGACAGGCTCGGGCCTTGTTCATGCAGTACAACATTTTGCATACTGTGACGTAGGGTTGCACAGATACCAAGTACAATACTCAGTAAGTATGAGTACATGTACCGATACTTTTGAGCTCCAAGACTAGACTAGAGAAAAATTCACAAGTTAGGAGGCAGCTGTCATTTATAAGGAGCACACAGAGCTCCTGGGATTTGTACATCTCTGTTTTAATGTATGATTTTGGTTTTATAAATATAAATAAAGGGATGCACAGATACCAGTTTTGTGAGTACGAGTACTGGTACTTGCCGAGTACTTACAAGTACGAGTACTGATACATTTTTGTTTATTGTCATGTGACAGTTTTTCTAAAGCAATACAGACTAATGATTTCAGGACAGTGGTGGAGCGCCAGAGCCTGGTCCCAGCTGCAACCGCTGCAACCCTGATAGTTCTCATGAAAATGCCAAGTATCGGCATTGGTACTCGAAAAGTATCTGTGCATCCCTACTGTGACGGATTTTGGCATGTTGTGCTGCCATACACGTATGTGGACTTTATTGAATTTCTTTAAAAGCTCATAAGCAGAGCATTGTATGCTGTTATATGCTACATATTTTTTATTCCAATATTATTCTACTGCCTTTAGTACATATATTGCTTCCCAATATTAAGGCACCCTCCTGTTTCTTTGCCCTTGGCTTCTAGCCAAAGCATGCTCAAAAAAGACCACCTAAGCTACCTTACAATGGTCATGCAATTAGCATGATTCTGCTGTGCCCCAAATTCATTGAGAAAATCTGCACATCTATTACAGAATGTACACAGGTTTAAGTACGGCCGGGCCAGGTGGCATTCATGGCTGCCAAGAGAAAGATTCACCATAATTGCCTTCTTAAATACTCATTGTAGACCTATTTTGTTTTATGCTTTTCTTTAGTTACTTATAGAAATAAAACAAGGCCCTTTTCCACATTTTACCTGCTCTAGCTGTCTGCTGCCTCTTTCCCACTTGAAATTTAAGTTCTACTTTCACAACGATATACCAGAACCTAGGACCTAATCCTATATTAATAACTCACTGTATATGACCGAGCATTGTAATTGGATATTTTAACAGGGTGCAAATTTGTTTCTCACCTGCAAGTTTGGGTCACTGAACAATTTTAATATAGTACAGATTGTACAGTGCTGTTCTAACGTTTGCTGGAAGATTCAATGGCAAATTTGAACCAGATGTGGAAAGAAAGTCTATCTTTGCAAGGGAAGTACAATTAGCTGTAATGGATTTGCACCAACAATTGATAACGTATAAAAGAAAAGAAAAAAAAAAGTTGAATATGCAGAAAGCTTTTACACATGTATAGTAAGCTGAGCAAACAACGATAGACCATCTCCAGCCTAGGCTAAATCCTCTGTAAACTTATAGGACATATGCAAAGTTGCAGAACAGCCTTATTTGCAGTCTGTGAGTATCATTGGCAATGAGTACGAGGCAAAAAGAAGCTGTATAGTGGCCAAGTGGTTATCACTCCATTCTTGCCTTGCTCTTGTTCTGGGTCCAGGTTCCAGCAGCACATTATCTGCATGGAGCTGCTATGTTCTTCCTATTTGTGGGTCAGCTGGCAAGCTTCTTCCTCTGACCCAAAACATAGTGTTAGCTTGACTAGCTTCTAAATAAACTGGACAGTTCACATAACAGTGGTCAGGGTGTGAAATCAGAACTTTGGTCTCTGCTGTTGAAACAGAGACCAAAGTGTTCCATATAATATTGGTGCTATTTAAACTAAGAAATACATTGTAATAAAATAAATGATAATATAATAAAAAAATTTGCAAGGAAACAATATAATTTAAATAAAATATAGTTTCAAATGATATTTAAAGCTGAATATGTACCCTATTTTTTGCGTCCATAGGCTTCCTCCTCTTTGTGTGACTGGACCCCTAGAGCATCTTCCCTTCACTGCCCACTGGTCGCAGATGTGTGACATTATCCTATACAATGAAGGACGAGTGTGGCATTAGCAGTCTAATGGGAATACAGGCACACTTTATAGAAGGCAGAGAGAGACAGACACTGGCTCTGGTGAGGTGGAGAGTTGGGTAGTGGTGGCATCAAAAGTGTGGCCACGGAGTTACAGGCACACCCTGTGTAGGAATGGCGTCCTGTATCTTCCAAGTAAAAGGCTGAGATAGAAATTGACCACTGTAGGATGGATGTTCTGTGCCTGGCATGGATAGGTTAAACCAGCAAAGCATGAGGACTGGCAGAATCACCAGGTTATTTCACAGCAAATAAAGCAATACAAAGTGAACAAGCTACATTTACATACAAGTACATGATAACACAGACACATATATGAAATACTAAATTTTGGGGTAGCAATAGTTTATTGCAGTGTGATCTCCGTCTGCCTCACTCAACTCCCAGCATAGGGTAAAGATCTTACAATCGCTATATATCAAAACAAAGTATTTGTTTCTAGGCACATGGAAAATGTTTGCTATGCTTGTTTTCTAGGAGATATTTCCTAAGCAGTCCACATGGTAAAATCAGTGCTCTGTAATCAGTGCAGGACCAGTAGACATGTCATTAGGGTGGGATGTGACCAATGGTAGAAGTGCCAGCCCACTTTCCAGTGCTGGAGACCATGGTGTAAGGTGACAATTGCTGGCTGTTGGATGTTTTTTTTTGCAAGAACAAGCAGTGGTTTGTTTTGGGGGAGAGGGCAATATTTTTTTAGTGGCCTGAGTTCTGCTTTGAGAAAGAGTAACATCATTTTGTGGAGTAAAAAAGCTCTATGTGGGAAAAGTGTATATAAAGGCATTTGTTTGGATAGCGTATTGTTTGGAGGGTTAGATAATTCGACAAGTGCGTATTGCTGTTAGTGTCTGTTGGCGACTGGGGGGGGGGGGGGTCAAACTTTTTAA
>NW_017306418.1:277480-290262 GCF_000935625.1 Nanorana parkeri
GGTTGTTGGGGGCTGGGGGGGGGGGGGGGTTTACACATTTTACAGATTTTTCTATGACAGCTCTCTATGATAGGAATTCTGTTAACTTTGGAGGGATTTCCTCTTATTTACTGTTGCGTCTCCAGGACAGGAAGTGAACAGAAATATTCCTAGTGGAACAAATGCAGTCAACAATTATGTGATAGGGGTTTTTAACCCTTCCCCACTCTATCCAAACTAAACAAAAACTTTGGATTTAAATACGTTCGTAGCTCATAATGCATAAAAAATGGGAATCTGTTATAATTACTGTAGATACTGTTTTTAGCTTGTGGAACCCAGCAGTGTTTGGTCACGACTATGAGAAATGGAGATCAAATTTTGGATTTAGGAGCTGCGCAGTTGTTGGTGAATCCTCCATCAGAGAACAATTTGATACATCTTCTTTGGAGGAGATAGGTATACTGCAGTAGCTCACGGTATACGGTGTCCTCCCATTACCCTAAGGAGAACTATGGGGAAAAGCCTCAACCCCATAGTTCTCCTTTAAGGGGGGGAAAAAAATCGTTTTTTTCATTGAGATACTGTTTTTACTTTTTACATTTGGCCTGCCAAGTAATTAAAATGTCCAACTCCAAAGAAGAAAACTAATGTGCATAACATTTTATTACCTAAGATAATTTTGCAACATGGCTTCTCCTCAAATGTCTGTGAAGGTTCTCATTCATCCAGGTAATAGTATACCTGCAAAAAATAAGTCAAGGCAACTGGACTTGCTGTGTACAGCAAGTCCAGTTGCCTTGACTTATTTTTTACAGACATCTCCCAAATGAACTTAGCATTAAGTTATTCTGAAAAAAGACCAACTAATAGGAAATATTTTACTTTTATTACTAATCTGTTTTTGGCCTTTTTATAAGGCCTAAAGTTTGTTTATTCTAACAATTGGAAAATCTGCATTTCAATAGTCAAAATAAGCACATAAGCAAATCTTCTGGCTGTACCTATTTAGGAAATGTTGAATATTAGATCAAACTTTTTAAAGATTTTAAGCTGAAGGATTCATATTTTCTATATATATGATCCAAATATTTAAAATGACAAAATTGTAAAATGGGTTTAAATAGCTCAGTGTTTTGCTATAAAATAATTTGCATATAAATGAGCAAAGTGATATTTCCTGAATTTTCTTCTTTTTTTTTTTGTTGATCTCAAATAAACTACAAATTATTGTTGAACAACAAACAAAATTATTTTTGCCAGTATGCAGAAATTGAAAGACAAAATGTGTTAACATTTGAGCATTTGAGTGAGCACTTGTTGCACTTGTTGTTTGTGTTAATAATTTTTCTGGTTATATGCAAGCAGCTGATCCCACAACATTTATTTTACATGCATTATTTATATATTTTAATTTTTACTGACTTGCATTTTTTTTGTCTCTTTTTAAATTTCAAAATATAGTTTTTCTGATCTCTTATTGATATCAAGTTGAAGACTGAAGCAATTTCTTGATTCTTTTTGTCTTTGATAGGCTTCCCCTATGTAAAACGATACTGTGGATTAGACGTCCGACTGAAATATCACTATTTCATTGTTGTTTTAGATTAGGCATAAAACATTTGTCATTAGGATCTCAAGAGCTAATATCCTGCCAAAACATGCAAACCTTTGACATTTTTCCGTCAAAAATCCTTAAACGTCTGCTAGAGTATCAAAGCTTTTATTTCAACATCACCAGGGAAGGTCAATAGCTCCTGACAGATGCATATTAGACTTGACTTAATTATGACTGAGTGGCACAATGTGTTCTACAACATCTGGAGCCTAGTCACAGACTACGTAAGTAAACTCTGAGCCGCGTGTCCAAGCTGCCATGTGTATCAAGGAGACAATTACAAAGGGAAATACAGCCTGGCAGCAGAGAGGGAGTATTTTCTCAAGTAATATTCCATACACCTTCTCTAATTTTACCATAGCTAAATTATGTCAAATCCCCACACGTGGCAGCAGCAAAAGGTTGCAAAGGTCTTGGTGACTATTTTTCCATCTGGGAGTGACTTGGTTATTTAAATGTAACACGTCAAAAGGCAGCCTTATTTAACGTACTGAAACTTATATTCGGTTACATGAAGCTAAAAATCCACAGCAATTATAGGCAAAAAAAGTTTTACAGCTCTAAAGTAGTTATAGCGTACGTATGAAAATCAGTGGAAAATGTAAGGTGATAGCCCACTGTTATGGTATCATTTGGCATGTAATGAGGTTAAGGCGATTGGCCTGGCAATAATTCTTTATATAGATCGTTACATAAACATATGAACTCTCATTTTATCCAAGCATGCATTGGGAAGGCAACCCTAAATCTACCTTTTGTTAGGGGAAGAATAGAGATATACTGAATATATGTAATCCAACCGATTGAGTTTACTGCAAGTTTGGTCAGCCAGGAATCATGTACTAAATGCTACACATGCAGTTGTCACCCAGTCTCTCTCAAATTCGATGTATCGTGCAATTATCTTATTCCTTTTCTTCCAGCTCCTCTTCTCTCATCTCCTTACCTTTCCCATTTTTTTAAATTTTCCACTCCTTTCTTTCCTCATCTTCCCTCCACTCCACTCCACTCCTTTCTCCTGTTTCTCCCTCTTTGTTGCACGCCTCTTTCCTGCCTCATCTTTCTTCTTACTTGCCTGTCCTTAATTTCCCTGCACTTTCTTCCCCTCTCTTCCCTTCTCCCCCACCCTCCTCTACCCTCTGACAAATTGGACAGTGAATCAACAATATGATAAAGTCATCTTCCTGGTTTAACATTGTAGCAGAAGTATGTGATTCATGGGAATGCCTGAACAGAATAAAAAAACCTGTTCACACTTGGGCATTTCAATGGTTTATTTTTCAGCGGGTTCCGATAAAGCTGTTAAACCTGTAAAGACAGGAATATAGAAGCTACCATTTCTGACTTGTTTTCAAAGTTGTTGACTGGAGCCATCACCGTGATTCTGGCCTTAATTACTTTAAATTATAATAATGCAGAATAGGAGTTAAAGAGAAGAAAATGGCACAAAGTGCACAAGCCTAGTGTACAGTATCAGATGTTATTTAAGTTAGCTTTATTTGGTCTGGTCAACAGCCTGACTTAAATTGGTCCTGAACTCAGACCTGAGTCTGAGTCTGAGTTCAGGACCAATTTAAAGACAAGAAAATGGCACAAAGTGTACAAGCCTAGTGTACAGTTTCAGATGTTATTTAAGTTAGCTTTATTTGGTCTGGTCAACAGCCTGACTTAAATTGGTCCTGAACTCAGACCTGAGTCTGAGTCTGAGTCTGAGTTCAGGACCAATTTAAGTCAGGCTGTTGATCAGACCAAATAAAGCTAACTTAAATAACATCTGAAACTGTACACTAGGCTTGTGCACTTTGTGCCATTTTCTTCTCTTTAACTCCTATTCTGCATTATTATAATTTAAAGTAATTAAGGCCGGAATTAAGACCTGAGTTCAGGACCAATTTAAGTCAGGCTGTTGATACTAAGATGCCGCAGCTGAAGCGAATCCCGACAATTATGTCTGGATCCGCCCAGCTGCGTGACTGACAGCTTGCTCTGCCTATCTAGAGGCAGAGCCAGCTGTACCCACCCCCTCCCCCGTCTGTTCCGCCAGTCAGCGCTGGCGGATCGGAGCAGGGAGGGGGGAATCCAGCCCCTACCCTGTCAGGGCAGAGAGCCGTGACAGGATCGAGAGGTGAGCGGACACCGGTATGTGTTCGCTCACCTCCCGATCTACTGAGCCGACCTGTGACAGTCTCATTGTCACAGGTCGGCTAGAACTATGAGGTGAGTGAAAAGCACTCACCTCATAGTTCTCCTTTAAGTCGAAGCATCGGCTAATCCTTCAGCTCACTTCGGCCGCCGGACCCCTTCGGTTCAGACAAACTGAAAGACTGCTGTACTGGCTTTTCACAATAGCCCATACAGCACCCGAAAGCATGCAAATGGCTCAGCTGAGCCGAACGCATATGCTTCTGCTCGACCGAGCGGAAATCACACGCAAAGCGGGGAGAGCAGTCTGCCGAAGCAGACCATTCTCCCCGCAAATGTAAACAACTGGGCAGAGCCAGCCATAATGTCACAGCAGTTGTTGTCATTTAATGACAGCCCAGTGTCCTCAGGGTGTTTGAGGACACTGGGCTGTCATTAAACGCTTGAAGACCAGGTGTTTAGACCCCCTTCCTGGCCAGGCCTTTTTTCAGTATTCAGTGCTGCGGTACTTTGACTGACATTTATTCTGTCATGCAACGCTGTACTGAAATGAATTTTATACCATTTTTTGGGGACAGATAGAGTTTTCTTTTGGTGGTATGTAATCACAACTGGGGGGTTTTATTTTGTACTATATTCAGGAGAAATTACTGAAAATGTTGAATTTTTTTTAACATTATGTTATAAAACAACTAATATTACTCACTTTTTTGGTAAAATATAAAAGACGGGGTCACGTCCGGTAAATAGACACCAAACATGTCAAGCTTAAAAATTGGCGCACTCGCGAAATCGCAAAAAACTAGCATACCCAAAATTGGCCATAGGCGACGCTTAAAAAGCTTTTACCGCTCATCAGTTTAGTGTTATCAGTGATTAATAGCCCTAAAATGATTGCTCTCACTGCGAAGTTCGTGACGATATGTGCGGCGTAATGGGCGCAATCGTCGTTTTCGCAGTTATGCGCACCTGACGCATGTTTACATACCTGTATGTAGGGGTGGGGACTTTAAAAAAACGTTTTCTTTTTAATTCTTTCTTATGTGTAACTTAACATTTTTTGGGGGGGAAACTTTACATTTTTTTGATAGCAAAAGAAGTGACAGGTCCTCTTTATGGAGACATCAGGGGTCAAATGTCTCTAATGTCACTTTGCTCCAACGAACGAAACGAATAAGAAACGAATAAGAACCGAAAACGAAACGAACGCTCGAACTACCGCTACCGAATTTCGGAAATGGAAATTCGGATTCGTTTGCATTCGTTATGTCTGTAATTCGGAATTCGGATACATCCGAATGTCCGAATTTCCGAAAATTCATCCGAATTTAGATTCGGAACGAAACGAATCGCACATGTCTAATATACACCACTTCCGCATTCTGAATGCGGAGAGGGGATCGGAGGGAGATCCCCTCTCAGAGAGCCACTATGCTGGTCCCGGGCTCGCACCGGGCACAGCGGAGCCCGGGATCAGCATGACAGTGGGAGGGGTGGGGAGCCGCGGAGGGGGACGCACATACCGGGACCCCATACAAGCGATCCGGCGGATCGCTTGTATGTTAACAGGCATCGCTGCCGGGCCGGTTTTTAAATTATATGAATTTCCCGCTCGAGCGCGCCGCGCACGAGTGGGCGGGACTAACAGGACGTGTATACACTACCAGTTACATCCAAGAAGCTCTCGGCTGGCCGTGTATACACAACGGCCGGGAGGTAGTTAAATGACAACAACTGGGCAAAGCCAGCCAGGACAACGGCTATTCACTCACTGCAATTCGCCCCTATGAGAATGGCTATGAGTCGAACGGCTTCTTCACTTGAGCTGAGCCGAACATGCTGAGCATGTTCAGCTGACGGAAGCCAGCCGATGTACGGCTGATTTCAGCCGATGTATGGCTGATTTTAGCCGATGTACAGCTGAAATCAGCCATACAGGGCATTCGGCTTTCTTCACTTCAGCTCAGTTATTCACTCAGCTGCCTTTGCAGCTGAGTGAATAACCCCCTAAGTTCCAAATGATGCACTATGCTGGGGCACTCTGGGCATTTACTTGTTTCTCCATTTACAGTGCACCCTCTTCTTCAAAATTCAGCCTTGAAAAACAAACTACTCATTTTTGTTTTGGATTATATTAAAAGATAATTAAACCCAAGTACAAAAACGTAATATATTGCAGTTTACGAGTCCTTACATATAGTGGCTGAATTCGCTTTTTTTCAGTACATTTTCTGCACATTACATTTTGTGCAAGCACAGGAAAATACTTATTGATTCTGCCAGGAATCATGTGAGCTAATAACCTCCTGTACTTTTTGCCTCTGATGACTCTAATCAGTTACATTGTTACCAGCTATCTCTCAGAACTACAGAACACCTGCCACTATGTTATGGGGAAGAGTTGATGGGGGCATATTGTGTGTTCTGTGATTGGAAGAGGCAGACCCTGTAAAGTATCCTCAGTCCTCCATTTACAAAATACTTTGCATAGCAAAAAATGCTTTGAGTTCTGTGAAAGGGCAAGCAAGGAGGAAATGGAGGGTGAGCTGCGCTGATCGTTCATAGTCCCATGTGCTAATCCTAACCCCCCAAAGCATAGGAAGATCAGCACTGTGCAGGGGCTATCCAGCATCACCAGAGGTAAGATTTCTACACTACAGCCTGGTATACAGGGTTAGAATTTTGTTCAGAAAAAATAATTTTTGGAATGTTTGTTTGATTTTCTAATAGTTGATGGGGTCAAATTGAGTGAGCTTGGAGTGCTGGCTACTTTATAACACACAAAGGGTCCATGGGGAACAAAAGTAGCCACCCTTCAGAATGAAGGAGAGTGTCAGCACCAATTCAGAGATGATTTGAGGATCTACAGCTGAGTGATACACAAATAAGATACATTATAGTTAAGGTTCTTGAATGTATTTATGATTTAACTCCTGAGTTTAGTGTCACTTTAAGGAGCAGCCAGCAGCGCATGGGACAAACTTAATTTGCAGTAAGTTATGTATCTGGTGCTGCATACCCCACATTTCTTATATAACAGCAGTGCGAAGAACCAGTGTTAGTTTTCAAATCAATCCATGTGTCCCTGTGGAGCCTCCTGGGATTCTAGGCCTTGACTTCTTTAAGCCCTGCCCCCATAATTCAACTGTCAAGAACATAAGAGTAGACACAGGGATCAACTTGTAGTAGACTAGAACAGGTGTGTTGCTTGCAGTTCAACACTATTGCTATTTTAGAGATGTTTTAGGCCAGACCATGTTTATTTTAAGGACTCAATGTGGTTAAATGGCTGCTTATATAATCCATGGTCATTATTACTTGCTACATATATTATTACCAAAAATAGGCAAAAAAGTAGAAATAGGAATATGAATATTTCTTTCTTGTAGGACTGAAGAATTAGCTTGTATATAACTGCCCCACTATAATGATATAACCCTTTTTTTTTTTTTACGAGTGTGCAATTTTCAGGTTAAGATTAATAATGCGAGACTGTAGAAGATTGATGGCAAGAGTTCTTTAAATCAGCCTAAAGATCTGAGCACCTAAATGAGGACAGGTGTCAGAAAGCATTTCACAAATAAACAGAACATGCTTAACTATACGGTTTAAACACACACAAAGTCCAAATTAGTCTTGTAACAACATGGCAATTGCTTACATAGCCTTCAGCAAAATTACGGACCTGACAGAGGAATCAAAGAGCTCCCAAAAGACCAAAAGCTTACCGTGTAATTTAATCTGCCATAACAAATGAAATATAAGAGACTGCTTATTGGTCTGCTCTGTTAAAGGAGGGTGCATTTTTTGGGATCTAAATGATACAAAATGCAAGAAGTAACACTTGAGACAAGTGAAACCTGTTTTATGATTCACAAGAAGTCCGGTGGAAGAATGGATGCTAAGACAGAGCTGTTCAACACATGGAAAGGTCCCAGGGGCATCTTTAAAAATAAACATATGTTTCCCTAATGACATCATATTCCCATTATCTGTAGCACGCAGTAGTTTTCTGTATTTTTAAATAAGGCAGCAAGGACAGAGTATGAAATATGTAATTTTCATTTCTGTGTTACTGGCAAATGTCTGCAGTTTTTAGCACATCAGACAGGAAATGGTTGACAACGTAAAAAGAAAAGATATTGCATCTGCAGAGAAAAAAACCCATTTAGGATGAGGCTCATTAGATGGTATCTTTTTCCATACTAGTTAAAATATTTAGGCTTACTTTATGAAAGTGTCTGGATAAAGAACCATGTGGAAAAAAGGCCAGCGCTCCATGCAAGATATAGCTCTTTCACTGCAAACAGCAATCACCAATGCAGGTTTTGAGGGCATTCAGGTCCCCTTACATCCACCAAACATGTTATAGCGTTGCACGTAGAAAAACACCTATCTCTGTAAAAAGATGAGCACGATTTGTCCCCATAGATGCAATAGGAAACACGCAACACAATTATTTTGTGCCTTTTTCACAAAAATCGTGCAGTGAAAACACGCCCAAATACGAGCAAAATTGTGCAAAATTGCCTAATTGTGAACGTAGCTGAAAAAGGGCTAGAATATACTAATAAAATGTGGCTTTTATAAATGTCATTAAAATTTCCCACTAAGTTTGGGTTTACCAAATTTCCTACAGTATTTGCTAAACTCTTGGCAAATTGATTTACAGTAAGTACTCTCCAGCTCTATTTACATGTGTTTTAGGCCGGTGCAGCAATAGTTCATATTTGTGGCCACAGGATTGGCTGCTGCCTTTAAAGGGAGAAATGTGTTGATTGGTGGAGCTGAGATATTTCCTGATTGGCGGAGTAAAGAATTGAATTTAATTGGCCGGTGCTATAGGCTTGTGCCTAAACGTAACTGTGATTGGCTGCACGAATGGCCTCATGTGCCCCTATGATTGGCTAACATGACGGTTTTAAGGCACTGGGTAAGCTGAGATGGACAGGCTGATGAACGGGGCATGGCCCCCGGGAACGTGTTAGCCTGCTGGGGCTGTGAGTTCAGCGTGTCACTGCCGGATCAACATTTTTCCAGCAGCCTGCACTTTGTATGGAGTTATACAAAGCTGTAACTTCTTGATACAGATGGTGCTCGCACTCTGCCATTTGTGAGTTTTTTTTTATCCCTTTCACATGTAACATGTGAAAGGGATAAACATGTGTCACATTTAACGATAATATACAGCAGAAGGTGCTCTTTGGTGTTTTTTTTTCCAGATGAATAGCTAGTCTCCCTAACTGTTGAGGTGCAACCTCCCTGTAAGAAGAGTATCCCTGCTGTGTTCCTTGCCAAGAATTTGGGGCGCTGATGGACTGACTATTTGGCTGGTGCCTTGGCGAATTGAACCTGGGCAGATTGGCTCATCCCAAATAAGCAAATGTGATTGCAGGAAACAGATTGACCCCAAGCAATGTCTTTCCTTTTTCTCAGATGGAAGCCTGCTGTACAGAACATTACAAGAGGCTTAAATCAAATTTAACTACAAAATCCTTGTGCTCCACAAGTATCCCATAGTTCTCAAAACAACGATCAGCACATCCTCGTACAGAGAGCTGTTAAAACTTCATTTTATTGTTGAATCATTATAAACAGCTTGTAGCATCCACAATGCTACACAATTAGCCCATGCTAGGTCCTGGTCATTTGTAATGATAGAAACCAACATCATATTTAAATATGTATAAGTAGAGAAAATGCCTAAAATGCTCAATATACTGTATACATATGCCATACATTTAAACACACCCTCAGTGTAGTACAATAGTACCTACACCTATATAATTGTTACATATTAGTAGACAAGTGCAGCCGCAAAAAAAATTGTTTCGTTAAGTTTCAGATTTCGTTTATTTCGTATTTCCGAAATCGCGTCCTGTATGTGTTTCGTTTTGGGTTTCGGATTCGGATTCGGAATTCGGACGAATTTCCCAAATTTGGGGTGTTTGCGTGAATGGACGAATGTTCGTACGCACGTACGTAGCAGAATTGGCACAGTTGACATTTCTGGTTGCTGTGCTCTAGTCTTCACTATTAAAAGGGACATTAAAATCCTTTTCTTAATTTTTTCATCCGTTTAAACGTTGACGGTGCATGCACAGGAACATGAAGTAATGTTTTGTTTTTATCTTCACATGCTATGAAATCCTCTTTTTGAAGTCATTATCGTAAATTTCTAATTTCGTTTCTTTTAGGACGAAATTCGTACTGAATCCGAAATTCTGAATCTGAAATTTCGGATTTGGATGCTTTCGGATGAAATTATCCACACATTTCCAACATTTGTCCGAATTTCCATTCGGAACGAAACTAATCGGAACGAAACTAATCGCACATGTCTACATATTAGTGAAGGAATTAATGTTCCGTTTAAACTTAAGCGGACCTTTACCCCTTTAACTTAAAATAACATCAGCATGCAGCTCTGCGTGCTGATATGAAATCACCTTACATTCATGAGATAAACAAATATATTTTTATTTTGCTTACATTTATTGTTTTTCCACTTCCTCCGTCTTTTTGAGCACGAGTTATGTAATGTGCCCAAGCGTTGCATCCTGGGAAGATTACATCAGAAGTGCATTTCTGGGAAATCTCATCTGTAATCTCACAAGATCTCAGGGAAAGGCATTTTCCTCCCTTGAGATGATGTGCACGGTCACATGTCCTAGTCACATGTGCCAGAGTCCAGGAAGTAAAGGGAGATATAATAATCTGCCCTTAGTAAAAATGGCGACTGTAAGAAGAATGAGGAGGAAAAGGTATGCAAATAATAAAAAGCTGCAATTATCTAGAAGTATGTGTTTGTAGATTGCCTTACTAAACATTTCTAAAGGTGTGTTGTCATTTCAAAGATATCGGTAAAGTTCTTCTTTAACACCAACTGGCTGTCATGCACCTAAATTATGTAGCCAGAGGGCTTCTCTGGGGAGGAGTATCCTTTTAATTCTCCCTCTTCTAATGCTAATGTTAGCTAAAATGTTAACTAAAGTTGTCCTACCAACTGCCTGATCTGTTAAATATTTATTTATTAAATTTTCAAATTTCACATGTCATACAAATACACATAACTAACATAATTCATTCCCTCACGCTTAACATAACACATATGTCAAGAAAAATCTCAAATATTTTATATAGTTCCCTCTACATTCGTAATTCCATAAAACAAATAAGTGTCACATAACACAAAAAAGAACAAAACAAAAAAAACCCCAATACCTTTCTTTCTCCCCCCTCCCCCCCCCAAAACAGACATTCCCACACATCCACAGGGGTATTATAAGTATATTTAAACGATGAAAGAAGGTTCGGGGGATCCTCGCTGGCACCGTATGGAAGATGTAGAGGAATCTTGGGAGGACGTCCATTTTAAATATGGACATCCTCCCAAGCCAGGAATGTTGTTTCCCCCTCCAATAAACATTTATATCTGCATTCCTTTTATGTTGGCTCTCCAGTTGCTGTATATCTTCCAGAAGCAGTTTAATTTCATGTTCTTTTCTCTTTTTTAAGCATGTTCCGTGGGATATAAATATTCCTCGTATTACCCCTTTCAGGGTTTCCCATTTTATTGGTCGTGCCGTGGTGTCATTTTTATGGTCTATTAGAAAATTTGCAATGCCTTGTCTGATAGCCTCTTTTATAGAGTCATTTTGTATTAAATTTTCATTCAATCTCCATGTCGCATTGAGCTTCATGGTATTCGGCGGTGTAATTGTAAAAAATATGGGTGCATGGTCTGACCATATTTGAACTCCTATATCTGCTTTTATCTGCCAACTAATTAAACAATGAGACCCAAAAAAATAGTCTATACGGCTATATGACAAATGTGATGGTGAGTAACATGTATAATTTCTAGCTCTAGTATGCAGTATACGCCATATATCCACCAGCTGTAAATCCTGTAGACATTGTTTTAATTTATTGAGCTGGGTATGTGGTATATGGACTGTACCTTTAGATGTATCTACTTTAGGGTCCATTGTCAGATTAAGGTCCCCCCTACAACCAGGATTCCTTCGATAAAGTTCCTCAAAAGATTGAGTATCCTTACTAGTACCCTCGTCTGGCCTTTGTTTGGTAGATAGATGTTAACAAGTGTATATTGTTTATTAAATATTTTACATTTAACAAAAAGGAAACGCCCTTCATCGTCCCCCTGTTCCTGAGTATCTACTACTGGTAATGAGGCATGGAAACCTATGGCCACACCTCGAGATTTACTCTGGGTGTAGTTACTCATATGCCATTTAGGATAATATCCAGTAGAGATCTTCGGAATTGAGGAACTTTTGAAATGTGTTTCTTGAAAAAAAAGAACTCCTACTCGTTGAGTGTGCATATCATATAGTACTTGGGAGCGTTTTTGTGGAATATTAACTCCCCTAACATTTAGGGATCCAAATTTAATACTATTCATCAGGTCTATGTTGCCCCATAATTATTCCTCTATTTTCCCTTTGACCTCTCTTCCTTCTTGGCATTTGTCGATTATGTTCTACACCCTTCATTCTATCCCAGCCAAACCTCATCCTTGACATAAAAAACAAACACAACATAAAAAACACTAAAAACAGCAACAACCACCACAAATCAATCATCCTTGATAGAATCTGGCCTCCGTAAATTACAGAGCCTTTGCCAGTTGTACCGGCTTCTATCCTAGGGAGGTAGCTCTAGCAAGGGTAGGTCCCATGCCGTTTTTCCTTTTCCAATTCTTTCCCCAGCTTTCCTCTTATTCTTATTATCTTATTTTATTAATTTATACCTTTTTATATTATGTTTTGGGTGTCACATATTCCTTGGTTCCCGTTCCTTCCTCTCCCCTCCTTCTTAAACTGAACTACCACTACTTTTCCAACTGGTGTAGATTAGAATCACCCCTCCATAGAGGTTTATACCTCGCCCCCCTTTCCTCCCTCTCTCTGATTCACTCCGATTCCGCCCTAATCGGCGCCCGTCCGGTCAGGAGCGGCATGGAGGATTGGTTCGGAACGGGACAGAGAGAGAAAAGAAAAAAGGGGAAAAAAAAAAA
>NW_017306418.1:290432-343115 GCF_000935625.1 Nanorana parkeri
TCCCCCCGCCCCTCCCCCAAACCCACAATACATCAAACTGCACATAAAATATTATATCCATTAGTGAGAGGGGATGGGGAGAAAACGAAAAAATAATAAATAAGTAAATAAACGGGGGCGAAGTCTCCCCATCCCACATCATGGCCGGCTCCACTATAGTACCCAGATCTATGTCATTTCGATATTTTAAGCAGAGTTGGCCATTTTGTCCATATCATACACTTTATCTGTTGGCTCTCTTATCCCTCTTCTCCTGTCTGTTCTGTCTCACTTGAAGTTCCATTGGAGACCAAGGCTCCCAATGGGGTGGCCCTTTATATATCGGCTTAGGGGGATCAGGCCAATTTTCTATCCCCACATGTGGTAATTCCATTTGGGACATGAATATTTGTAGGTCCTCTGGTGAGCGGGTAACAAAGGTCCGACCATTTTTCTTAACACTTAAGTTAAAAGGGAACCCCCACCGGTATTGGATTCCAGCTTCCCTCAATTTTTGCGTTATCGGGCGCAAGGCCCTTCTCTTTGCTAATGTCCTACGTGAGATATCGGAAAAGACTAGAGTCCTCGCCCCCCTGTATTCCATATCTCCTCTCTCCCTTGCTTTACGCATTAGGAGTTCTTTAAATTGCAGCGTGTCCAGCCTACAGAGTACATCTCGTGGATGTGGCTGGTTTCCTACATGGAAACTTGGGATACGCTGGACCCTATCCACTATGATCCGCTCAATGGCACAGTCACCTGTATACATTTGAAAAATTTCCTGGACAGTCACTGGCAAATCACATTGTTCCACAGACTCGGGTATCCCCCTTATACAGATATTTTTCCGTCGCTGACGGTCTTCTAATTCATCCATTTTTGACCATAGGCTAATAACCTGGCTATGCAGCCTCGCAATAGCATCTTGTGCCGCTGATTGTGCTTCAATGACTGGCTGTACCACCACTTCAATAGCCTCCAGTCTCTTATGAAAAGAATGCAGATCTGATTTTAAATCTTCCATACCTGTTTTATGTGCTTCTTCTAATCTTTTGAAGCCTTGCTCCATACTTTCTTTTGTTGGGAGTGTGTTCAGGTATTTCCCCAACGTTATCGATACCATCTCCTCCACCTCTTTCATTGAGAACTGTCGGGCTCCTGGGTCTATGTCTCCTTCACCGCCTCTGTATCTGCTCTGACTGTGCTCTCGAGTGCACTGCGGCGAGGCATGTCTGCCGTTCGTCTCGCTCCTCTCGTCTCCTCCAGCCACTCCTTCTCGTCGGCCCATCTCTCCCCGCTCGCTGCTTGTTGGTAGATCGGCTGGAGAGACTGTGTTGCTCGACCCGGTTTCAGTCTCCGTGGTATCCGCTGATCGACAGGGGAGCACGCCACCTCCACTACCACTCAGTCTGCGAAAGTAAGTCCCGATATTTGACTTGCGGTTAGCGGCACCAGATACCGGCGGGGGGGAAAGCCCCTTTTTTTTTTTTAGCGGTTAGCGGCACCAGATACCGGCGGGAGGGAATGCTACTTCTTTCTTTTTTTTGCTGTTTCTGTTATGTTTCCTCATGTCTCGATATACAATGTTACAGATAGCCTGCGTGCCAACACTCGAATACTCCTTGGGACCGGGAGTGGGGGGGTGGAGAGCGAACCCACGCTAGTTCAATAGACACTAGATTTTCCTCTAGACACCCATCAAATCCGGTTAATCTGGTTGATCAGGCATGGGAGCTCAGAACATCAGGCATGGGAGCTCAGAACCCACACGTCCTCACTCCACCATTGCTAAGCTCCTCCCAACATCTTTGTTCTTTCTTTTCCCAACTGCCTGATCTGATGATGCTTTTATGTGATGCACCAGTATCACATAACAGAACATGGTGGTATTACCCACATTTACCTAAATTTACTCCCAAACGTCTCTTCCTTTATCTAGAACATGTCTCAATATTGTTTTTTTTTTCTCTTACCTTGTTCCTGTTGCAACCAATAGGTTTTATTACTACCTGTGACATAATCATCTGGATTGTAAAGCTCTTGTGGGGTTAGTACCTATGAACATAGGCAGAACCACAGAACTACATCTCCCAGCCATTTCTTTACACATAGTTTGTGATCAGGCTCTTGGGAGTCAAGGCATCAGCATTGGTTTTTTTTTTGAAAGAAATCAATGCACTGTTTGCATGGGGAGAAGGACAGAGGGGGTGCTGGGATATCAATGCAGCAAATGCAATGATTTCTCAGACAAAACAAGAAGTTAGGAGCAGACTGGATTTCTGGTAGATTAACAGGTATTTTTTTTGCTTGCACAGGAATAAAAAAATTAAAGGAACATAAAAGGGGAAATGTGCATTTATTGCAGAGATGTATTTAATATGCTTTTATTCACTCTCACATGTACTTTAAATGAAAGGTAAACAGCTACAGGGCTCTGTTTTTGATACCGCTATGGTTACTTTTGAGCTGAAAGACGGCATGTTTTATCAGCATGAGTTCAGACAGTTGACAGAGCAGCAACAGTCAGATCCCGGAGCCTTTCATCTCTCACTCTTAGCTCCAAGTGTCATTCTTGGGCAAATGAAGTAAAGCTAAACAAGGGGTTAAATATAAATATTTTATAGGTCAGGCTGCAAAATTATAACAAATATAAATGTTCAGATTTTTTTCATGGCTCTGTTTAATACTAGAATTGTCAGTCTGTAAAAAATTGAGACAGTGCTGAGGTCTGTGACATGTCATTTGATAAAAGGTAGTGGGAGTTTTACAAATAACTAGAATCTTACACTAAAGTGCATTTAGAATCTGTAACAGGCGGATTATGGACAATAGAATTAATGATGAGGTTTTCCTTTAAGGTTAGGAAGACAGTAAGGGGCCTGAAATAATTTTTTTTAACCGAACAGCTGTTTACAATGAGCAGTATTTTACTAAGATAATACCATGTTCATATTCTGTGACCAAATAATGGGGTGGAGCTGCAGCACTGAAACATAAATGCTACTAAGTGAATGGAACATCTTTTGAAGGTCATTAGACAGAGATGGAAAGCAAATGTCTTGAGGTGACATATTGCCAGAACTAACTACTTTCATTTCTTACAAGTAGATGATGTCTGTTTGATCATTTCATTCTAAAATTGTAGAGGTGTCAAAGAGTTTCCTTATGTCCAAACAAGTGTTATTAACTTCAATTATGGCTTCCAGATGGAGAACTCTGAAGGTCTTTTTAGCGTGTGTTCAAAGTATTTCATTTAGACATGCTGGAAAAACATACATACCCATTCATGACCTATTTCACTCTTGTGATTTATACATTCTGCACAACTGTAAATCATTCAAAATATGTAATTTTATTGCATCAAAATGGTGTGGCAAATAGCCTATGTAAAGAACAACATAAATTATATTTTCTATTGGCAATAATAGTGGAACTTAACTGGGTTGACTCACACACTCAAATATGAGCATCAAGGGATGCTTGTTGCTTTTTAGATTGCAAAGTTCTTGTGTAGCAATGAAGTTAATGAAATAAAATTATATGTTTAACAACATAGAAAGCATGAGTGTGGGCATAAATTATAAGCCACTTGATGTTTAACTTGCCAAACCAGGTAAAAGCATTTAATAAATGTTATAGTTTATTACATGTATACTGCTGCCCTACAAATACTGTAGATCTATGCATACTTACACACCCCTGCACAATAGTGGGATCTATAAATCCAAGGGAGGAATTTAAGAATCTAGATTGTAAGCCCTTAGGGCAGGGTCCTCCTTACCATCTTGTCTTAATTTGTATTGTGATTGTAATGCCTACCTTATATTGTAAAGCGCTGCGCAAACTGTTGGCACTATATAAATCCTGTATTATAATAATAATAATAATAAATGTAACAAAATATAACATTAATTAAATGCTTTATACCTTGCTAGGTGAGTTCAAGGTTAAATAGCTTAAATATATGCCCATAATAGTGCAATTGGTGTTGTAATGAAAGAACTAAGGGGGATGCCATTGCTAAATGTTCCTTTGAGCAAGTAAATTAAACTTTAATCAGTTTGTTGGACATATAAATAATTAACAAATGTAGCCATAGTGATATATACAGTATGTGTGAATGTGTATACAGAGGGGCCCAAAAAAATGTATACACAATTCAACAGTTGTTATCTATACCATTTTCTAAAAACCCGTATTGCCTTATGGCAGCAATATGTAGTATTATTTTTCCCCTAAAGATATCAGTAGTCTCACCATTGTTGATATCATCATGTGACCATCAGGAGAGAGTCAAAGAAAATGGCGGAGGCACACTTGACTTTCGAGCAACGCAAGACCATTTTGAAGTGGTATTGTAAATTTGAAAATGTGTGTGAAGTTCAGCGACAATGGTGACGTGGGTTTGTAACAGAACCACCTACGCGATTAACAATCACACAGAATTATGATAAGTTCAAATCTGATGTCACTGTGGGATGTGCACAAGCAAAGATCTGGGAGGCATCGCACAGCAACAAGTCCTGCTTCCTCGAATTTTCCTTCCAGAAAGATGGCGCACCGGCCCATTACCGCCGAGACGTAAGAGCCTATTTCAATGACATTCTGCTAGGACATTGGATAGGCGCAGAGGTGCTGTTGAATTCCCTCCACGTTCCCCGGACTTAACACCCCTCAATTTCTATCTGTGGGGAACACTAAAGAATGTGGTATACCACAGAAAACAACTTATGCTGGTTGCACTATGGGAAGAAATTGAAATATCAAGCAGAGCAATCCCTGTGGACACTCATGTCAATATTGTTAATGCAGTAGTGCGCTGAAATCAAGTGTATGGATGTTAATGACCACTTTGAGCACCTAATGTGAATTCATAATTCAAACATGACTTACGGCTACATGACTTACATTTTTATGCATATATTTTTCATGTTGAAATGTGTATACATTTTTATGGGCCCCTCTGTATATACAAAGCAATAGTTGTTCCCACTCACACACACGTTAAAGTCTTGGGTGCACAATGCAAGGGATATCCAGCATATAAACACGAAAAGTCAGGACACTGCCAGATATTTGAAAGAGCATAAATAATGCAAGGCTTTATTCATCTGGTGAATTATTTATGCTCTTTCAAATACCTGGAATAATGGCCACTTGAACCCTTAATTCATGGCATAACCCTTGTTTCTGGTCAAATGGATCCCTGAGAGCCATAAATCTGAAATAATAGACAAGACCCCTTACTATAGCAGAGTGGGCTCCCAGGAGGCATTTTGTCCGCTGGTTAGGTAAAGCTGACAATATGTGTAGTGAGAGGTACTTTGCTATACTGGGCTATACAGTGCTGTACAGCTAAACAGCTGCTATGTTGATTTCAACATGGTGGGGTACATACAGTACATTGTTTACAGTTCTGTAGGCCTAACTATTCATCTAAGGACTCTTTTTTTCTGTATCAGAAGCAAGTGTGCAGCATTTTATTTTTATTATTAGGTTTTTTTCTTTCATTTGATGTTTTTACTTAATTTTTCTGCTAGGGTTAAACAAATTGTGGGATTTTGTTTTGGGTTATGCTGACTATGAAGTCTGAATAATATTTCCAGCTGTTGTCTCTGAATTACTACATTGTAGTTTTCATTTCATGGTAAAACCTGCCCACTCTCTGCTTCTAAATTTGCAACCTCGTATGGAGTCTATACAATATTTCTGGTTTCTGCCTCTGAAAAAATACACTCTAAGTTTTATTTCATGATTAAAAACTGCCTCATCTCCCCCTTTTACATTGCAGCCTATCCAAACTTACTCCCTCTCCAGCCATTGTACTGTATGTCTGGCTATTGTCTCTGAAATATGACACTGTAATATTTATTTCAGCATAACAAATGCCTTATCTCTGGAATGTGGGGTTGAGGCTTTTAACTGTTTTTGTGCATGTTAGTTTGACATATTATTAAACCTTTTACACAATACAGTGTGGTACTGCACAACATGAAGCTCACAAGCTATAGAATTTACCTGTTTTGCCACATTAGCAAATGTTTGGCAGCTGGTAAGCAGATGAGGGCTTTAACTTTATTTTTTGGGGAATGTAAACCTTCCAATAGCTGTTAAATCTGTTGTGGCTGTTACTTCTACCACTCAAATGTGACCTATTACTGCTAGATAAAAAAAATCAAGTGTCGTAGAAAAAAAACAAACCTCAAAAGCCCCTTTTTTTAAGTTGAAATCAATCACAGTGCTGTATTTAAGCCAAGCAACATTCTAAATGTAAAATAATATATATTAGTAACAAGAACAAGTGCTGCTCCAGGTTGGTCCACTTGAACTTCACTAACTGGGTGCACACCTGGCTCATTACCGGCAGCACAATCTTGTATAAACAGAGAAATTGCGGCATTCCAAGAATCACTGTGAATTCTTTATTTCATCAACTTACATCCATAAACATCTCAGACCAACAGCTCTAAAATGGTTCCCACAACCTTGTTCGTAATCATAGAGTACTACTTGTGTGAGTAAACCAGTCACTTATGAGAACGCCCACTACAACTCCACCCTATGTTGGGCGTTAACCTACAAACCACACACAAAATTAATATTAACCCTTTCATTCTATGTTGGTATACATCATCACAATAATATCACTGTACTGAAAACTGTACTGTTCCATCACACTCAATACATCTTAAAGGCATCTCTCAAGCCTGTCATTTGAAAGATATGTTTTTTTCCCATGTCAGCCTCATAAAAAGTGGACCCTCTCCCTGCTGAATGGTAGTTATGTATTTATTTATTTTTTGCATTGGTACAGTGCCTAGCTCTCCATGAAGTTCAAAATTCCTGGAATTTACAATGAGTTTGATGAGTGCCTTCCAAATTAAACCCAGACATGCAGCCTGTGACTAGCATGCATCAAAATCACCACACATTCATTTCCCTATTGGCATAGTTTCAGTAAAAGTTAGACATCCCATTCACCTCCCAACCAATACTATAATGAGAGGCGGGTCCAAAACGTGAAACAGAGGTGCTACACAAGGCGGTAGTGGGGGGTGAACTGTTCCTACAGGACATATTGGTGGTAGGGTTGTGCAAACTGGAGGTAAGGCTGACCAATAGAGTCACAGACAGCCTACATGCCCAAAGTTGTATCGCCTGTTTGCAGACTTTAGGTTATGATCAAATAACTTTTCATGGACCTGGCTGATATTTCATTGATCTCTACATTAGTTTTATCTAATTAGCTACTGAAATGATAAATGTATTACTATACATATTAATATATCATACTATTCCCATGCTAATAAAATACAAGATATGAGCATCTCACTGATATCCCCTACTACAACTCGCGGTGAACTCTCTTTTTTTACTTTAATAGAAGGTCACACATGGACACCAATTTAAATGTGAACGCTTAGTTGTACCATTAGAAGAATGGCCCAGTCTATTAATCAGACTGTCCATCCAAATGACACATATAAGATCAAGTATAAATTATGTTTTCTATCAATTGAAGCATTTTATAAATTATAGTTTAAATGCTCAGTGATCCCCTGTGTATCTGCACGTCCTTTATCCTTCACATTGGAAATGGTTTCTGTTCTGGGCTAATCCAAAGACCTGCTGTAGACCCATGACCTAGGAAAAATGTGGAAGTCTCCAGGTAGAGGTTTAGTTAAGGAAAAGCTAAAGCAAAGTTTGGGTTGGCTTGCTTTGTGCTAAACCTACAATATTTCATAGATGATGATATAAGCATTTTTGGGTAATTAATAATCATTTATATATCTAAGCAAAAGTAATAAAATCAGATTAATTTATGATTGATTTTATTTTACCAAATAATGTTACCAACATTTTTAAGAATATTTATTTTCATTTAATGAATATTTTATTTAATTTCATTCAATTATTTTCCACTTGGAGTATTTTAATCTGTTCTAAGCAAAAGTTACATTCATTATTTAACGAATATTATTATTTTTTTTGTCTGCGGTCATATTATAATAGCTAGCTAGTCCTGACTTCCATATGGCACATGTAATGTGCAATTGGAAGAAGAAAAATACAACGGTGGCATGAAGAAAGGTTTTGTTAAACCAAAAGCAATAAACGAGTTTACATTTGCTGTCCAAGCATAATTTTATGAAGTTTGCATGCATTGTACTTTTACTATTTGTCTTCCTGATGCTAGATCTTTCCGTTAGAACTGCTCAACTATTAAAGAACAAAATGTTAATAAAGGGAAAATGATATAAATAATGTTATTCCGGAACCATAGGATGATGACATGCTGGAAAACGCTGCAGCTGCTACAGAAAAGAGACAATAATAACGTAAGCTGCAACTGAACAGAGGTTTTGTTGAGTCACCCCAATGGGCCCACACATGTTGAAGTGTTTTAATAGTCCCTCAGAAATTAATTAAACTAAAATCTTCCCTGTAGAATGGCATTGGGTATCTGAAATTTTGTTTTGGAATAAGTGGGGGTAGGTTGAAACCTATGCTGGGTTATTATTTTGCTGTCTGTGTAACCTTGGGGAAATGTTTCTTCACTTCCGGTCCAACAGAAAATTAGAGGAAATCTCCCAAAGTCAGGAAAATTTTCCTTTTAGACAGTGGACCCTGTGTTTTGTGGGCACATTTCAGATTTTGGATTTCTTTCTCTGTGACAGTGGTCATCAGTACAGTTACAGGAGTGAACCTCACCACTGAGGGCTTAGACAGCAATGAAAAATTGACAAAGGGTTTTGCCCTCCCCTATTCTATTCAAAAGTTAAAGTTAAAGGTTTTGCCCTGGAGATACATAACTCTTTAAAAGACATATATTAACCAATTCAGTACCAGCATGTTACAAGTTACATATTACACCTCTTTACATCCAGGCCTTTTTTCAGTTTTCGGTGCTGTGCAAGTTTGTCTGAGAATTCCTCCGTCACACAACACTGCAACAAAATTTTTTTTTTTCAAGACAATTAGAGCTTTTATTCAGTGAAATTTAACAACCACTTTAAAAAATAAAAAAAATTATTAGATGAAGCAAAAAAGACCAAATTTTTTTAAAAAGCCTGTTTCTCTTACTTTTGTTTCTAAAATCTATGCAAATAAAAATGTCAAGACAGTATGAAAATCCCCCAAATGACCCATTTTTGGAAAGTAGACACTCTAAGGTGATCTGATTTTTTTACATAACATGCTGGTATTGAGGGCATAAAAACATGGAGCTTGGTAATAGTGCACAAGATACGACACATTTACAGGTCAAAGACAGAGGGAGGAAGGGGTTAATGTACAGATGTGCAGGATAAGAGAGGTGAAAGGGTTAATATACAGGTCAGAGCAGAGGTAGAATGCGTCTGACATAAGCAAGAGAGGAGGGGGGGTTAGAAGGGTTAAAATAAGGAATGCACCAATACTAGTATCCGTGCCAATACCGGGTATTTGGGTGAGAACTCACCCAAATGCTCTGATACTTACTCCGATACTGGAACTTCCGGTCAGAGGGAACATGGAGCCGGCTTCCCGGCCAATTAGCATTGAGGCAGCGTGGCCAAACAGCTGGCTCGATGCTGATTGGCCAGGAAGCCGGCTTCACGGGCAAACAGCATGGAGCCGGCCAAACAGCATGGAGCCAGATTACCAAACACCCAAGAAGCCGGTCGGCGGGTAATGATGCACCGCCCGGCTTCCTGATTGGTCGGGAAGCCGGCTCCATGCTAGCGGAAGTACTGGTATCGGTACTCGGTATTGGCAAGTACCGTAAGATAAATATTGGTACTCGTACGCAATATCGAAAAACTAGTATTGGTGCATCCCTAGTTAAAATGATTTAAACATTTTTTTTCTGCTACTGCAGCTTGTTTTTGCCAGGAAGCAATGAATGCATAACTCATCCATTGATTACTCCCTTTACTCTCCCCTTATGTAAGAGGAAGGGGGGGGCTTGGAAGTGTAAATGTTGCAATGTGATCGTTGGGATAACCAATCACAGTGTTTTGTCCTGTCATTGCCATGAACGTAGGGCCCCTGTAGCCAAAAAATAATATTAAGCAAGCTCTTCTGTTGAAAAGAAAAGGGAGTGTCCATTAGACATATACATTTAGTTAAATTTGTACATTAGGATGCATCTGAATGTCTGAATTCTAACATGTCCGAATGTGTACAGATTCAAATGCTTGTTTACCAAAAATTCAGATCTGTCCGAATTTTGTTCATACACGTGACTGTTCTCTGGCCAATCAGTTGGGCTTTTTTGGCTGTTAGGGGTTGCATTACAGGCACGATCTTTTGACTTTGTTCCAAAATGAAAATTTGAGCGGATCCGAAATCCGAATAACTAACTGAATCGATTATGAATTATGTATATAGTCATTTTATCTATCTGTCTGTCTATCTATCGTATTTCTGTCTGTTCTCTCCTGTGTCTGTCTTATGATATCTCTTCTGCTTCTGTGAGCTGTAAACCTGTGAATCTAATCCACACTGCATACTACCCTATAAATTGTTATTTGGAGGCAATTATTACTTTCTAGGGCCTAAACTTCAGCTTACCTTCTCTTTTTACAAACTGCTTTTGCCAGCTGGGACACCGACTGATATTGATTTAACACATGTTCCCCCTTTAAATGGTAAATAATATCCCCTAGTCATCAATATTATTGAACCGTTATAATAGACATTTTCGTACCGCAGTGGATTGCGTGTGATCTGCTCTGTCATGGGTCCTCCGAGATCTATAATTGTTTCCTATGATCATAATTCCACGCCAGTTCCCAGCTGTTTCTACATCAGTGGCAAATTAAATATCATTTCTTTCTTCTGGCTCACCATCATGTCTAACGCATATGTCTATACCCCATGTGTCCTATTGAGGTTTTCCTTTCCTTGTACTATGCACTATACTGTACATTTAATATCCTTGTCTGCTGCTTTATGTAGCCAAGTCTCAGAGAACCAATTAGATCATATTTTATTTGAAACGCAGGTGACTAGACTTTAGTTACTAAATCACTCACATCATCGGTATATTTATATAAACACTGAGGTGTACAGGCACAGTAGCTGATGCTGATACAGTAATTAATGGAGAAGGCTTCTTTCTCAAATAGATACCTATGTAAATCTAGGCTTATATACCATGCACGCCTGTTCATGCGCATTTTTCTCGCATCAGCGTGTACAGCATTTAGGCAGCCCTTTCATTTCATCACACCAAAGAAGTCCCTGCAGTTTTTTTCAATGTAGTATAAAGATCCTTCCCACGATGGACTACAATTTCAATACAAATTAGTAAACTAAACAGGATACTGTAGTCCAGCAAGTCCAGCGAGTGAGCCTGGAGCGGTGGCTACTTTACAACACACACAGGGACCATGGGGAACAAAAGTAGCCACCCTCCAGAAGGAAGGACAGTGTCAGCATGAATTCAGAGATGATTTGAGGATCTACAGCCGAGTGATACACAAATAAGATACATTATAGTTAAGGTTCTTGAATGTATTTATGATTTAACTCCTGAGTTTGGTGTCACTTTAAAGTTGATTGTTTATACTTCCCACTTTTAGTTTTGACTGATCATGCTGTGGGTCAACAAAACCTTTTTTTTATTGCAAAATCCCCTGTTTCATTATTTATTGTCTTCTTCTAGAGGTCTTCTAGGAAAGTCCAATAATTCTTCATGTTACATTTCTGTGTATGTTTGTGTGTAGCCCTAAGCTTACCCATTTGGAATGAGAGCAGTGGGCCAGACCTGCACACATTATTACTGTTTAATAGCTAACTCTTAGCGCTACACAGGGACTTGTTTAAATGCTATTTTTGTGCATAAAACAGAAAAATAAATAACACTATTTGCAAAGAGCTATTTTTTATTGAGGAATATTGAACATCCTTAACAGCTTAAAAATAAATACCCTGAAGGATCAGAACTCTAGTTTATGACCTACATCCTATTAAAAAAATGACAAACAGGAAAATGAAAGAACTTGCAATGTTTTGGAGCTAGCATCAGCTCTGCTAGCTCCAAAACAAAGTTTACTAGCTAAACATTTGCACCTTTTATATTATTATAAAAAAGAAGCTAAACATTTGTTATGCGGCCATGAAAAGTCAAACTGTTAATACAAAGTGCGATAGTCATTTGCAAGTTGATGAATATAAAGAAGGCTAAAAATATTTTACAAATACATATAGAGAGAAAGATCATATAAAGTTATTGCTATCATGGCTTACAGAGATGAGTAATTTAGGGAAAATCTATTTTTCTGCATATTTACCAACTTTGCAGAAGTGGAAACCTAATTTTGCTTTTAATTTAGAATTAACTTAGCCTCTTAGACCATGAGTATATTAAGGGCAGTTTACTTTATTTCATATTGTGTTCTTTTCATTAGTGTTTTTTTGTGTATTTCATTATTTTATTTTTTTTACTTTTCACTATTAGGGCTATACACAAAGCTGCCGAAGGCAACCGAGTGAATAACCCAGCCGAAGTGAAGTGAGCCGAACTACGTTCGGCTATTCACTTCTGGCTTGTAGAGCTGAATTCAGCCGTACATCTGTTGAAATCAACCATACATCGGCTGCCCTCGTCTGCACTTCGATCAGCTGGACATGCTCTGCATGTTCGGCTTAGCCAAAGTGCAGAAGGACTTCCACTCAGCCGATCCAACATCTGTATCGGCTGAGCTGAAGCTCAGGCAGCTCACTCGCTGCCGTTCACCCCTATTCACATAGGGGCCGAGCGGCAGTGAGTGAATAGCCGATACCAGTGGTACCATGCAGAATAGCAAATCAATGAAAGAGTTTTAAAAAAGTTAAAAAACAATATTACATTTAAAAAAAGAAAGATTTAAAAAAAAGAAAAGAACAAAATCAAAAAACAATTGGTCGGAGCTAACTGTAACAGCTAGCTCTACCCAACTGTTTCCTATTGGCTAACAGGTGCCAGAGTCTTCTAGCAGGTCCCGGCCAATGAATAACAACTGGGTGGAGATGTCACGGCTGGCACCGCCCAGTTGTAATTGTTTAATGACAGATCAGCGTCCCCCGGTCACTTGGGGACGCTGATCTGTCATTACAACTGAGCGGAGTGAGCCGTGAGATCATGGCTGGCACTGCCCAGCTGTCATTTGTGGGGCGAAAGGCTGGCCTTTGGCAGGCCGTTCGCTCTGATTCGGCTGTCACTCGGCTCAATCGAGCCGAAGCATATGCCTTCGGCTCAGCTACACCGCTCGGCAGCCTTCGGCTGCTGTATGGGCTATAGTGAATAGCTCGTACAGCAGCTCTTCGGTTCGACTGAACAGAAGGGCTCCGGCAGCAAAAAAGAGTTTAAATCTAGTTTTAAACTGATAATAAAATCTGCCAGCACAGTGCAGACAAGGTTAATTAGAGTAAACATAATTTCACACAGCCCCCTCCTTAACAATACATAGGAGGGAGGCTAGGTAGGATTTTTTAAAGTTAAGCAATGTAAATGGGAACATATAAAAAACATAAAATAGGTGATATCCCAATTTGACTGCAAAAGTGGAACTAAACTTCCAGTAGGGCTGTAGAAACTAAAGACAGCTAACAATAGTAATCAATATTATTAACCATTGAGACTCACCTTGACAGCTGTGCTACAAGTAAATTACATTGGCTTGGGTATGCCATACAAAGCTTCCCAGGAGCACTCTCATCACGATTTACCTAGTAAATAGGTTATTAACTTTGCATTTGCATTTAGGATGCATACTGCTGTTACTGAAAGTCATATGAAGACTGACCATGTTCCCCAATGAAACCTGGGAAAAAGGGTTTGTTTTGCTCTTGCTAGTTTATTGAGGGACACATATCACTCCCAACATATGGTTGTCTTTATTGTTGTCTTTCATGTTGTTAGTCTGCTGTCATGAAAAAAACTAACTCTGGGAAGTGCTAAAATATTTAATTTCTACCTTCCCCCAGCAGATGAAGAATATATTTCTAATTTTTGCAGGGAAACATTCACCAGCTAATATTATTTACCTTAATTCATGCTCTATCAGTCTTCCCCCTTGCCATTTCTGATTGTGACTACTGGTCCCCAAAGCTGCTCTACTAGAAGATTCACAGCTACTGCTGGTCCTGCATTGTATCTGATAATGTAGGAATGCTCACCCATATCCTGGTGCTGAAGAGAGGGGGGTCTGCACTGCTGGCTGTCATGGGACTATGGAAATAGGTAAGTGAATCAAAGAAAAATAATCCAGCAGAAAAACACGCATTGTCCTGGGAGGTGGGGGATTATTTTTTTTAGCCCTGCCCAGAGATTCACTTTAGAAAGTTTTTGTTAGGAAGGTTATCTTCCATTACTTACATTTGGTCACTGTTTGTGACTCCTGGGATTTTTCAGTAAATACAGGGATATAACCACTCTATGGGGTTGTGCCCTTTGCATTGCGTAGTGTCTAACCTCCTAGAGGCAGCAGCTATACCCATCAGCTAAACTAAATATCAGTGTTGGATATCATATCATATTTATGTACAAAATGATACACAATGCTTTAGCAGTCTAAATGTCATCCAGTTAGGGATTTCATTTCATGAAGCAATGTACTGAAATAGTGCTGCAAAAAGTCAGACACAGAGACCTGCACAAATTCTGGTTTTAAGCCCAACAAAAACCTCACAAATAGTCAAAATACACGCAAAGAGGTTGGCACCAGGAGTGTCATGGCTTTATCATTACCCAGCATTGAAGTCCATCTCTTTCCAGCATTCCCTGGCTGTTTTACCCATCCGAAGGGTAAACAATCTCTAAAGATACCCTTTTTCCAGATTATTAATCAACAACAATCTGTTCTTAAGATTATATGTGCATTCAATGTATTTTATGCATATTATTTACCTGTCAAAGCCTCCATTGTGTAGACATGCAAAAGCCCTAAGACTTCTGCAGGGCACCACCATCTTGGATGTAATGTCAGCCCCAGCTGATTCAGAGCTGCCCCTCAGGTGCTTCTCTATATTATTAGCAATTGCTATTACCCTGACTGCTACATTAAAGGTTATAAAGGGAGGTAAGAGGAGGGGTGGAGGAGCTTGGCCAGCACATATAATAATTAGACACACCCAGAAAAGGAGAGGGACATGACATGTAAGAAAAGAGGGGGCTGTGCTAGGGAATTAACTCTTTTGAAAGTAGTCAGATTTGCTAGCGAGTTCAAAAGGAACACCGCAAGTCAAAATATAATCTTGTTAAAAGAAAAAAACACTGAGGGGAACTTATCGAATCTGGAGCAGACAAAAACTAGAGCAGCTGTGCTCAGCAACCAATCAGCTTCTCTCTTTCATTTTGAAATCTTAACTGAACAAACTGAAGAGAGAAGCTGATTGGTTGCCCTGGACAACTGCTCCAGATTTTGTCTGCTCCACTTTTGATAAATTCCCCTCAACTGTATTTAAAAAACTTGAGCATTTTCTTTACGTTGTTGACAGTGTCTCTTTAAGCTCAATTTACCATTATGTTTTCCTTTTTTCTTTTGTTTAGGCGTATCATATCAGAAATACAAAAGGTGCATAGTTCTATTTTCCTGCAAATCTATTGCACTTTGCAAATTTTAAGTGGGCTTACTCAACACAAACATTGTGGACCGTTTAACATATCAAGCTGAAATAAAAATGACACGCTGATCATTCACTTCTAAAGCCTCCTTGTGTTCAACTAATGGAACACTCTATCCTTGTGGTTTCCGAAATATTATAAGTATATATTCCAGATTAAACTTTCTATTTTCCTCCAGGTAGCATTCCCTTTCACTCCTCTCAATAGCTCGGTTTCAGCCTGAAGAATCAACTCGATCAGCAAAATCAAAGATGATTATACAGTTCAGAAGTCATTTAAGATTTCTGTGGCTCAATTAAGCATGTACAGCATGCCACAGCCACTGAGACTCTGTTTATCCAGTGAAAGTGCCCTGTAATTTATTTAAAATAATCCATCTTTAACAAATAAAGAGGCCATTGAGAGCTGCCTGCTGTAGGCAGCCATTGAAAAGCAGATTCATGATAGTCTGTTTTTCTGGCTTAAGTTAAACGCCTGACAAACTTGATTCAGATAGTCCAAATGTCAGGTTTTATTTGCACTGTTTGTTTTCCCTTAAGACCAGTAATCAGTTACAACAGTTTAACAAATTGGGCATTAGACGTGATAAATGCACTTGAAGCAGCAGAGATAATGCGATCTTCTGTGACTTCTTCGCAGGAATTATAATTAGACACCAAATGGGTTGGTGTATTAAAAGAGAGGCGCTCTCTCTATATGTCAGCGGAAAGCACAGCAGGCTTCATATATGAAAGCATAATCCAGACGTTTGTTGCAGAGGACTCTTGCCGAGATACTCACATGAATGAACTGGTTCACAATAACCCATTCATTATTTTTAGTACATATTTCCCAATATGCAACATGTCCAAATGCCGCTAGAGTATTTAATCACCACAGAGGAAGGGACCACTTTACTCCAATCTATATGTGAAGCCTAAAGCTGGCCATACATGGGGCAATTTGATTTAGTGATCATACTTTTTCGATTTGATTTTTGTTGAAACCGCTAAAGCAGTTGAAGACATAAAATGGTGGTTCCAAATGACCACTAGGAGATGGAATCTAAATTGCCTTGATCCAACCACACCTTTAAAATATAATAATTTTCAACAAATTTGCTGTAGTTTTGTTTGGTTTCCATCAATTTTTTTTTCAAGAATATGTATTGAAGCTGTTAATTTATAGCCAGGTTGATTGATTGCATTCAGGTGGTTGATCAAACTCGCGGGTGGATGATTGCTTGGTTTCAGGCAACCACTTTGGACCATATGCTTGATTCCCTGTAGATCAAAAGTGGTTGAAATTGCCTGAAATTTGCCACGTGTATAGCCAACCTGAAGGGGATCAGGCATAAATATTCTTAACTCTTGCTGTGGGGCTACTCCTGCACTGCAAGGGTTAAGTGGTTCTTTTGTCTAGGGACAAAAATAACAAAGATATGCTCACTTGAATCTTGCAGTCGGCTGCCTGCTAGACTGGCAGCCGACTGCGGGCCAGCAGCCTCAACCCCCCTCTCCCCAGCCTCAAGCAATGGAATGTCCCTCAGTATCCTCATATCCAGTACGTGATGACTCATAGGACCTTAGACCACTGGAGCGAAGGGGGACCAAGGCTGTAGGAACCGGTCTAGCAGCTAGCCAGCTCCGAGGTTGAGGTGAGTATATATTTTTTTTTATTCTCTAGATGAAAACACTAGTGGGTAGCCCTACTGCAATGGTTAATAATATTTATGCGCCCATTCTTCTTTAAATTCAGACAAAACTTTTTTTTTAGTTTTGGATAGATTTGGAAAAGGTAACAACTTTACAAACTTTCTATTTCTGCCTGTAACCCCGTTGCAGAGATTTCACGTCTCGTATTTCTGACAGCCGGTGACAGCAGGACCATTCGCCATTGTACTGAAATGTGTTTTGTTTTAACAGGAAGTGAGGGTAAATCTTTGCAATGGGGACACTGCATTAAAAGCCGGGAAGGGTTCTATGCCTTATCTGCTCTATCCAAAAGTAAAAAAAAAGGGTATGGGCTGGAGTCAGGCTTTAAACCTCGTCACTGCTTCAGTGTCTAAAATCAATTTGAGGATTTTTGTATTGAGTATTAACATGCTTATGTGGCCTTGTTCTGCAATATTTAAGTGATGTGACTGTAAAGTATGTTTCAGTTAGATCACAAACTCTAGATCAGCAAATAGCAGTTTACAGGTTCTTCCTAAAGCTAATCTAAAGAGTGGAGAAGCCTTTTTGTATGGTTCCAATATGTGGAATTCTCTTCCTGAGAGCGTAAAAGGAACCTGTGTTTTGCCCATGAAGGTCAAAGCAACACGTTTACATTAATTCCACCCTCTCCAACTCTTTTCAACACCTTCCTTTTGCTCCTTTCAGCCACCAAAAGAAAAGTTCTATGTAAGCTATGAGTTAGTGGGGAGGGGCTGCAGATGCCTGTGTGCATTAATTGGCCCAGCATTGTCACGTGACTAAATCACAAGCCCATCTATACTGGAAAGTACCAGGTATTTTCTTATACTCCTAGTCCTGAACCTAGCAGAAAAGGTAAGTATATGCTTCTGGGCATTGGGGGGTTAACAAGTACAATACAGACACAAAGCAGTACATATCTTTTTATGACCCCTTCAGTGTTGGAGATGCCCCTCTGGCAACTGTAAGATCTGAAAGAATTAAACCTAGCACCTCATAGCAACCTGAACATTTGAATACTTCTTTGGTAAATCCACAACACGGCAAGTGAAACCTCCTGATGTGCGTACCTGTACTACTAAGTTAATAACCCTGATTTACTAAAGTAATTAATCATGAATTTTTACTCTGCAAGGGAATAGTCTCTTAGCATAGTGAATGTGTTGAAAATCGCTTTGCAAAGAATACCCATTCATTTGCAAGGAACATTAAAAAAAAGCAGGAATATGACTTGCACATCGTTGATGATTGATGTCATTAGAGCTTTACAAATTAATTCACAAAGTTAAGTCAAAATTCCCTTAAAAAGTGAAAATTCACTTTGCAAAGTGAACATGCTCGACCCCTTTAGTAAACCAAGGTATATGATTCAGTGTTTAAGCCAGAAGGCCACTATAACAACCAGGCAATTTTCCTGCAATGGCTGTCACCATATTAATTTTTTCTTGAAATGATCCTCTTAGACCATATTTCATTCTGTCTGTTAATTCATTATGCTGCACCTAACTGACCACACAAAGAAAACAAAAGTTCATAGAACATTATTTTGACTTGGGGTAAGTGTGTGTTTGCCAGAAAAGTGACTGATATAAAAAAATATTAAAAAAGAGTGAAATAAAAAAAGGTTGGCTGAATTTATAAAATTTATTGTGAAAAGTTAACATTTTTTCTTTCAACAGATTATATTATATCTAGTAGAATGCATTTTTGTTTGTTTTATTTTATTTTAATGTTGTTTAACTGCTGTAAATTCCCATCAATAGTTTTGGGAAATTGGAAAACTGTTCTACGGAAAAAAAAAATGGTTCCATTTAATTAAAAAAATGAACAGTGAAAAGTCACAGTTGACATGTTTTACCCTCTCAGTAGATGCAGATTTTATCTAGTAGAGCCAACAACTGGATCCCATCACTTGTTATTTATTGCTTTTGTTTTTCAAACAGCTTGGAACACAAATAATTAAAAAATCCATTTAATTGAACCAAAAATAATTGAAGTCGGGGACTCACAGAGATCTCTGTTGAGATAGATTTTGGAATCTGAAATTAAGTTTCCTGTGAAGAATGCAATATACAGTGCAACTGTTTACTTTCATTTGACAGCTCCTGCTGAGGTTCTATGTATGTTATCTTAATTCAAAACAAAGAAATGTGGTGTGGTCCAGACAACGGCCCATGGGAGTGTGGAATTTCTTTCCATTTTAAACTGGATTCAAAAAAGATGTATGCGGAGGCACTGGCAGTGAGTGCAAATGACTTCTAAGCAGACATTCCATTTATTACTATGAATTCTCTAACAACAATTTCTCAAATTCTGCAAAATGGAGTGACACATTTACTAATTATTACCTTATTCCTAAATCTAAAAATTGTATCCATAATACTACAACTTATTATATTATGTATTGTATGTACAGCCATTTTTGCGTTTTAGGCATTTTCAGTATTAGTTAATGTGCTGAAGTGAAATCTTTATACAAGATAAGATCCTCTTGTATATAAAAGTCAATTTACAATTTACAAAAATGATCACATGGGTTGAAATATTGGAAGCTTGTGGATGAGCATCAAATGTCTATGAGGTGTCTTACAGGGACAGCAGAGAATGTAGCCATTCCAAGTGGAGATAATATAATGCTTCACGGATACTGATTAATGAAAACTAAAGGCTTTAAGACTATGGAATATTTACGTTTTTGAACTGAAACATTATGTCAAAATAATTATATTGAGATAAAATAAAGAATGCAACAAAAATATTTGATAGACAGACCCAATCTGAGCCGCCGTGTAAAAGGGCCTTGAACATTAAAGAGCAGCATTCATTGTGAGTGATTTCATCAGCATTTGACATAGCTTAACATACTTTTGACTTTAATATCACTTTAATCTGTAGGATCAATATTTTGGTTTATATATATTTACTTTAAACAGAGAAACATATAAAACAATAAGTGCACACCTTAGCATGTTGGACTGTGACAGAGAGAGATTGGCCCTGAGAGCACAGAGAGGTATAGAGGACTTGGTAGAAGAGTGCTCAGATGGAGTAAAGATATTAAATGAGGAGGGAACTTAGCTGTCCAAGTACAGTTGAATAGATGACTTAAAGAGGTTGATTTATTAAAGGCAAACAGGCTGGTCAGTTTGAAAGTCTCGTTCTCTTTTTTTTATTATTATAATGATACAGGATTTATATAGGGCCAACAGTTTGCTCAGTGCTTTACAATATAAGGAAGACAATGCAATTCATGACAGAAGGTTAGGAGGTCCCTGCTCATAAGAGCTTACAATCTAAAAGCGTTTAAACCCCAAACTGCAAAAAAGCCTTGTTCACATGCACAGCATGTGTGTACAGCAAAAATTCTGAGAACATTTGCAAAGCCTTTAGTCAGCACTTTTCAATACATTTTTTGTTAGATTTTTTTTAAGCACGCTTTAGCTCCAGTTTAGCCTTAAAGTAGAGGTAAACTCTAACTGGATCACATTTAGTTTGCTAAAGCTCTGTGCACTATAAGATTATTCCATGTTTTTTAATAAAATACTTTTTTCACCTATTGTCATCCTTTATTGCATATCAATGCTACTGATCTTGTGCAGTCTTCCCAAATGTTTCATATCCTTCTATATGAAAAACCAGAAGATCGAGTGCTTTTAATGATAATTCACCTTTAATGATGCCCTATAAAGATCCTTTTTTTTTCTGGTTGTATAACTTCAGCCTATTAAATGATGTCAGCAGTAGCAAAATGTGCTTTGCAAGTTATTTGTATGTTAAAAAACAAATATTTTACTCAGCAAAGTTTCTTTAGGTGGTTCACATTATGGGTTTTCCTCTATGTACTTTGTATCATTTGCATGTTGCACTCATTTTTAGTTCCGCCACCCTAACAGGTACACAAATAAAAATATACAACCTGCCACATCTTAGGTCAGCCTTCACTGACACAGGGTAAGGATAGGAATTCATACGGATATTGCCTTAGCACCTGGAACAACAGGAAACATTTAAAAAAGAATATAAAAGTGAAAGCTAACATCTGGACAGCGTGTATTTGGTCATCTTCATCTTTCTTCACTGCAAAGGATTATTCCATCTACATGTTCCCCTGGGGGTTCTAACATAAACAATTCTCTTCTCTATTGACAGTTAACACAGACATTGAAGGCACCCACTTTAACATACATACAGAGCTTGATACATGATTTAGTTACAAGTTGTTTTAATTTGTCAACCTTCTGTTGGAGTCATACACTGGGTGAGTTAGATGTTGGGTTCACCACAGCATGCCAGGATGGATATACTGCCTCTATAGTCTATGACGTGGCAGCACCAAGATCTAAAGGAACAAGTCGGGTCTTTCAAAGGCTCCATATGATTTGGAAGCAGGGAAGATGAAACTGTTCATTATTTCTCTGGCCTGAAAATAGCAGGCTTCATGTAATTTGACGAAATGTTGCTTCCACCACCACTGTTTCACACAGATGTTTTAAACCATGAGAGCCTCTTTTATTTGTTACCAATTTAATTTCATACACCTGATTTTTAAAATTAACTTTAACATGAACTCTTGCAATCAATATTAAAAGTATTTTTTTTTATACTGAATAGTGTAAAAAAATAAATAACACCACTTTTAGTTTTTTCCTCATCTATGTCCCTTTGAGGAGATTTCCCTTCACTACCTGTGCTAGAGACACACAGGAAGTAAGGGTAAATCTCTACAAAATGAGAGAAAACTCTTAGACAGTTGCTATTGGAACAAGTTTCTCCATTTAACCTCTATTCCTCTTCTGGTAACAACTAAAAATTTGGTTTTTCCCTCACTTAGTCCAAGTGACAATGGTCACCAGGACAAACGGAGAGTAACGTTCCCAAATAGGAACTCATACATCAATAAAAATGACTCTATCCACATAATTCCATTATAATTTTAGAAATACTACAAACATGTATCTGATTTTTTTATGATTTTTGCATACTTCTAATTATCATATACATGTGCAGAAGTTTGAATATTAATTGCTATATGTGGACACTTTGTCCATTTTTTTTTCTTGTGTTGAAAGAAAATATGTATATTTTTGACGGGTGGAAAGTGCTAGTAGCTTGCATATCAGCTGTTGCTATATGATAATAAAGTAAAATAATAAACTAATTATCAATCGATTATAAAGTGTTTTGTGTTAATCATCGGAATAAAGGTCTTTTTTATGTAGAGTATTTGAAGGGACCACAGGGCTGCTGGTCTACAATTAGTAAATATTCACCTTAGACAATTGAGGATTTGGATTTGTCTGCTCCTAAAAGGGAAGTTAAAAACAGTTTTTTCTTCTTCTTCATGTCAGAGTTTATTAATTCAATTAGCAGTGTGTGTGTGGCCAAGGGTGATTGTATCATGACAAAATAAAAGTGAAAATGAAAAACATCTGATATTTACAAGTATGGCTTCCATTAGGGTCTTACTTACGTCTGGACATCAATGGTATATATAAAAATATATAATGTGCTCTTCGAAGTGGGGGGGGGGGGCGGGGTAATAAATCCATCTGTTTTTTTAATAATTATCTCATTTTAAATTGAATTTATTTGTGTGTTCAATGATTCTTAAAGTGACACTAAACTCAGGACCTAAATATATATCCTAAATATGCATTTAAGTACCTTAACGATTAACACAAATGTATCTTATTTGTGTATCACTCTGCTGTAGATCCTCAAATCATCTCTAAATTGTTGCTTACAATGTCCTTCCTTCTGGGGGGTTGACACTTTTGTTCCACATGGTCCCTGTGTGTAAAGTAGCCCCTCCTCCAAGCTCACTCCGATGATGGACTACAATCTCAGTTTAGCCTACTAATTTGTATTGGTATTGTAGTCCATCATGGGAGACAGCTTGGAGTGGTGACTACTTTACAACAGACACAGGGACCATGGAGAACAAAAGTAGCCGCCCTCCAGAAGGAAGGACAGTGTAAGCACCAATTCAGAGATGATTTGAGGATCTACAGCTGAGTGATACACAAATAAGGTCCAGTATTGTTAATAGTTATGGTACTTGAATGTATTTTGAATATTTGACTACTCAGTTTAGTGCCACTTTAAGGACCATTAGAAATGAAGATTGTAGCCATCTTCATATTCATTCAGAACAGACATTCAGGTGGATTTACTAGAAGAAGTAGAAACTGTTTACTTAGCAAAGTGAATGTTTTCCTAGCATAGATGATACAAGTAAAGCTATGTTTAGTTCAATAATGCTATAATGTGCAAGAAAAAAAATCCTTTTTTTTTTTGTATTTGTATTATGGGAATTAAGCAGGATATTCAGAAAGTCCTGATATTTTCAAGGGAAAATTATCTGAAAACAGAACTTTAAAACATCAGAAAGCTTTTTTGTTCATGAATTTTCAATTTAGTCACCATGAAGACTGATGCATATTTTATTTAGGTGCCTAATTCACCGGTCAAAAAACACAAAAAAAAGTGCTATATAATTCACAACTTACTAGTTTTGCTCAGTTTCAAAGATAAGGTTGCCTTATTCTAAGTCTAATTTAAGAACAAGACACATAAATGAGACATATATATCAGTTGCCGTAGAGCCAAATGCTAGTGAGGCCCCTTGTACATGCTACCTATTACTGGCTTATTTTATGGTACAGGATATTGACTGTTTTTTCCCACATAAAAGGGAACAATCCTTATGTGTGTTCATGCAAATGGTAGCCAAATAACTCATGCATTCATCTGAATGTTGGCCAAGCCAGGAAACAAATTTACCCTGGATCTCCTGGTGTGTGAGCCAGAGGAGAATGAACAGAAATCTTGCTGCTACTTTATAATGAACTTAGTGACTGCGGCAAAATTGAATTTTTGAATTTGCCACGAAGATTTTCTCATGTAACTGCTTATGAAAACATTAGCTTTAAAATAATTTAGAGGGTGTTTTTTTTGGGGGGGGGAGGGGTAGCGCACATCCTGATTACTAAAACAAGTGTAGTACAAGGACGAAATAGTACAACAAACATGTGTTAAATTTGCACTGATACAATATATAAAGTGTAAATAACAGAAAGGGGAGTTACCTGTCCCTTCTCTGTTATTAAATAGCCCAAGTGTAAGCCAGTTCCGCAGTCTATGTACAAAACACGTAGGGTGGAGCTTCGGGCACTGACGCCATCACATTACAATTGTGACTCAGAGCTGTAGCATGTTTGTATGTATCATCAGGAAGGACCGTGTTTTTATTTATACTTTGCTAACAGTATTTTAGATTTTTTAATAAAAGCTGGAAGACTATCTGTACTGTTGGAGATTTTTTATTCTTTTCCTGTTAACATCTAAGGGAAAGTTTGCAATACTGGCTTGGATAACGATTCCAGCGGCATATCACATGTTTGTTGTTGTCCTTTGATGGTTTTATTGAACACGCACATATTGACCACTGATCATTTAGAGTCACCTAACCTATTTGTGGTAGTCAAATCTATATGGAGGTGAAGTCTCATTTCAAGCACCACAGTATTGAAATTGGGTTTTTATTGTATAAAATGCCTATTGACTTCTGATGTTTTGAGGTCTAATTCTTTGGTAGGTTGCCATTTTTGCTTTATTGTGGAGGTCATAATTGCAAGAATTTAATGAAGGTGAAGTCTCACTCTAAGTGCTGCCATTGTCATTGTTAAAAATCTAAATACAAGGATTAAATGAATCACATATACCCGCCTCCCCAAGATTGGGGAGGCGGGTATATGTGTGCACATTGAGTAAATTATGTTTATATATTTTCTTGAAATAAATTGATTTTTTTATATTATAATTTTGTCTGAAGAATATTTATGTGATCATATGGTTTCTCAGCTGATCTCTGATGTGTAGCCAAGTGGGAACCTGTGGTTTCTTTAATATTCTTTTAGAACACAAAATAACAGCTGATAAGCCTGGAAGGGTTTACCATTATATCATTTAGTTTATATTCTGATATGTTTTGTTAATCTATCCAACCTCTACCTTGGGTTCCCCCATTTTTTACAAGCATTTCTAGAAAGGCAAAGTTGTCCATTTGACAAAAAATTGGTTTGAGTATTTTAACCAATTGTGAATACGTTTGCTTTTTAAAATTACTTTTCTACGGGTCACATTTGCTAGTCCTTTTAAAGTGACTTTGAATATTATAATTGGAGGATTATGAACAATGGATTGCATATGGTCTTTTCCTTATACATTATTAAGGAACTATTTTCCCTATGTAACCTTTAATCTGTTAAATGTGGATGTTCATTGCAAACACTATTGATTTTCATTCTCAGTAATGCAGATCTACCCACAGGAGTGAAGAGTTCCCTAATGTTATCTATGAGTATAACAGATCTTGAGATAGTGTCTTCCTGTTTTCATAGCTAAAGCAATGTAGGTGGCCACCCATACATCTTCCCTATCTCAAAACTAAAATCAAAGAAACATTAAACAGCCAAGCTGCAGAAATAAAATCCATATTGGCAAAATCTCACTCACACTAATTGAATCAAAATAGTTTTTTATTCATGCAGACACAATACTGAAGTGTATCTTTCCAAAAAAAAATTTGAATATCACGGAAAGTTCATGGCTGGGAAAGTCAGACCATCTAACTTGACTGATTCAAAATACTCTACCACTTTGACTGGAGTCAAAAAGGGGGGGGGGGGGGAATCAGCTGAAGATGGAGTGGGTCATGTCACAGCTGAAAAGGTACATATAAATATAGTTTCAGATCAATTTGCAGTAACCCCAAAGGTTAATGTAAATGTAAATGGTATATATTGCATTCTAAAAGTTCTGTCGAGGCAACCCTTAAGGTAATGATGAAAAACAGTTGGCAGAGGGGCACTGCTGAGGTTCCCAATGCTACCTACACACCTTAAAAGTTCCTATTGAATGAACAAATCAGTGAGCTATAATAGCTGGGAAACTGGACTGTTACAAATATCCAGACCCTCATAGCCGATGGTACATCGATGTGTGGAGTTTGGAAGCCCCTACTTAAATAAGAGTGTCTCCTCTACAAGTTTTAATACTCAGCTATTTTTTTTCAAGAAGAAATAGTGAGAATGTTAGAAATGCTGCTCACTTTTTTTTAAAGAAAGACTCCAGGAAAACTTTTTATTAACCCTTGCAGTGGAGCTACCCCCACACTGCAAGGGTTAAGTGCTTGTTTGTGTCTAGGGAGAAAAATAACAAACTTATACTCACCCAAAGCTCCGAATCAGCCAGCTGTCACAGCCCTCCCTCCAGCCTGTCTCCTCCGCATAAACAGTGTTGGAATCTTCCTCAGCATCCTCACCTCTATACACAGTATATAGACATAAGGATTTATGGGACTTTAGACTGCTGCAGAGGAGAGGGAGAGAAGCTGGAAGGACCGATCTAAGAAGAAGCCGGCTCAGGGCATCTGGTGAGTATAACTTTATTATTTCTAAACCTACACAAAAATTAGTACCTTAACCCTTGCAGTGCGGAGGTAGCCCCACTGCAAGGGTTAATAAAAAGGTTCCTAGCGTTCTTCTTTAATGTATGTATGTTATAAGTAACCCATTAATTCTTGCTGAACAAATAGCAAAAAAGTTAGATGTTCAGGTGCAATACATATACAAAATCATTTTTCCTGCCAAATGATTTGTAATTGTGCTAATCTAGCCTCGTGATCCAGACACTAGGGGTGACAAGGATGCTGATTTACAAGGCTGATTCACAAGGGGCGGATTTACTGTTTACTTTGCAAGATAATTTTCCCTTTGACTTCGTGAATGTGGTAAAAATTCCAAAGAATACCCATAATATGCAAGGAAAATATTTTAAAAATTGGATTATGGAAGTCAGCAGAAGTTCACCTCATTCACTAAGCTAAAGAGCAAAGTAAAAATGTGCTTGCAAAGTAATCAGCAAATTTTGCCTTTACAAAACCAACCTATTAGTGTCTAAATCACAGTATACATGGCTTAACCTGGTTGGTGAACTAACTTTTTTCTGCCTCAGGTACAATCCAATTGAATCACAAATAAAATCATTAGTGTGTACACCTATGTTACCTTAACTTACCTTGTAGCAATAGTGCAGTGTGTCTAAATATGAATTCCCAGTCCAACAGTTGGCAGAGTTTGACAATGCTGGCCAGTGCACTCCATACTGTAATAGACCTGTTCAGACACTCTCTTTCTTACTGAGTACCACAAATCTGCATGAGGACTCTTGTGATGAGACGTGTCGCTATTATTCATCAATTTCAGCATTCTTAGCCTAGCATCACAGACTCTCCTGTGATTGACAGACATGTGAGAGGCGGGGCTTTTACAATAAGGGAGCTCTGTATGTACTCCACCTGTTGGAACAGTATAGTGATCCATAGCCAATTAGAGGGTCAGACTCTGCAGCTCTGTCATTCCTGTTGATCACAACCCTAATCAAAGCCCATATCAGGCAGATGAGAGAAAAGGAAATTGGGGCAGTGAAAGGATAAACCATGCACAGGATTGCATTTCTAAGCAATCAAATCTTTCAGGCCCCCAACACAATCTACAGCTCCCTCCTGGAGATCAGCAAAATCTGCCGAGGGCGCTGCAACTGCAGGACTTTAATTAATGCCTTCCTGTCACGGTGGTACTTGTCGGGAGGACAGTATTTACAGTGAAGGGTCACGAAGCAGATAAATGTACAGAAATACACCAAAAGCCCAGACATCACCCATGGCAGCTAAAAACTTCAAGTGTGTGTCTGCACCAAATCTAAAAAGTAACAATGGCATCTACTTAGAACAGTGTATAACTGGGAAAAAAGGGAAAAATGCACATGGACAAAGCAGTATTCAAAACAACACAAAATGTCCTCAGCACACTTTCAAGCTAGCCAGAAATAACACCTAACTAACTTGTTTTTGTAACTACTCAGGATGAAAACAGAGGTTTTCATTACATACATTTGCAAGTACATGTAAAACCACACTATATTATGTCTGCATTCCGGTCTATAATAAATAACCTATGAAAATATATTGGGGGACATTTATTAATTCTGTCACACAGCAAGGCAATGCTGAACAGGAGCAGTGAGACAGATTGGGCAGCAGATTTATGGTTGCCCAAGACTGCAGGTACGGGGGGCGGCGCAAATACACCAGAAAACTGTCACTTAATCTTTGAGTAATAGAGAACTCAAATGAAACCTTTTTTTTGGCTTTGCTTCTCTTTTGGGTCACAGTAGTATATTTAGTTATGTACTTCTGTGACCCAAAGTCAGCATATAGCAGGCTGCAGTGCAGAGAGCCCTGCTGGAGCCGAGAAGGATCCCAACAATATTGTCCGGATCCATCCAGCTGACTGATTGACAGCTGACTCTGCCTCTCTACAGCCAGAGCCAGCTGACTCCACCCCTCCCCTGTCTGTCCTTCCAATGAGAGCTGGAGGAACAGAGATGGGAGGGGGGAATCCCTGTGGGGTGACTGACAGTCACGGCTCTTTGCAGGAAGAAGCCGCTGATCTATAAAGCTGCATTGTCCTATGCCAGCTCTATTGGAAAAAGTATACTTTACTTTCCCAAGACTTCTCCTGTAATGGAGAGACAGCAAGATTTGTGGCTACTTCTATTGCTGAAAAATGTCCTACTGCGAAAACTGAATGTAAATGGAAAAATCACACTTTATTATTAAATTATATTAAAACATGTAAAATATTTTATAAAACACCCAGCAGGTGTGTTGTGCAAAGCCCTGCATGAATTACCCCCTTCGTGTCAAACGTGGTATCTAACTCTTAAGAAAATGCTGAAGCTTAATGTGTAGAACAGCCCTAGATTTGTCTGTGACAGGGAGGTTTGGGATGCAGCTGAATGTCATACCTGCCGCAGTGTGCCACCCCCCCCCCCCCTTTCCTCCCGGGAACAAAAAAAACCCCTTTCCTCCCAGTGACAGAGTCTCCTTAAAGAGGGCTTTATGATGCCACAGTTCCAATGTTTGCTATATTACATTAGCAGTACACTGAATGAATTTACCTTCACCAGGCTTACATTACACTTTTAGTTCATAGGATAACCTATAAATATTCTGAGATGGTGTGAGTAAGTACTGTTTGCAGTGAACATTCTGAGCACTCCATATAAAACTTTTAAAACATTTAAAATACATCAGTATTTGGCAACTATTAAAGCAGACACACATTAGAAAGGACATTTTATATTTTGGTTATTTTAAATAAAGTTGCAATAAATTCTAGCACCAAAATCTATTTTGAATAAAAACATTTCTTAAGGGAAATGCAAGCAATCTAAGCAGGGATATTCACCTGGAAAGAAAAAGAGTGCTGGGTTTATCATGGTTAGCTTGCTTTTTGGACTTTATAAAATGTTAGCCGGCTCTAAACATAGAAGTTCATTCATCAATGTGCAAGCAAAAATCTGCCAAGGGAAAGCCTACTCTTCCTGATCTCAAAGTGGCAACACTCCAATAGTGGCAGGAATTAAATGAATCATTTCCTGCCTTTAGTTTAATATAAATAATCAAAAAAGATTGTCTAGATTCTGAACCAAATTCATTTTCTGTGCTACAGAAAATGTTTGAAATAACCAAAGTGCTTTTATGATCTCTTTATTTCAAATAAAGTGAATATAGTTTATGCCCTATACTAAATTAAATTATACAGGTAGTCAATTGAGGCAATAAAAATAGAATTAAAGCTAAACTCTGTCCACATTCGAATATATGCCTTAATAACCACCAAGGATATAAAGCAGCTTTCTGTACACCAAGTGCCTTTGCAAACCTAAATATTAACTTGTAAAGGTGATAACATCATCACTGTGCTGCACATATCTTGTGTAGAAAGAAGAACTATGGGTGGGACCCAGCAGACTCCACCCACTACAGAGTACAAAACTACAGAGGGGGCAGATATAATACCAATCTTCCTGAATAACGAGAAAGAGCGGTTGTAACTGGTCTTTATTACAGGAAACTCCCACGCAAAGGCAAAGTGCGGGAGTTCTTTTACAATGGATTTCTGCATCTGGAAGAAATACACATAAGACCCCCTCTGATTCTACAGCTCAACTTTAAAAAGCAAGAAAACCACACAGTTTTATTGGTTAAATCACAGAAGAGGATACAGTTTACTTGGTATTAGTTTCTTTCAGATATGCACCAGAATCTTAAAGCAACTAACAGGGTTATTCACAATAGGGTGCAGAGTTTGGAGAAGGCTGGAGAAGTGAAAAATCTAGGACAACATAGCTGAACTGGAAAGTGAGCTGAATTGGAGAATTTTTCCAAATCAGCTATGTTGGCCGAGATTGTTCACTTCTCCTGCCTTCTCCAAACCCTTCACCCTTTAGTAAATAACCCTGTAAGTGTCTATTCATTGTAATTTCAAGCTAAAGTGGACCTAAACTCAAAAGATTAAAACTTGCTATCTTATAGAAAGCATCTAGAAATGTTAATTGCGCAGCTTAAAAATCTATAATTTGTCCTGAATTTCGCCTAAAAGCAGTCCTTTCTGTGCCTAGGCACTCATGTGTATATCTGCAGTACGAGGTAATCTAAGTCAGCGTTTTACAACCCTTTAAAAGTCTGCAAATTCTGAAAGCTAAAATGGAAAAATTTAAAATTATGTGGTTCCTCCAAAATCCATACCAAACCCTTTTATGAGATATGGGCCTGGTATGGATATTAAGGAGCGGGGATGCCCAAGCAGAAACACAATACAAATGGGATTCCCCTTTACATCAGAATCCCTTTAACATTACAGCCCCCTTTCACATCAGAAGCCCCCCTTCACATCAGAGATCTACTCACAACAGAGGCATGACTTTGCGTGAAACATGACACCCCTGAGGGTGCCATGAAACCCTGGTTGAGAAAGACTGATCCAAGTCACTGGTGCCTCCAACTGCTAATTATCTAATCTTTGGAGTGACATATGATGATGTCACTACTGCGCGGCTCACTGTTTTCCCTGCTGGAGAGAAAGCTGTACCTGAGGACCTGCAGTTTATTTCCCTGATTCTTCTTTCATTCTGTGGATCTGTGCTTCCTACACCTCTTCTGCTGCTGCTTGATTATTTCTCCACGAGTTATCAGATTGCAAGTTACCGGGTGGGGTTCTGACATGAGGAATCAAAGTTCTTCTCCGCTATAAAGATGGCAGCCTCCATACAGAGACACAGAGTGCAGAACAAGGCACGGTAAGTGAGTCATTTGCTTGTAGTTATTGGGCACAGCTCTTTATATATTCAGAAATTCAACCAACTAGTAAAATCAGTGAACAGACATTGAACTTCATGTAATCCTCAGCTTACTATACTGTACCAACAATCAAATTCACAGGGTTATTCACAAAAGGGTGTGTTTGGAGAAGACAGGAGAAGTGAACAATCTAGGACAACATAGCTGATTTGGAAAAATTCTCCAATTCAGCTTATTTTCCAGTTCAGTTATATTGTCCAAGATTGTTCACTTCTCCTGCCTTCTGCACACCCTTCACCCTTTTGTGAATAGACCTGTCAGTCTCCCAAGGTTGTGTTATAGAAATGAGAGTTATACACATCAGGTTTGCTGTATGTGAGAAATAGCAAAAGGCCTACTGAGGACATGTTTAGGAATAGCTTACAGATTATCAACATATGATGCTAGACTAGGCATATACACTACAAATATGCCTAGGATTGCTAAAGAGATACATATGAGCTGTTTCATGTTGTTGACAACCCAATTTACCATTTTAATGATCTACAAAACTTTCTATAGACAACTACATATATAACCTTCGGGCTACATTATTGCCACTGTGTAATGAAACATAATATTAATTGCTGTTTGCTTGGATTCTGTGTCTTCCAATATTTTTTATGCATTTGGCATCTCTCTTGGCCTTAAATTGAGCAAAATATTATTTTGCAATATACAGAGCTGCCATGAAATTACTAATAGTTCAGAGGACTACAAGGATCTTTTTTCTTTCTTTGAACAAATTTGGAAAATGTTATATTAGTTTGTTTTGCCTTCCTGTCTGTGACCACATTAAAATTGCTCCATGGAAAAGGACCGGTCTTCCTGGACATAACATTATAAATGAAATTAACTACTTATTTGTTTTTCTTTTCCTAAACTTATGCATTTATTTCCTTTTCCACTTAGTAAATGAATCAGCCATTACATTTTCTGGCTCCCATGCACTAAATGTATGCATGTCTCTATTTAAGGTGTACTTTTATTTTGCTAATCTAATGCCCTAATTAATTTTTCAGCTACGTTAAAGGCAGCGTATTGCAGTGTTGTACATATTTTCTTTTCCAATTTAAGATGGACGGGATTAAAAACGAAAAATGTTTTTTTTTTACTAGGTGTGAAGTATTGCATAAGAATATTATGTAGTTTTCTATCAAGCGGGTAATATTTAGGGTTCCTTCCTATGTTTCCTCTGTTACCTTTGCTGTTAGAACTCTGTTGTTTACAGAGTTCAGTAGCTCAAGGTATGATTTGCTTAAGGTATAATTTGCACACGTAAGGCAGTAAGTCCATAAGTCAGCCACAAGGCTCCACACACCTAGGGATGCCTAGGGACCTAGAGATGCGTGTATGTGCTTGAATACAAATACACATTCATTTTTGCAGCTGTTATCGCACATCAGGCCATTCAATTGATGAGCTTCCGCACGTGCGACAATTGTGGAAAAGTAGCTTGTGCAGCTTTTTCAGCTGCGAGCATCCTGTGTTTTTTTTCACGCATTTTTTTCTCACACAAGTGTCAGTCCCCATTTACACTTTGGGGACTATTCACGAAGCAGCCGAAGGCTCTAGCCAAATGACAGCGGCTACGCGTTTCAAGGCACCACTCATTCAGGCTTGAAAAAGAGGCAGAGCCTCGAAACGCGTAGCCGCTGTCATTGGACACTGTCCTTGTCCTTTTCTTTCATCCTCCCTTGCTTGTGACATTTTTGAGATACCGCTCGCACAGACCCCCGAGGTCCCCGAACGGTCCGGCACTGACATCGCCTTATACTCCTGACACCGCGGCTCAGCCTGGCCAGCTGAGAGCGCGTTGTTCAACGACTATCCATCACAGCTCTCAGACTGTTCCTCTGCATATACTCCCGGCATCGTAAGACCAGTTCACATGCGATATGCTGACAACAGTAACGTGAGTCTTCTTCACAGTAGTGGCGCTCCTTCATTGTGTGATTTTATTTGTGTATTCACAGGGTTCCTCTCCCTGTTTTAGTTAGAGCTTGCACACTGAATACCCTTGCACATATATATCGCTTTTAAAGGTTTTTACTCAGCAGTCAACGACATTGATCTCCAGACAGCAAACTCTCCCTGGCGCTCCGTGAGTCTCCCGCTCCCAGCCACCAAGGAGAGACACGGAGGCGTGTCAGAATAGGAATGCATTGCTAGATTCCTATTGGCTATTTCAATTTGCAATAGCCAAGAGCAAACTATCATTGCACCCGCGCTCTGCTGCAGTTCTCTCCCAGGTCCACTACTGATTGACAGCAGCAGAGGGCAGGTACAATGCCAGTTTGCTATTGGCTATTGCAAATTGAAATAGCCAATAGGAATTTAGCAATGCATTCCTGTGGCCCAAACATTTTTGGCTCCGGCTCCGTGTCAGAATAAGAGAAAAAAAGAAAAAGCAGTGTTTCTCTCCTTGGTGGCCGGGAACGGGAGACTCCCGGAGCGCCCGGGAGAGTTAGGCTTTTTTTTTTTCTTTTTTTTGACGACAGCAGAACCGCCGGCCAATAGAAAATTTGAAAAGGAGATAATGACTGGAGTGCTCTCTTCTAAGAAAACACATAGTGCTCTATCCTTTCTATTAAATGTATCTTTTTAAAACAATTATTGTATAAATGTAGTAAAAAACAGATGACACATGAGTTTAAAAATGTGAAAACTTAACAAAAAAACAAGACTATTATGGTTTCCCTGTAATGTAAATGTGTACTAGCAGTTTATGTAGCAAACTTCAACCACATTTATATCAAAGTGTACTTAGAATCAAGCTCCTGCTCAAAGGTTGGCTTTGACAGCTTATGAATGATCCTTCCATCTAACATTGTTACTAGGTAGTACAGTAGCTTCTTACTACAGATCCCTGGCCTGTTTAGGGATCTACTTGTTACATTACCTGCAGAAAAGCTTTACCAGTTAAAAAAATATTTTCTGAGTTGAAAGAAAGATTATTTCGCTTATTCTTAACCCATTGACGTCCACATCGCTTGTGTCCTGCACAAGACCCACCCCACTGATGCGTTTCACCCAATCACAGGCTTAGGTTACGACTAAGCCAGTGAATTGGTGAAATGCATCTGAGGGGGTAGACCTTAGTTGGGACACTAGTGATGTGGTTAAAGCTTCAATAAACGATTCCAGCAGAATCCTGTGTGCGGCCAGCTTCTCGTCTGTTTGTATAAACTCATATTGGAGGGAGGATATGCTCCCAGCAGCAAGCACCCGTCTCATTCCTTCATTTTCCTAGGCCATGGAGGAGTGGTGGATAAATGGCCGAGAAAGAAACCTGAACTGGTAAAATCAGCTTGATAACGCCCAGTAGTTGCTCATATTTCTTCACTAGACCAGAACTGCTTAGCTCCTGTTCTTAAAGAGGAACTTCACTCTAATCTTTAAAATGACAACAAAGGCTCTTTTATAAATGTTTAGTAATGGCAATCTACAAACAGATACTTACAGATAATTGATGGACTTTTATTCTTCGCATATGTTATTTTTCTTTTCCTCTCCATTCTTCCCACAGTGGCCATTTTTACTAAGAGTAGACAAATCCACCATCCTTTACTTTCTGGAACTCTGGCACACGTGACTACTAGGACATGTGACATGCACATCATCGTAGGGTGAAAAAATGCCTTTCCCTGTGATCTCGCAAAATTTTGCAGCCAAAAAATGAAATTTCCCAGCAATGCTCTGCTGATGTAACCTTCCCAGGATGCATCTCTTAGGCATGGGCTGCATCACTAATGCCCAAGAGGACCAGGAAGTGGAAAACTGTACATGTAAGTAGAAGCAAAATATGTGTATTTAACTAATGAATGTAAGATGATTTCATATAAAGGTAAAGGTCTGCTTTAATGCCCATGGACGGTGCTTGGCTTCCACATTACCAGACAGGGATACAGCTGCAGCATTTTTAGCCACCGTAGGGGGACAATAGTGTCTAACTTGTGAGTATCCTAATGAACCTGAAGACCATCCACCTTTTGTAGAATATAATTACATTGTTGTGCTAATAGGGAAATTTACACTTAAATTTGAATTAGCCCTCCATTTCATTTCAGAATCCCAAATCCGTGTCTAGGTACAGAAACTCCTTCTAAGCTTTATGATTATTGAATGTGACATTTCTTATACTGCAGTTTACTTTTGGACTTTTATAGAACTGCAACTTTTTAAAGCTTTCACCGCTTTTTTATTTCTGCTCCAATTTCTGTTTTAAATAAGCCACAGCAATAAATTTCGCACCCAATAACACTGTCTGTTGAAAAATGAATCACTTGTGTTGTAAATGAAAAGGCCAGGAACACAACATACTAAGGACCTTATTTTGTCAGTGTAATTCCTTTACCACATACAGCAAAGTCTTCCAAACTTCCAGAAATTAACACATTTCCATCCAAAATCATAGATGGATACTGAAGTGGAACTATGCTCATGACAATCCTGCTCAACTGAACTAAAATGGTAAAAAAAGGCTGTAAAATACTTATCTTTTCTTTAGCAAATGGAATGACAGCGGTCAAATGGCCCCTGCTAACAGGGTTTGGAGGACAGACTTCAGGCAGACTTGCCCAATCAGGCTCTGCCTGAACAGCAACTATCCCCTGCAGTAGAAACCCTGTGATAAATGCTGCAGTTGCGCATAGTATGTGTCCACTTAGGCTACATTCACACTTATATCTTTAGGTGCAATTAGGGACTCCTGGATCAGGAACTTGCGATTTCCTGCAGAACAAATTCCTAATATGCCATTTACAAGTGGCAGCTGTCACCCATTGAAGTTAATGATCGTCTGACATCCACTGCATTTTAATTCCGATACATAGGATGCAATTGTATGTGATACAATTACATACGTTTAGCAATAATCACTATCCCTGGATGCACCTATGATTACATGGGGTGTGCTGGCATTCATATGCAGTGGCTGACACGAGATTATAAACTTGAACGGGCAAGAGCTGCCGATTGCTGTTTCCTGCTGCAGGAAATTGCAAGTTCCTGATGCAGAAATTCCTAAGTCCACCTAAGGATATAGGTGTGAATGGGGCCTTAAGGTCTCATTTCCATCATTGAAGCCTGTAAACACACAACTAACTATTGATGTTCAAAGCCATACCCGTGTGCTAAAATCAACTCTTTTACACACGACATACTCTGCCTTACCGGTGAAATACTGGTTGAGAAAATTGTAAGAATAAAAAAATAAGCTTAATTTAGATGTCTGTAACTTCGACTTGTGAATGATTTTTATACAGGGAAACGTCTGCCCCTGTAGCTACAAGTCTGCTGTGCCTAATGTTTATTCTGGCCCTGGTTACATGATACTAGACACGTGCGATTCGTTTTGGTCCTAATCGAAATTCGGACGAATTTTCGGAAATTCGGACATTCGGATGTATCCGAATTCCGAATTACAGACATAACGAATGCAAACGAATCCGAATTTCCATTTCCGAAATTCGGTCGCGTTAGTACGAACGTTTGTTTCGTTTTCTGTTCTTATTCGTTTCTTATTCGTTTCGTTCGTTGGAGCAAAGTGACATTAGAGAAGGAGAAAAATATTTTTTCCCCCTCAAATGTCACTTTTGCTGCGAACGAAACGAATAAGAAACGAATAAGAACAGAAAACGAAACAAACGTTCGTACTAACGCTACCGAATTTCGTCCGAATCCGAATTCCGAATCCGAATTGACTTTCACACCCGAATCCTGAAAAACGAAATAACACAAATCCGAATTTAAAACGAAACGAAACTAAACAAATTTTTTGGCAGTGCACATGTCTACATGATACATGTGGTAGGTTTTGTGCTAGATACATTAGTCAGTTATAGGGCCTTCTAGTAGTGTCATGATTAATTTGTATGCTTTTATGATGTAGTAGTTGGCAAAATGATCACCAGTTTGTACTTTTTGTTTACTGTTATTTTTTTAAGTAACCTAAAAGTTAAATCATTATCAGACTATTTATTAATTTATTAGCACCTATTAATTTATTAGCACCATTGCAACATTTTCCATATTTGACATCTAAAGTATTGAAAGTTATCTAATTTTCCACCTACCTACATTGCTGCAATACTTTTTCACTTTACTTCAGGGGTCACATTTGACATGTTTCACTCTCCTACCTGGCTCTCTAAAGGTTCTTCATAAGTGCCCTCTTCAATGCCTACTAGCTCTGCTGTGTGCGAGTCAGTTTGCAATAAGGGCATTTCCTATATAACAGTCCTATAGCCCTTACACGCAGACTATAGCCCTTAGTACTTGGCAGCCACGTCCTTGTACTCCTGTGTCATGCTCTGTTCTCAGCACAGCAGCAGTATCCTCCCTTCCTGTCCTGTGCAAGTCCTGCAGGTTCCCTTACTACTTGTGGAACACTATTGTGCCCAAAGCTTTCCTTGGGTCCGGTGATGGGGTCTTGTTCCAACTATGGATGTGGCCAATCAGAATACTCTTCTCCCTGCCACATTGTTCTATCGCAGTGGGGGAGAGAGACAAGCTGAAGTGGTGAGAATGCCTATGCTGTGCAGCTCTCTTGAATAACAGGGTCCGCCAACCAAGGCTACATATAACTAAAACACATCTTGTACTCCCACTAGTGGCTGACACTAAAGATTACTATATTTTTCACAAGCCCCACCATGCATAGTGAGTATCTGGCACATGAATTGTACATGTTCCTTGTGAGACAATAGCAAAGAGCAGATATAGAGTTGTAAATCACATCTAAAACGTAATGTTTCTGCTAAAGCCAATGTATTAAAAGATGAACCATGAATTATGTAGCTGATATCTAATACAAATTTAGTAATATGTGTATACTGAAATTACAGTACAATTTGCATATTAAAAAATAAAAATATTTAATAAGTAGTGTGGGATGTCCATAGGCAGGATCCCTTTGGTCCAGCTGGTAAACCCAATATTTGGATGTAAGAATCTATGATAAAGGTACATTTATCAAACATAATTAGAAGAGAACATTTTACATTCAAAAGAAGTGAACAAATATTATTATGTTAGAAAAAGTCTGCATATTTGTATTTTATGAATGGAGTCTGGTGGCCCTTCCCCTGTCACTCATCATGGCATCTTTTACTAATTGGAAGTATAGATGTTGCAAAGTTCGTTGAATAAGTGATGGAGGGCGAGAACAGTGAAAATTCAGTGAAAATTGTTGGTTTGTAAATGAAATAGTGGCTGCCACTTTTTTTTTTTTAGAATAAAAGGCTAGGTACCACATTGGGGAATGGAATTGGGGCATGTAATACATTATATTTGTTATTATAAAACAGCAAAAACTAAAATAAACTGTAGTTAACGTAAAAAAACAATCTATGGCACTCCAGAATGAAAACATTAATAGTTATATTTTTTATATTCTTTTGATGAGAAATATACACTTTTTTGTTGTCTTCAAGTGTATTCTACAATGGGTAACAAAAGGAGAAGCACCTTTAATGCATTATTGTATAAACCTTGATAAATTGTGTGTAGCAAACAGAATACTAATTGCAGAAGAAAATGAGTAAAAAATTCCAATTTGATCTATTGATTTGTCTTAGTATTAGCTAGACATGAGCAGAGGAATAAAGTGTATCTAAACACAAAGCCAAAATGTAATATATAGCCGCTTACCACTCTTTATTGTGGGGGGTCCTGGCTCGGACGCAGACAGGATCCATCCTGTCAGCATACGAGTACGGACACCCGCACCCACACAGACATATTCCCATAGAGAAGGACAGGGGCTGCGTACTAATTACACGCAGCACCTGTCCTTTCTGGGAGCTGCCCGATACGGCTGTGCACGCTGCACAGAGCTGTACGTGCTGGCTTTTTCTCGTGTGAATGAGGCCTTAAGGTACTTGAATGTATTTGATAGATTTAACTGAGTTTAGTGTCACTTGAAGTACTGTCATTATTTCCAGTTATTACCAGTTCCAAACCTGCAGAATCAGTGTTAATATTTCAGTGAAAATCACATTTAAATTTCTTTTGGTGAACATTTATAAAAATAACTGAAAATGTATATTGTAAAGCGCTGCGCAAACTGTTGACACTATATAAATCCTGTATAATAATAATAATAATAATAATAATGTATATTTAGTGAATACACTGCGTAGTTACTCTTTTGTAGTAACAAACTAGCTGCAGAGTGTAAAAGCTAAACCAGACGTCTACAAGTCTGATTTAAAGTGGAACTAAAGTGGGCGGAGGAGGTGGAAAAATAACAGATCTACTGGCAGGATCAAGAAGTAACCAAACTTGTTGATACTGCCAGGGTAGGGCGAGGGTTCAGAAAAACAAAAACTATTTTAATGCTAATAAGAGATTTCATCACACATGGAATTCTTTATATTGCCCATAGTTGCACTTGATGGTTGCAGTTCTGGTAACTGATTGCTTTACTTGGCCTGGATACAATATTTTAAAATAACTACCTCAAAAAAATGATCCTCTATATAAGCTTTCAGGGGAAAAAATAATGAAGTAAGTACATATCACACAACCCTGGAACTTGAGAAAGAGGGACAATTAGGATGGAGAAAATATGTGACTGTGAACGTGGCTACATGGCCCTAAGTACTGGGTATGGCTTAAAGAGGAATTGTTAAATAGAGTGTTAGCTTACCTATAGTACATACTGTATACAGTCCACAATCATTATTTCCACAACAAGTAATGGCCTGTTGTTAGTGGATAGTGAAAAGAAAATGGCCAGTGTTAGGGGTAAATGGGAGGAAATAATGCCCAGTGTCAGTGGGAGAAAAATATGTCAGGCATGGGTAGGAGACATGAAAAACATGCCCAGTATCAGCAGTCATTGGAAAAAAAATGGCCAGAGTCAGTGGGAGAAAAAAATGCCTAGTGTTGCAGGTCAGTGGGACATAAAAAATGCCTGGAATCAGTGTCTGTTGGAAAGTAAATGTCCTAACTTCAGCAGTCAGTAGAGGAAAAAATGCATTGGTGTCAGTGGGGTTAACAAAATGCATTAGGCCATCTTCACACTATTGCATGTATTGCATATTGCAGTATGCAGTAATGCACATTACACATATTGGTGCAGTGCGATGCCATTCAATCTGAATAACACCCTTGCAAAGGGAAATGGATTGCAGCACACCACAATGCATAACTCCATAGAACACACCACAGTGTGTTGTAGTGTGCTGTGTTAGCAAAATAGTGCTTGAACTTTTTTTGGTTATACATCCCAATTAAGAGCACAGGTGTGAACCCAGCTTAGTGTCAGTGAGGTGAAAAAAAAATGATTTCAGTTGAGTGTAAAAGATAAAAGCAAATTATCTGTCAGTGCGGGGTGGGTGAGGGGGCATTAGTGATCAGTGTGAGTGGGGGAAGGCAATTATGGTCAATTGGAGATAAAGCACTGTTGAGTTAACTTTCACTGTAGTGACTGCCCGCACAGCTGCTCTAATGCCGCCTCCTCCTTCTGAAGGCACCTACTGTAGGGGAAAAGATCACTCTGCCATACAGTTTGTGCAAAGAGTTGGAGCAAGATGCAGGAACAAGTGTTCTGACACCCGGCATTGGGACACGGCCCAGATCTATGGGATGCTGAGATTGTGCTAAAATCCTGGGACGGTCCTGCGTAATCTGGGATGGCATGAAGATATGGCAAAATTTAATTATTTCTGCAAACTTGGTTGGTAGAAAAATTAGAAGTACACCATTTTCTTTTAAAATATAGAGTATGGCAAGCACAAGGTTGAGGTAGATCTATAGACAGGACATAAATAAACACGAACAGTGTGCCAGTTTGCAGACCGAAGAGTGGTCAACATGCATTTTTTACTTAAAGCCCTATATTTGTATTTCTCTGCTGAAGCTACAAACACAAGGTAGAAATTAAGTGAGACCAGAAGTGAAGGATATAAAAAAATCTCTGGAAATATAAAAATGCAAAGTAGTTTTATTTTGTTGCCAGGTTTTCAAAAGCCAATACATACATCAAGAAAAAGACACACTTAAATGGTGAAAGATGATTTACTTAACATAGTCCAGATAAACTTAAATGTATTGACAAAGTGAAACGCTGTTAATATCAAGTTGCCCAGTGTAAAAGAGCTATTTGTATACTTCACAATTATATAAATAGACTTTTCTGTGCCTTAAGCTGACTTGACATCATTCTATTTCTTGAAAGCTGTAGGAAATGAAACCATACAACTTTCTGGAACAGAAAATAAAAAAAATTGATTGGCTTCTAGATTCTCTATTCCTGAAGTTTTTATAAACTGGCCTCTGTGATGCCGGATTTATGTTTCCTCCTACCCCACTCAATTGACTGGGCTTAGTATGACACTAATAAGATGGAACATCATAGCCACACAAGGCATACTGAGACCCAAGGTGGAGAGTATGGGAGACAGTTTGCCCAGCACACTTACCATCTATTCATCAAAAAAACTATTTGTAACAATGCGTGTTAAAAACAAAGGTTTTTGTTACATACATTTACATATATACGTTAAGTCACGCAGCACGGTATGGTCTCTCCTGGAAAGGCCGATCTGAAAAGAGATGGAACAAAGGCTGAAAAAACCCCCCACCACTACAGCACAGAAGGGAATGAACCTTAAAGGGGTTGTATAGTATTTTCAATTTATTTAAGATATACATATAAAAGTCAGTTTTTTATAAATAAAATCATTCAAGTGCATAAATATTTAAAAGTAAATCAAGTTATTTCTTCTTGATATTTTAGTGAGTTTTCATGTCCATCAATATATACATATACATCAATTCATTCAACACTAATATTTGTGTCTCTTATGATTATTGCTATATATATATTGTGAGAATTCACTCCAAACAGTAGTGTATTAAGGACGCATCCACTCGCAGAAATCTTCATTTCAGGGCTTCCTTGCCCACTTTTATCAAATGAAAGTTCACAAACAAGAACAATTACCCTCTCAGGGGTTCTTTAGCATATCTTGGCGACACATGTCCAGCCTCCTGGCTTTGCATTTGTAGCACCGCTGCTCTGGCCTTAGACCTCAGGCCACTGTCTGTTCCTCCAGACAGTCTCAGTCTCGTACTAAACTGCACACTTGGCTTTTCCAACCTGCAGCACCCTGCTGCATGGGACTCCACTCTGACTCCTAAGCAGCATTGCTTTTCTATTTTGGTTCATGCTGTAGCTGTGTAGTAGTGGCAGTAGACAAACAGATGCTCGCAGAAATATAAAACATTTTTGGATTCCAAGGAATTTGTAATATATTAATTTTTACCCTTGTTATTTTATTTGTGTCTCTTACCACTGCAGCCTCATTACTCCCTGCCTCAGGCTTGTCCCTCTGAGTTTACTTACTGGCCATTCAAAAAAGTACCCTTTTTAATATTCTACAGTGTCTGGCTTAATTTTAAAGGACCTGCATCTGTTATCTTCAATGCATTTTAGTGGACATTCTTTCTTTCATCTCATACTTCTCAATTAATCATATTTCCAAAATATTCAGCCATGACCATTGTGTTAGAACATCGAGCTGTCCATTATGTCTATTAGACTCCTGAAGTATGTATTCAGCCTCTTAAATATTCATCACTTAAATATTCCTTCTGCAGATTCTTTCTCTTTCTTACAGCTTTGCTCCCCTTTCTTGTCCACTTTGAAGTAATCCACCTTTTTTCTACCACAGTTCTTGTAATGATGTTCTTGAACCATTTCCAACATTGCCCCCCAAGACCCATTTGTTCAGTTGAATTTTGATTATCTTTTTACTTACTGCATCTCTAAAATTCCATATGTATTCTTCATTACCAAGTGGTAAATTTGTGGATATAATTTTGGGAGAACATCAGGGTACATTTATATATGCAGTTGTGCTCTATTTCTAATTGTTGCACCATGTAAATGTGTGCAAATCATTTGCAGTTTATATATCTACCTTTATCTTACCTTTACAGCTAAACGTCTGCAAGTGCCTCACCATTTTCTGTTTTAAGAATGTCTGTGACCAATTTGCATAGGCCTGCCTGTTTACGTGCATTCGTTGCAAACGTTATGAACTAGATTGTGTGAGAATTAACACACTGATCTGTTGCAAATTTAAGAAGTGATGTGGGAACTAAAGACAAACCTTTTTATTTGGCTTTAGTTCTCTTTTGGGTCACAGGAGTACATTTACTAATCTACTCCTGTCACCCAAAGTCAGCATACTGCCCGCTATATGCTGACAGTGCAGAGCCATGCTGCAGCTGGGAAAGATCCCAACAATGCTGCTGCCTGATTGACAGCTGGCACTTCCTCTCTAGAGCCAGGCCCAGCTGTGCCCACCCCCTCCCCTGTTTGTCCCCCCAATAAGCACTGCAGGAACAGAGAGAGGGGAGGGAGGAATCCCTGCGGGGAGTTATGACTTACAGTCACCGTTCTCTGCAGCAAGAGCCGTGATCTGAGCGATCAGTGGTGAACACTCGGCTCTCAAGCTATAGAGCCAGCATGTGACAGCTGCAGTGCCACACACCGGCTAAAACTATTGGGAAGAGTACATTTTACTCTTCCAATAGTTCTCCTTTAAAATGATGTCTCTTATAGCTAATGTTTAGAGGTATTGAAACAAGTCTGCTAAGTTGTAGACAATCTGCCACATTTCTCATAATCCAACATAACAATGGAAAAGTGATATGACATATTATTTACTGAAAAGGAAACATTATCATAAATCTGTTGAATCTCTACAACAGATTAGCAAACTGCAGCAAATTAATTGGATGCAATGGAAGCAACTTTATTAATAAATGTCCTCTATTATGTTTTCAACTATAAGGTTCTAGTTTACAGTATAACCCGAGAATGGATTTGTCAGTCATCAATCAATAGTTTCCGACCACCTAATCCTGGTTATCTGAATCATTCCACGGGTAACCATTTACATGTCCCAAGTCAGTCCTGCTGGGGAGATTTCCCCTCACTTCTTGGAGATGCAGCAGGAGGTGAGAGGAAATCTCCCCAAAGAGAGGAGAAGCCCTTTCTTAGACAGTCATCACCAGATAATTTCTTCCCATTGCAAGGACAAATAAATGAGTGAATTTCCCCAAAGGGGACAACACATGCAATAAAACTTGGCTGAGGGTCTAAACCAGGGGTAGCAAACCTCCGGCCCTCCAGCTGTGGTGGAACTACAAATCCTATGAGGCATTGCAAGATTCTCACAGCCACAGACATGACTCCCGAAGAGAGATGCATCATGGGATTTGTAGTTTAACCACAGCTGGAGGGCCGGAGGTTTGCTACACCTGGTCTAAACCCTTTCCGGCTTCACCCAATACTTAAAAAATGTTTTGCCTTTACATACACTTTACACTTTAATATTTTCTATTATCTCACTGATCATGAACCCCCAACATCAGCTCTGGCTTTTTTTTTTGTACAGAGTTTTAGAGTAAAGGAAGATATGGTCTCCAAAATTATTTGTAGCATTGCCTTTTTACACTCAATGAGTGTGAGCTTGTCCATTTGTAGTCTTTACCAAGGGTCACAACTAGGCATGAGCAAAGTTTGCTTCGATTGAAGGTCAACAAACCCAGCGGGCAATACATTAATCCCAAACATAGTGCCAGTCTATGGTCTATGGGAGCCAAATCTTGTTTTTTTTCTGGCCTTTCTCAAAGCCAATTTGCAGTTATTCACAAAAACGTTCCCCCAAAAATTAGAAATCCCTTCTACAAAGATTGGTTCAAAACAGGTAAATCAAAATTATTGATACAATATTTAATAGTAGAAAAAGACATATACAATAAACTCATGTACCAGAGACATTTAAAACACTTAAAACATTCCACTGGATATATCCTGCATGATTATAACAATTGCTGCCTAAAAACCACCTGTGTGGTAAAGGACCATCTATGCAGGTTTCTGGATGATTGAAGTACTTTTCAAAAGAAACAATGTATCAGAGAATTTACTCACATATGTTGCAGTTCAATGAGCTCGAGGGAAAATGAACCTGCTAGAGTCCTGTGTGTAAAGATGGAAGAAAGACTTCGGGAGAGGTGTCCAGTATGGAATGAGTTTCACTTTACAGATAAAGACATCTTATTCAATGGGGTCTGAAATACACTGCAGAAGAAATGGAAAATATTTTAGGTAGATTATATTCTTTACAATTATTTTCAATCTTTCCAGGAGTTCTTCTTTAAACAACATACAAAAATTGCTTTTTTTCTGATGCCACAGCCACAGTTATATGTGAAACCATCTATACAAATGCCTGTGGTACCTGTTCTGGCAAGTGGCACATGCTCATACTAAGTACTACATAAATTATCACCTAATTAAGGTATGTTATGGTTCATGAGGAAGTGTGAACTCGATTCTCCGTGGAGACCAATACAGAGAAATATGATGTGGAGGATTTTCATATGAACGAAGGTCAAAGGTAACTCAAAAAAAAAAAGTTTTTAAGGGATTTAGGGGCTTGATAAATAAGCTTGGTCATTCATTTGTCTACAGTTTAAGTCATATTTTTTTTATAAATCAATATATCAGCACTGTGAACATGCTTTACATTTTTAACTGCCAATAATGAAGGTCATCACTGTATAGTTTCTGTGTATTCTACAATGGATTTGTTAGGTCAAGGCTCTCATGGTTTTTTCACTGGTACAATATACAATATTATTGATCTGGGATACCTCCATTTAGTGTTAATCTGTTCATGTAAATCATTCATGGTAAAGTGGAAGGTTCCTTTTATAGTCCATGCTCACACCACCTAAAACCTCCCTGTGCTCCCCTACTGCCGTGTGTTCCTGCCAAATGATAAGCCTAATCCCTGTGTAAGATCCATGTCAGTCAGTGTCAGAGCTAGAGAGAGTTAATGGCCCTCTCCCCCCCCCAACTTCCCCATGGGACAATGTTTGGGCCTGATGAAGGGCTGCTCAGGCTTAAGTAGTACATCCTGGGAGAAAGGGGAGAAGTCACATGCTCCCCCATAGTGTATATTTTGAAAGGCTCCAACAAATGAACAGAGTAGTGGGGGAATGTGGTAAGGATGAGTATTAGTGGAGGAGTTGAGAAGAAGTGGTTGTTATTAAGAGAACCTGTCACTTTGTCGCAGATTGGTTTTTACTGCTCCATTGCAGTTTCTATTATGCCACAGGTTGTATGTTATAACCGCCCCTATTGAAAGCAATACTGTGCACTGTATTCTTGTGACTTTCTTCATTTGGTGCTTGCTACTAATTCTTTGACCTCTGAAATAACAGAAGTGTTTCTACAGTTGCTTAAGGCAAGCTATTGTTTGCTCAGTAACCAAACAGATCTTTCACTCTGAGCAGTGTGACCCTTCCCTTTGGAAACAATGAGTTAAAGGCTTGAAAAAAAAAGAGGGATTGACTAGATTGCTTACGTCCAGAGGCTTATTAGCCTACAGCTAAAACAAGACATCAGATCAAGAATAGATCAGCAGCACTTAAATTCATAAAAAGCAATAAAAAAAGGGGAAGTATTTTATGGAACAAAAATGGCAATACACATAAAGCAAGCTAATGTTATTCAGTCAGGGTTTAGATTTACTTTTAACAATGAACTTCCCATGAGATTATATGTACATTTAGCATATTTTGTACACGTTATTATCCTGCATAGACATCCAAAAAACCCTGAGACAGCTGTTGGGTGTCACCACCTTGGATATGATGTCAGCAGCCCCGGCAGACAAAGAACTATCATTTAAGAGACCCTTTATAGCATTCCCTTTCTCTCCTCTCTCATCAGCTACATAAAAGGTTATTTAGGGAGTGGAGGGGCAGTGGAGCTGGGTCAGCACAGGGAGGGAGGGAGGGACACTATGGCTGGGCTAGGGAATTGACTCTTCTTGTAATGGTCCAATTCCTTAGCGAGTTCAAAGGCACACAGTGTATGGTTAAAACATTTGTTTAGGGAAAGAAAACATTTTGCAAGTCAAAACACTGGATTTCAGTGTGCTTGTACCTGCAATTTGTTAAGTTGGTAAGTCTCTTTAGAACAAGAAAAAAGAGGACAGTGAATAATAAATTCTCATGCTAGCTCTGGGTTACCACACAGCATTCTTAGCTTGAAAAAATAAATGAAAGTACAATGCAAGCTAAAAAATGTGGACATGCCACCCAACTCCAGGCATCACATCACTGGTTGCGAGAAGCGGGGCAAGATGCCAACCAGAGCATCCCATGTTGCTAAGTAAGGGCCATACAAATCTCCCTGCCCAGCTCTTAGCAATGAGCCAGGCAGGGAGATGTGTATGGCCCTTACACATGTCCCCAGCCAGCTCTTAGCAATGTGGGATCCTCTCGACGGAGTCCTGCCCAAGCTCCTGGAAACCAGTAACATCACTGATTGCCAAGAGCTTGGGCGGGTTGCCAGGGGGGCAATTTGCTGTAGATACGCCTCTGGACTCACACCCTGGAAAAAATTAATGGATCATTCCATTGATTGGTAGTAGCGAAATGAGGCAGCCTGTCCTTCCCCATGCTGCTAAGTGTTACAGATCACACACAGAGATGACCTTTAGTTTAGCGTTGTGGTCAGGGTCACTCACCCTTCTTTATTTGAAACACCCACTGTTTTTATAGGCCTGGAACTTGGTGACATAAAGAGCTAAAGTTTCCATTGCACCCTGAGCTACTTTTCAAGTAAATGTTACAGAATTAACTCAAAATGTGTGTTTACTGAAAATAGAAATGGCGATAAAAGTTTAAAATGTTAATAATCCCTATATATACAGTATATCTGTTTGCTGTAGTATACAAATACTTCACAATTATCAATTTTAAATAGATACTTTCATAACATAAGCCATATGTACTTGCTGAAAAGTCCTTAATTGTAATGATTCACTGTACCCAATCTCAGCTGTGTATCAATAAGGAAAGATGAAGATGGAGCATCTGCAGAAAGATTGTAAATCCTGTGTTTTATGAATGACCACCCAGGTGCTGGAGGGACTGGAACAGACAGGGCCCTTGTTGGGAACAAAAACAAAGAGCACGTGTTGTAGTTAAAAACATCTAGTAAAACAAATACAGGGAGATGAACTGACACTTGTATGTGATTAATGTTGCTACTTTAACATACTGTTTCTATAGCAAATCTCCAAGATGACTGTACTGTGACTACTGGTCTTACTGCTACTGACGGTTTAATAAGGCCTGTTACTTTTAATTGTCAGCTGACTGTTGATCATAAATCACATTCAAAGCATACCTTATATTGTATGTCCTGAAGAAGAATAGGCATGTTTCTTTATCATGTTTGGCTATTCAAGAGAATGTATTGTATGTGATGTTACAATATGTTTCTCAAATCCTTTATTAAATCAGATATATTGCCAAAAGTATTGGGACGCCTGCCTTTATACGCACATGCACTTTAATGGCATCCCAGTGTTAGTCCGTAGGGTTCAATATTGAGTTGGCCCACGCTTTACAGCTATAACAGCTTCAAATCTGTCCACAAGGTTTAGGAGGGTGTCTATGGGAATGTTTGACCATTCTTCCAGAAGCACATTTGTGAGATCAGGTACTGATGTTGGACGAGAAGGCCTGGCTCGAAGTCTTCGCTCAAATTCATCCCAAAGGTGTTCTATCGGGTTGAGGTCAGGACTCTGTGCAGGCCAGTTAAGTTCCTCCACCCCAAATTTGCTCATCCATGTCTTTATGGACCTTTCCTTGTGCACTGGTGCGCGGTTATGTTGGAACAGGAAGGGGCCATCCTCAAACTGTTCCCACAAAGTTGGGAGCATGAAATTGTCCAAAATGTCTTGGTATGCTGATGCCTTAAGAGTTCCCTTCACTGGAACTAAGGAGCAAAGCCCAAACCCTGAAAAACAACCCCACACCATAATCCCCCATCCACCAAACTTTACACTTGGCACAATGGAGTCAGGCAAGTACCGTTCTCCTAGCAACCGCCAAACCCAGACACGTCCATCGGATTGCCAGACAGAGAAGCGTGATTCATCAATCCAGAGAACACGTCTTTACACCACTGCATCCAACGCTTTACTTTGCACTTGGTGATGTAAGGCTTGGGTGCAGCTGCTCGGCCATGGAAACCCATTCCATGAAGCTCTCTATGCACTGTTGTTGTGCCAATCTGAAGGTCACGTGAAGTTTAGAGGTCTGTAGCTATTAACTCTGCAGACAGTTGGTGACTTCTGCGCAGTGTGCGCTTCAGCATGCGCTGACCCCGCTCTGTCATTTTACATGGCCTACCACTTCGTGGCTGAGTTGCTGCTGTTCCCAGTGGCTTCCACTTTGTTATAATATCACTAACAGTTGACCGTGGAATATTTAGTAGCAAGGAAATTTCACAGAAGACCTGAATCCAATGATTAAGATGGTTGTACCAATACGTTTGGCAATATAGTGTATGTTACAGCAATCCTTGCTTTAGTGCTAATTGTTTCTGTATTTCACATGTTTTTAGCTACATCCCATAGTCTTTATTATGAGCTATCAAAGGGCTATGAAATGTAGCCTAAAGCATGTAAAATAAAGACATGAAGAGCATTGAAAAAAATGGCCATGTGACCAAAAGCCTGTATATTTGGTCATGTGATATTTGCCGCAATGGAGTATAGGCCAGTGTGAAATGAGATGCTCCCCTTCAACTGAGGTCACATACTGTATCAGATTTCCTAGCCTATGCTAATATGACTTAGGAAGGAAACTGGAGCTACATTCTCTCTAGGAAAGGTAAGAACATCACAGTGTGTTATCTTTTGCAGCTGGAAGACCTGGTAGTTCTTTATTCAGATTTCCCATCTAAACTGAACCTTGTGTGTATTTTACTGCTTGATTGTGCTAAGCCAATAGACTGTGGGTTCTTTCAGGTGAAGGTGCTGACGGGTTGTTCTACAGGCTGTGGAGCTTGAGGACCCAAAGATCTCTGTTCTGATGGGGAACTTTAAGGCACAGGCGGAAAGAAAATAATTAAAATATAAATAGATACAGAAATTCACCACCTACACATTGGCCTTAACAGGAACCAAAGCTTTATGTGCCACTGTGTCTAAATTGTTATCTTTGTATAACTCACAAATGGGCTCCCAGACAAAAAAACTGATAAAATGACAAATTGCTGTAACCAAAAGTGCTTATTTCACACCTCTTCTCTATTGCCTGCAGTCAGTTGTGAATAACATCTTTGCCCCAAGACATGTACCTCTGTCTCAGTATATGCATTTAATTGGTTGTTGCATAGTTTATAAATCTGAGTTATTTGATGTCCACTATAATTGTGTGTGTGATTTTTCAGTTATTTGAAGCCACGGTGGAAAAAGGAAACCGTTTTGAAAACTTGCACCGCAAAATATATTTGCCAAATAAATAAGTGCCATATAAAAAGTCAGGTTATCAAGGAGGTAAAATCACATCATTTTAATAAAAGCATGCTGGGATCAAATTATAATTAAACAGACATTCACAACCAAACGATGCATGAGCTCAGCTCATCATTGAGAATAATGGCTGTGACATCCTGACCTCAGTGTATGCGCCCAAATCATGCACGACTTTTCAGAGTACCACCAAACCACTGCAGAACAGAAACACAGCTTGCCCTGTGGCAGGCTGGGATGGTTAGCATGCAAATTGGTCTGCATCTGAGCTCTTTAGTCCTATTTTACAGTTTAATCAGTGACTGCATTAAAAAAATAGTTGTTCTTTACATTTGCTCTTTTCCATATTGGTAACTTGAATTTTAAATTTATGGGTCCTTTATTCATTCTGTTCAGGATTAACAGAGCTATTACTACCAGCATTATATAGGGAATTGATAATGACAGCACCACCACTATTTCCACAAATTGCTTACATAGAAACAAGGAGAGAACAAGGTAGGCAATACTCAATAGCTCAACAACGGTCTAAATGTTTAACTTATTAGCTCTTATAAAACACACATCAGCTCATTAAAAAGAATGGCAAGTACTTGAAAATTAGATTAATGCTAAATTAGATCCTTGTATTTTTTCCATTGCAGTAGCAAAAAAACGTAACCTATTTTATGACGCCTAATTATTTAACTTTAAAAAAATGCAACTGTTTTTCCTTTATGTTTGCCTTTTTATGGTATTCATAAATCCAGCAATCTCTCATATTTGGAGCCCTAGCCTCGATCAATAAAAGTATGTTTTCATTAGGATTTCCACGTTCATAATTATTCTCCTCGTTTTTCTGCCGTGAAAAGACAAGCTGGTATTTCATCGCTCCAGAGAAGTTAATAATATGGTAGGAAAAATTATAATGAATGAGGCTATAGAAGACTTAGAGGAACACATGTTTCTGTTATGAAATGTTCCCAACACAAATCCTATAATTTTCACAAAATTCACAAGTGACTACCAGTTTAATGCGTAAACACTTAATGGATTTAAAGGTAATGCAGGTTTAATGTGGCGCTACGGGGAGTATAAAAATAGAGATATTTTTTTAAAGATAATCACTTGCATACTAATTATATTTTATCCATTTAAGATCTTCATCATCCTTGTCTGAAACCAAAATTGCTGGCTTAGAGAGTTTAAAAAACATTTATTTCAATACATGCAAACATATCAAATATCATGGCTGTAGACAAATGGTAAAAATATATTGACATTCTACAGGTTTTGAAAGTTAAATGCTGAACTAGAGTTTGACATCCCAATAATGTTAACAAGGAACCATCAGCTTAGTTCCTCAAAGCAAATGGGGATCTTCAAATCTTCTGGCCAACAGCAAAGCCAAAGCAAAGCCCTTTCTCCTGGCCACCAGGCGTGCTTACCTTCACATGAGCTTGCATAACCCAGAGGAACTTGGGCAGTATACAAGTAAAACAAGGGATACAAGGACATAACTTAATTTGTTTTATGCACTGTTTATGTAAGTAACTGTCCTGTTCTGGCTACTAGAGCTCGGACCTGACCGGACCGCTCATCTGAAAGGGGCCTTACTCTCTCCGCTGTGGGAGCCTGCTGTGTGAAAATGATGACTGCTGACCGAAAACTAAAAAGTTACAAGTGTTGTTTGTTTTGAGGAACACTTTGTTAGTTAGAAACTGACTAAAGTTTAGTTAGTGGATCAGATGAGCAGATGTTTTGTTTCATGTTATGAACTTGCTATACAAAGCCCTCCAGCAGTGAACATTGAAAATATACCAGTTTAGCAAGATATATATA
>NW_017306418.1:343319-343849 GCF_000935625.1 Nanorana parkeri
TACATTATGTTATAAAACTTATAACATAACAAAACTATAAAACTTATTCTTACCCATATTTTTGGTGAAATATAAAAGACGAGGTCACGTCGGGTAAATAGACACCAAACATGTCGAGCCTTAAAATTGCACGTGCCCGCAAAATCGCAAAACAACTACCACACCAAAAATTGGCCATAGGCGATGGTTTAAATGCTTTTACTGCTCATGAGTTTAGTGTTATCAGAGATGAATGGCCTGAGAATTATCACTCTCGCTCCGACGTTCGTGGCGATATATAACATGTGCATGTATATAATAGGCGCAATCGTCGCTTTCGCACGCAGGCGCACCCGACGCATGTTTCCGCGTGTATGTGGGGGGCGTGGGACTTGTGGGGGGCGGGATTCTGTGGAGTTTCCTGTGTTTTCTAGCCACTTCCTCCTGCCTGGCCATTAACACTTTGTTGCCCCTTAGGGACCACAGTCCAAATAGAGGGGACACATACCATCCTTCATCAAGGACCCATCCCTGGCGTCCTGTACTATATA
>NW_017306418.1:343901-399727 GCF_000935625.1 Nanorana parkeri
AGGGTATATATATATATATATATACATATATATATATATATCCACTCAGTATGCTATGTTATATTTGAAGCAAGAAGAAAAAGGTGACTAGAGAGATCTTCAAAAAGAAGAAATATGTTGTGTTTCACTATTCTACTGTTCAACTGTACCATTTTGTCTAAGTCATAGCAAAGCATAGTGGTAAAGGTGTATCATGACACTATACCTCTTTTAGGGCAATATGCAGTTCGGCCACACCCCCAGCACATTCTCATAAGTCTCCTTGTTTCATATGTCAATGATTTGTCAAATGCCAGAGCCTCTATGGACAACCTTAAAATAAACGTTGGCTTAAACAGTACCGCTCTAACTGATTGGTGGTGAATTCTGACTTTTTTGGGAACTTTTAGAAAATCATATCTACCTGCAAATTGAAATGGAAAGGTCATGTTTAATAACATTAAGTTACAAAACATTAGCCCTGGAGGACACAGAGGCTACATGACTAAGGGGAGGAATAGTCTTAGGAATGGATTAAAATGTGAGGTGGTAATGTAAGAACAAGAAGTTTTACCTGATTGAGGGTCATAGGTCAGATAGTAGGGATACGCTGCAGGGGTGGGGACAATGTTCTGCTCAGAAGTAATTCTGGAAAGGTCGGCTGGAGAGTGAAGTTGTGATACCTACCTGCCCTTCTTCGGTTATTAGCATTAAAGGGGTGTTTTTCTCAGCGAGTTACGGAATCTTTGGGGGCTTGTGAAAAGATTGGAATCATTACTTGGAATTACAGGGAATATAAAACCCATGTCAGAAAAATAGGCAGTTGTCACCAAAAAAGGTATCTCCATTGGAAGAATGACACCCACCTCTTGTTCTGGTGACAGCTGTAACATTTTGTATTTCACATCACTTTTTGTTTTGGTGAGAAGATAATTGGGAGAAACAAAGATGATGAACTTTCCTAGTGGGGACAAAGACATCAGTAAAAACTTTACAGAGTTTCTAATCCCCTTGAATTAAAAAAAAATCAAAGGCGAGGATTAACAATAGCACCAACTAAAACTCCAATCAGGTCAGTGAAGGAATGGTTACAGAATATACGGTGGGTGCAAATGGGTGGTGGTGTTTTTTCACCCATACATCCCCAAAAAAATGATAAAGCTTTAGTTGACCTCTAGATTCATATACATAATGTTCCATATGAATTAAAACACTGACTCCAACAGTGACAATTCATGCCTGTTTAGAAGCAGTGTCTGGGGAAATCCGTTTTTTTTAGCTATTTCTTCTCTGGCTGCAAAAAGTAGTGTTCAAATGGTTTTGAGGTCCATGGAAAGAAGCTGAAACTCTGCTACATTTTCCATAAGACAGGGATGGTAGGGGATGCATAACCTCCTCCCAATAACACTGTAGCTTAGGACAATGCCCGAGTATATGGATCCAAAAGTATTGAGCATTGCTAATATTGGCTAGAGAATCACCAGGATTACTTAAACACACTAATGTGTTATCTCCATACATTTCACTGCTCTCCTCCGGGTTACCATATTGAAGAACAACAAATGAGAAAGAGTTTTGTGCCAAGAAGGCCATTGGTCCCATCAGCAAAGCAAAAAGAATAGAGGGCAGAAGACACCCCTGTCTTGAAACAACCACCAGTCAGGATGACCACTGAGCACTACTTATATAAACGTTGGAGCCATGCTAGATATTTAGGGCTGATATTGTATCAGTGCAATACAGTATGGAATGCTTTTGTTGGATGTGTAATAATGGAAATAACTGTTGACAGTCTAAGGGCCAAAGATTTTAACTTTAGTTTTCAGGAATTAGATTGTATAATACTATCCTGGTGGCAGGGAGGTCCTTTTCTGGCTTCAACATTAGAGTGATAATTGCTTGGTAGTAAGAATTTGGGAGAAAACCATTCAGGGAAGTCAATAGATGTGGCAGTAAAACAGAGCTATGTTTTTTATTGACCTCGATAGGGAGCCCATTTGAGCCTCGGGCTTTTTATTAGGGAAAGTTTTTACCACAGTCTGAAGTTCCTCCAAAATTTTCAGGGAACCCAGCTTGTTCCCTGAAAATTTTCATGGAAAACAGCTTGTTCCTGTGTGTAGAGTCAAGCTGGGGGACACTCTATGTCTATTCTAAGTACTGGGAAAGATTTAAATTAGAATTGTCTGCTCTGGAGGAATATGAAGAAATATAGGGGGTTATTCACAAAGCTGCTGAAGGCAGCTGTGTGCATAGCCGACCTGAAGTGAAGTGAGCCGAACGCTGTTCGGCTATTCACTTCAGGCTTGTACAGCTGATTTCAGCCGTATATTGGCTGAAATCAGTCGTACATCAGCTTGCTTCGGGTGGCTTCAGGTTGGCTGAACATGCTCAGCATGTTCGGCCTACCCGAAGTGCAGAAGGAGTTCAACTCAGCCGATCCAATATCTGGATCGGCTGAGCTGAACCTCCGGCAGGCTACTCGCTGCTGTTCGGCCTATTCTCATAGGGGCCGAACAGCAGTGAGTTAAAAGCCGAATGCCGCTGAGCGGCATTCGGCTCGGCTATTCTGCTCGGTACCTCTGTGGTACTGAGCAGAATAGAAAAACAGTTAAAAAAAGTAGAAAAAAATTGAAAACGATTGGGCGGAGCTAGCAGTGACAGCTAGCTCCGACTAACTTTTTTCTATTGGCCGGGACCAGTTGTCATTGCAATGAGAGCTTGTCGGAGCCGCCGGTGATACGAAAGCCGGCTCTGCTGAGCTCTCATCCTAAAGACAGAACAGCGTCCCCTGGTTACAAAATAACCAGGGGACGCTGTTCTGTCTTTAGGATGAGAGCTCAGCAGAGTCGGCTTTCATATCACCGCCGGCTCTGCTAAGCTCTCATCGTAATGACAGATCAGCGTCCCTGGTTACCTCGTAACCAGGGACACTGATCTGTCATTACACTGAGAACCTGGCGGAGCCGCCAGACAGATTATGCACGTCCTTGCATACCTTGATATATGGTTGGTAATATGAGCTGTCTTTGAATGGACCTTTGGATTAATAAGCCACTGCACTCACATTAGACAGTCACATCCGGTAATCATTTTATTTTCTGAAGAAGCATTTTATATGGCTTAAAATGGGTTTGGGAAAACTAAGCACCCCTTTCTCATAACTAAGAGACCCTTAAATGACAAGGAGTATTGCTATTATTAGTTATTATTTCTTAAGAGAGACAGCTGTTAATAAATAATGTTCTTTTAGCAGAAAGAAAGGCAAGTTGACGTTTTACTTCACACAATGGATTGAAGCTAATTGGAAGGCTTGTTTTTGCTATCCATGTTGCATTCAATTGCGTTTAAATATTGTGCATTTTAGAACTCTTTTCTACCATTTGTCACACCGAGTGAAGACCTTAAAGCTGATGTATAGTTTTTCTTGTTAGTTAAAGAGCCTGGGGGTATAACTTTCCACCATTGAGGGTTGTCCCATGTTCTGGTGGATGCTAATTATTGTAGAAATACTGCCATGAGCGCTGTAGGATTTCCCCTACAGTGATGATCTTTTAGGGTAATATTATTTCCCACCATGCAAAGCAATATGTAATCCTGTTCTGTATCTGCCCATGCAGATCAGCGTCCCCTACAGATCAGTATCCCCTGGTTACCAGGTACCCAGGGATGCTGATCTGTCATTACACACTGAGAACCCGCCGGGTTCTCACTGTAATGACAGATCAGCGTCCCTGGTTATCTGGTAACCAGGGGATGCTGATCTGTTTCTGCAAGTGGCCACAGCCAGCCGTGTGATGACGGCTGGCTCCGCCCAGCTGCCAGTAGCAGGCTGTTGGCCGGCCAATGGCCGGCCGTTCGGCCAGCTTCGGCTTTCACCTCGGCTCAGTCAAGCCGAAGCATATGCCTTCGGCTCGGCTGAGCCTCTCGTCCAATTTCAGGAGCTGTATGGGCTATAGTGAATAACCCGTACAGCAGCCCGTCAGTTTTACTGAAACGGAGGGGTCCTGGGACCGAAGGATAAGCTGAAGCTACAGCTAGATCCTTCGGCAGCTTTGTGAATAGACCCCATAGTATTGAGAGAGTTCCTGGACCACAGTCAGCAGCATAGAAACAATATCCGCTGCCTCCATTCTTAAAGTAGTAAGAAACCCTCATCTCTAAACAAACATTTCCCTTCAGAATTAAGAGCCACCCCAAAGACGGATTTTTTAGTTCATATCCTGCAGAACAGATTGCCCTGAGAAGGAAATTATACAGCAGCAAGCACAACATGTAAGTCTAGCTAATACTTTATGATTAATTTGTTATGGATTTAATAACAGTTTAGAGGGAAAGATTAGGTTCTTCCCCCGCTTTAGCCAAAAATGAATAACAAGGAGCCTGTAATTTCACCATATTAATGAAAGTCACATTTAGTATAATGTAATTTCCTAAGAGCAATATGGCAGTGACAAAGTTCTAAAGAGATTGCGAGGCTTTTAAATGCTCATGGCAATACATATAGGAAGATGTGGAGAAAATACTTTATTGAAGAGACCAAAAAATAACAGGCAATGAGGGATACGCAGACATTAACTTGTTCAATTTATTGTTATAGTATTTAGTTCTATATGTGAACGGTGGAGAAATATAGATTCCAGATAAAAGAACCTCAAACCCTATTAGTTTAGCCCACAAAAAAATAAACTGACACTCTGGATCACAAATATTAGCAATGCAGTTAAAAGTTGAGATTCCTATGAATCAGAATACACACACCACATGCAAAGGAGGAAGTGAGTGAAATGACCACCTGACCAGACACGGTCTCTGGAAGTAATGAAGAATATGAACAGTGGCATGGATTTCCTGTAGACAGGCAATTACAACCTTATGGGTAGTCAGATACAAGAATAATTGTAAACAATTAAGGTTATTATTAAATCCTCAAACAATCCACAAATAGAATTTGATGGCATGAGACATGAGTACTAACTTCCAAAGAATAGAGGGGGAGGAAGCAGAGGCAATATGACTGCCATATTGGAAGAAGTGGCATTTATATGGGTAAAAAGCAGTGGACCTCACCATAGCGGCACTGTTACAGTAGGGGGTGTGGGGGGGAAATATTACACAGATATATTAGGAATTAATTACAAACTAAGGTAAATGAGTGGGGGGCTGACTGGGAGAGGAACAGAGTAGGCTATGGAATGCACACTAATTTAGTGCTACAACAGGAAAACAAACAGATGACAATAGAAATAATTTTCATAAGAAGAATACAAACTTCACCCAAGCTTTTTGTTTGCAGAAGTAAAGGGCAGTTGTTGCTTGTGAAACGCTCCTCCATATAATCCAAAGCAGGATAAATGTCCCTGATAGAACTTATCGCACACAGCAGATAGAGAAGAAGATTAGATATGTTCCATGAAAAGCAGTCAAAGAAACTAGTTCTGCTCTACTTAGGCAGTGAATAATGTTATTGTAAAAGGGTACATGGCTGAGACTATAGGCATTAAGTAAAACACAGAGTGTAGGTGGGAGTGTATCCCAGTATATCTAGAAGCAAGAAGGCAGAAAAGCTAGCATATTCCTTTGCTGCATTGCCATGTAGAGCTTAAGTAAGAGTGTCTTCCCATTTTGTTGCTTCTTAAAAACTATCAAAATAGAGGCTTTCCCTCTTATGCACCTTTCTTAAACATGTAAGAAATGACATAGCATAGGTGACCTACAAAACCTGGAGTCTCCATTTAACATGTTGTAATTTTTGCCTGAGCCTAAGCGTTCCCAGGCATGCCCAACTTGTGCAAGTTACACACACTTTAGACAACCAGCCCTGTGTGCATGCCTGGACATGTATGAGCTACACAAAGCATCATATAACACAATAAAAAAATACACTGTGAAGCATCTGGGGGAAAAGGTAAATGGTGCCTTGATCCCCCAGGACAGGGGATGCAAAATAGTTACTACATTGCGTTCTCTTAGTATTCTTCTTCCATCACAAGCATCTCTACTGCTCTCTCACTGCAAAGCTCCAACTCCCCCAAATATCATTCATTTAACCAACAAACCTCCCTCTTGCACATGTTCTCTCCCCTGGAGCAAAATGTACTAATTATCAAAGAAAACAGCCTTTTGCCAAACACTCCAGAGGGAGCCAAATATCATCCCTTAAAGGGCTTCCAAGATTTGCATTCTCTTGGGAAAATATTATGCGTGCTGGCTGCATCTGTGCAGAAGATTCCCTTAGACTTTTATGGGATCATTTCCTAAGCATCTCTGACACTGCCAGTGCCCAGGAGAATTTTCCCAAAAAATCTGAAAATGCTAGTAGCCTGGCTGTTACATTGACCTTATGGCTGTTATGCTTTTTGAGTCACTGGCCAGAAACAAGTATGCAGGGATGTAAAGGAGAAGTAAAAAACCCTTATCTCCATGTTCTTGTATGTGGAGATAATTAATAATTCAAAGTATTAAAGTAAGAAGGTCAGCATGACAGCTAAGCCACTAGCTTTTTCAGAAGGGGAGGTCAGCAATGATAGCCTCATTGTTTCTCCAATGGTTGGTTTACTTTAAGCTGTTAGGTATATCTTGGTAAATATACTCCTCAACGATGAGCTAAGTGAATGTGGGAATCAATAATGGCTAACTGCTAAATTCTCCTACTTCAAACTCCAGTTTTGCTAAATGTTTTTGAATGTGGGTGAATTTCCTACACCAAAGTCCAGCTTATTTGGAGATTACAACCCTGTTCAGGAAATAAGATGTTTATGTGAATTTATTATACAAGAGCCTAGATATGAGCTCAGGGACCTTTATACCTCATAGCAATGGTATTACAATTTACTTACATCTTCAAGCTGGCAGCTGAACAAACTTTTATGAAACGGGACAATTACACCTCTGGGAGCAGCAATTGTAGGCAGGGTTATAAATAGATTAAGAAGTCAAATAGTTTTTGGCACTTCTGCTGTAGATAATAGAACAGCTCTGCTAAATCGAAGGAACAGTCTCCTTCTCGTAACTCGCACGTACACTAATTAAAGTTGACTTGTCAGGGATCGTCTGTGTGAACACAGCTAGGGCTATTTTGGCACCCAGCTCTGTTACCCTATGGAGAACAAGGTTTTTCTAGTGATGTCATTTATTTAAGTTATATCATTTCATGACATAATTAATGCAGAATTAGGACCATATGGACAAGCATTAATACGTTTTTAATTTGACGATCAGGTCACCGTCTCTTTTGTATTTGTCAGGGCTACTTACTACTTTTCAGGTTTTTGCTTCATTAACATCAGTGATATTGATAAGAGTGTTGGTACATTCATCACAGATTAACATTTTAAGCAATATTTGTTTTAATTTGTGTCAAGTGAAAATATATTCAGTGTAAAATACACTATTTTACTGCCAAAAATATGAAAGCTGCCATTGTTGACACCCTTCTAAAAGTGTGAGATGCCTGGCTGTCTCTGGCTTCAATACTTTCTGAGACACCAAAGAATTTAGATTAGTATGTCAGAGTAAAGTCAGAACTGCCAAGCCGAATACTGGTTCCAGTGATTTGACTTAAAAAACACTGAAGCCACTGGATAATCATGCTAGCCAGAGAACTTGTATTTTCAACATTAATTCAACAATTTCAGCCTTCATGCATCTCTTGCAAGTTCTCCTTTTAAATTTGGACACCACAGGCAACATACATATGGACACCAAATCCTGGTTGCTATTTCGTGTTACTGTATTTAGTGCTAGATGCAGAAAATTGCATTTTTGGTTTCAGTGCACTTAGCAACACAACAAATTGTTTCTATTGTTAATCTATTAATAAAAAATCACGGCTTTCTCAGACAATAAAGGTTCTAGACAATGTACTGTACATTCCTTTTTTTCCTTGGTCAGTGTTTTAGTCTATTTCTCTAAATCACTTGACCTAGGACATAAGTCATGAGATGAGTAAACATCAGTCTGCAATATTCTCTGTTCTGCAAACTCACTTAGGATTCTAAGTAGGGATGTTTAGATACCAGTATCTGTATCGGTGCCGATAGCTGGCATTTTCACGAGAACTGCCAGGGTCACAGAAGTTGCAGTTGCCACTGGGTTCTGGCGCTCCACCACTGCACTGAAATTATTAGTCTGTATTGTTTTAGGGCTTGTTCACACCAAGTGCGGAGCAGATGCAAAGCAGAGCAGTTACTCCAAAACTGCATCCAATGCATTCGAATAGTATTTTGGGCTCTAGTTCACACCACAGCATTCAGTTCCAGAGCATGAGGAAAAACTGCAGCATGCCCTATTCTTTCTGCTCTGGAACGCAAAAAAACACATGCAAAGGCATCAAAAATGCATGCAAATGCATAGGAACGCACGGAGAGCCCATTTTAGATGAAAATAAATAAATATTTATTTTTTAAACGGCCCGGAAGGCCGCAAAATCGCAACAAAACACACTGCACTGCATGTGCGGAAACTCATGCAGATTTGATCCGGATTTGGTGTGAACAAGCCCTTAGATAAACCGTACATCATACATTAAAACAGGGATACACAAATCCCAGGAGCACCGTAGCCAATGCTCCTTAAAAATGACAGCTGCCTGCTAACATTTTAGTTTTTCTCTTGTCTAGTCTTGGAGCTGGAAAAGTATCAGTAATTGTACTTGTACCAAGTACGGTACTTGGTATCTGAACATCCCTAATCATAAGGTTTTGAAGCCCAGAGCTACTGACCTCACTGGTATGCATACATTAAAATCCTCTCAATGTAAACTTACAGGGTTATTCACAAAAGGGTGAAGAGTTTGGAGAAGGCAGGAGAAGGGAACAATCTAGGACAACATAGCTGATTTGTAAAATTCTCCAATTCAGCTGGCTTTCCAGTTCAGCTATGTTGTTCTAGATTGTTCACTTCTTCTGCCTTCTCCAAACTCGTCACCCTTTTGTTAATAGACCTGATAGTGATGTTGAAGTTTGATAACATCACCATTACTACAGGGACCGAATACAGAATACAAGGTAACCAGACATATTCGTGTTTAGTGTCTGTGCAAGTAGTCAATGGGCTGGCATCTATTACCAGGAACAAGATGCTGGCCCATGATGTAAAAAGGTGGTGGCAACAGTGCTCAGAGATGGTTTAGAGAATGCACTGTGAAGGCCATCTATTCATATCAAAAGAAATTAGTAGTTAGGAAAGTATTATTTAGCTATTGTTTTAAGTAACGTAACATCGATACTCAGAAACTATGTCCTTGAGCTGGAAAAAGTCCAGAGGAGGGCAACCAAACTTATTAAGGGGTTCGAGGACCTGAAATATGAAACAAGGCTGTTAAAATTAAATATGTTCTCTCTGGAGGTTAGGAGATTAAGGGGGGACATAATTTTCCTGTATAAACTATTGAAGGGCGATAGCAACATTATTAACAAACTGTTTATGGTTAGCTCCGTAACAAAGACCAGAGGGCACAACCAAAAATTGAAAAAATGTCAACACACAGGGCGCAAGCGGTTCTTCACAGTTAGAGCAGTTAAGGTCTGGAACTTGCTGCCACAGGAAGTGATCTTGGCTAAGAGTGTGGAATCATTCAAGAAACTGCTGGACGAGTTCCTCGGAGACCATAACATACAGGGGTACAGGTACGCCTAAGAGCAAAATCCCACATGGGGTAATACACACTTACACACCTGCTCAGAGATAGATGCATACACACAATAGGTTGGACTTGATGGACTTATGTCTTTATTCAACCTCAAATACTATGTAACTATGTAACATATTTTTGTAAAATACAGGCTCAAACTAAAGATACATTTTAATGTGGTACATATGGTCATTAAGGAATGTATTGTTGCAGTAGAGATGAGAAAACTTGGTAAAATGGTAAGTGAAGTACATAGAACAAAACTGTTGAGTCCCCCAGTTATTATGTCACCATCTTGTTTTACACAAATATAAGCATACCAGCTTGATCAATTACCACCAGACACTACTTTTACTACTGTCTTTTGTAGTGAAAATGGAGCACCTGAAGGAAGGAAGCCTATGGAGGACATGCAAACTCAAAGCAGAAAATATCCTTTGTAGGATGTGAGCTCAAGACTCGGAGATGCAAGACTTCCCACCACGTAGAGCGATATGTATCAATGTGTTCTTACTAAAATAGGAGTTACTTAACCTCAACCACCAATCAGCATCACAGCAGACATAAAAGTTTGAATCTCATTGATGCTTTTGGGAAAATAATACTTGTTCTTAGAAATTGTGTGATGTATAATACCCTTTGCGAACATCAGGCAATTCAGCTGGTGCCCACCCAAAGCTGAAATATCAGTTCTAAATTACACTGTAAAATAATCCAATGGCTTGAACCACTTTTTCAGATCATTCAGCCTGTTGAAGCATTTGCTTATTTGAAAGAACATATTTTCTTTTGGTGAGGTTTGACAAAACTATATGTGGCTTATTTAAATTTTAACCCCTTCATGACTGAGGCCTTTTTTTCATTTTTTGTACGCATTTTATATTCCACATTTTAGGCCGGAAAATTACTTAAAACCCCCAAACATTATATATTTTCTGAATGCCAAGACCCTATAGAATAAAACGGTGGTAGTTGCAAATTTTTATGTTGCGCAATATTAGCGCAACTCCTTATTAAACTCCAATATTTAGTGAAAAATTTAATTAAATGCCCCAAAACACAACAAAATACCCATTTTTTTAATGAAATATAAAAGATGAGGTTACAACGAGTAAAACGATACCCAACATGCCCAGGTTACAAATTGCGTGCATCCGTAAAACGGCGAAAAACCCCAGTACCCCAAAAAGTCCATAGAAGACGCTTTAAAAGCCCCCACAGGTCATCAATTTAGAGATACCCCAAAATACTGGACCTAGAATTATTGCTCTCACTCCGGCGTGCGCGGCGATACCCAACATGTGTAGCGCGTTCGTCGTTTTCATACGTCGTTTTCATAAACGCGTGTTTATGTGGCGACGCGCGTGTTTGCGGGGGACTTTGACAATTTTTTTTATTATTATTAGATTTATTTTATTTAAATTTAATTTAAGAAACTTTTTTTTTTTTTACTTTACTTTGACTGCTATCACATGGGGGGGCTTACAAGCCCCCCCATGTGATAGCAGATGGTGGTGACAGGTACTCTTTAAGGTGATGCTGGGGGTCCAAAAGACCCCCAGTGTCACCTTTACACTGGAAATAAGCTATTGAAGTGCAGATCGCACTTCAATAGCTTATAGCTGGGCTCCAGGAGCCCAGAACTGACAGCCCAGGGACCGGAAGTGATGCAATCTGCATCGCTCCCGGTCCCATAGAACGGGGAGGGGATCGATGAACGGAAGTTCGTCGACCTCCTCCCCAGCTCCCCGCGGACACAAAGATCGCCGGTCCCGGGCCCGTAGGAGGGGCAACGGAGCCCGGGAAGCACGGCGGGGGTGTCCGGCGGGGGGGGCGGCCCCTTCTTCGGGACGCAGAAGCGATCTGGCAACAGGTAAGTCGCCAGGATCGCTTCTGTTGTAAAGCCGACAGTCGGCTCTACAAGTTTAAACAGAGTCCCGGCGGCAAAAGTCACCGGGAGTCTGTTTAAACAGCCCCGATGCTGGCGACGTACATTGTACGTCGTCAGTCATGAAGGGGTTAATTTGTTGAGGAGTGACACACTGAGAAGGTGAATTAGGTGGACATTTTTTAACCCTAAATAGCTATGTTGTTTAAAGTAAGACTTGATATATGTCATAAACCCCATTGAACTCTCAGTTTAAATTAGCTTAATACAGTTTACATTCCAGGTGTATTAATAGGTGTTTAATCTCTTACAGTGCGTTTCTTTCTAAAGCAGCCACAGCCTAAAGCTGGCCATACACTGAAAGTTTTTTTCTCATTCAGCCCGTGGTTAACTCTTGATCCCCCCTTCCCACTGGGCTATTACATTCTGACAGTGGCAGATATACTGTTATTAGAATATTCGAACAGTGACTGCAGCTAATTGGCTGCAGTCACCGTTCACTGAGATTTTTTGAGGCCAGTTCCTTTAACAAAAAAAGGCTAAAAATCTACTTTAGTTGAATGGAGGGTGGGTCCCGAGGGGGCCACACACTGGCCAAATTTCACCAAGTCTGCAGGACTTGGCCAAAATTTGACCAGTGTATGGCCAACTTAAAGAAGAACTTCAGTTTTTAGAAAAAATAGCCCTTGCAGTGGGGCTACCCCAGCACTGCAAGAGATAAGTGCTAATTTTTATCTAATGGTGATAATAAGGGGGAAATACCCGATCTTTGGTCCTGCGACAGTGAACGCTCACCTCTCTTCCCATTTGCTCCGGCTGTGGAATTTGTATTAGAGGTGATGACATTACAGGTCCTTAGATGACTGTAGCCCAGTGGAGAAGAGGATGTGTGGACCGGTGTCCGGAGTATTTCTTCTTTATTATCACCCCTCGAGAAAAATGAGCACTTGCAGTGCAGGGGTAGCCCCACTGTAAGGGTTAATTTTTCTACAAGTTGGAATTCACCTTTAAAAGAGAACTATTGGGGTAAGTCTTTTAGCCCATAGTTCTCTTACAGGTCACGGGAGGACATAAACTAGCATCCTCCCGTGACCCAATGTTCAGTAAATCGCGAGCTATAGCTCGCGGTATACTGAGACCGCCGCAGCCGGGACGGATCCCGACATTACTGTCGAGATCCACCTAGCTGCGTGAGTGACAGCGGGCTCTGCCTATCTAGAGGCAGAGCCAGCTGTACCTGCCCCTCCCCCATCCGTTCCTCCAGTCAGCGCTGGAGGATCAGAGCGGGAAGGGGGGAATCCCTGCAGGGAGCCATGACTGACAGTCACAGCTCTCCGCAGGGAGATAATCGAGAAGTGAGCGAGCAACGGTATGTGTTCGCTCACTCCCCGATCTATGGAGCCTACGTGTGACAGTTTCATTGTCACACTTCCGCTCGAACTATGAGGATGAGTGATTTTCATTTACCGCATAGTTCTCCTTTAAGTAGAAAAGCCTGCAATGCTAGATCTCCCTTTTGGGTGAAAAGTCTTAATTATGAGCATAATGGTTTGGTTCTGTCTGGAACTGCTGCTCCCCTAGAGATGGGTCTTCCCCAACCTAAAGATAGTTAACTACATTGATTTCCTCCATTTTTTTCTTTCCTTTTGGTCTCCTATACTCTTCTCCCCTTTCCATCATTCCTGTTCCCCTTCTACACACATACCTATTCTCTACAACTTGCATACCCCAAATAAAACAATTAAAGCTTTCTAGGGACCAACCAGCATTGCCATATCCATCTGAATTCCAATCATATATATCACTATCTCATCCTATGCTTATTTATTGATGGGGAACTTTAATAAACTTATACTGGTAACAAACATAATGCTCTATGTGCCAAACTGCTAATACATTATCTACTCATTCAGATGACAATTTGAACTTTGCATGTTGGTTCTTCTAGAATTGTATAAAGAAAGAATTTAGAAAGACAAGAAAGGTGTATGCAGTTTTGGAAGCTCCCTTATTCGGTGAATTCTACAGCCAGAAGGCAAAACTGGTTTAAACAGCTATAGTGAAATAAAAGCGAGCTTTCTTCCCCTTCCTATAAAAATGCTATGCAATAAGTAAATGTAGCCAATTAGCACAAGGCAGAACAAAAAATGTATAGTCTTAAACAGAAGGAGCTTTGTGTGAGGTGAATATTACTGAATTATTATCTGATGCAGCTTGATTTATTTAGACCCTTGTTGTCTCTGAGTGTTTCGAGAGGTGTGTAGGTGAATATATTATTTGCTTAATTGTCTTGTCTGATTGCATTCAGTGCCTGTGGTTACCATTCAGGGTAGTTAATTGCAGTCTTACTTCATCAGGTTGGTCTGTGACTATATTTAGCTGGGGTTAGTGCTGAATGCTACTAAATCATAGCAGTTTTAAGTGAAGTGCTTTTTGTGTAGAGCTTGTAGTTAGCAGCAATGGATTAACACATGTGGTGTTTCCACATTAGCCAGATTTACTGTTAAATGTCTCTTTTCTTGATAAGTTACTATTTGTTTTTAATAAACATATATAACTCATAAAGTCTGTATAGAGGAGTACTGGAACTAGGTATTTTCACCTCTCCTAGTAGAAAGAAGTTAGTCTATTGTCACGTATTTTTTGAAAAGTTTAAAAAGAGAATTGTACATTATTTATACTATATATATATATAATATACTATATATATATTATAATATACGTGGACCACCTGCTCCTCCTCAAAAAACTCTACTCACTTGGCCTACAAGACTCTGCTCTCTCATGGTTCTCCTCTTACCTGTCACATGTATGGTGTTTTAGGGTTTTGGAAGAGGGGGGATTACTGGCTACAAAAAAAAAGTGTTAAATGGGGTTGGACATAAAATTTGTTTCAGTAACAAAAATCTGCCCTGCAAATTGATAGATTACCAACAGAAGCAGAGATTGCTGGCTACACTTTTTTTAACCTATTCTGCACTTTTTTGTACTTGAAAATGTGCCTAAAACACACACTGTCTGCTGAATAAGGATGGGCTTGGGCGTGTTCGCAGCTCCACGTGCCGAGCCCGCCAGAAAGCTGACAGCAGCAGCGCCAATCACAGGCACTGAGACATTTCCTGATCTCTGCAGCTGCGGACCGGGAAAATGTCTCAGTACCTGTGATTAGCGCTGCGCGCTGTCAGCTTCCTGGCGGGCTCGGCACGTGGAGCTGCGAACACGCCCGAGCCCATCCTTACTGCTGAACATAGAGTGCACTGTGACATATGCAATTTACTGCATCGCCATTCATTTCTATGGGCCCCAAAACAGGCATCTTGATAATATAGTTATAGTAGAGGTGTGCCCTCTGGGGAACATATGCCAACTACACTGTGAGGAAATATTGATTGATCAAAAACTGAGCTCATGATATTGTTTACAGTTAATTCCATCCAACTCCACAAATGTACCCAGCATCTGCTTCAAGGTCCTACTGAAGTGCTGCCACAGGCCATTCATTTGTAGGTGGTAAAGACTAGCCACAATGAACAGCACAGAGGAATGGGTGCCGGCTGGCCGGCTGGCCGGGTGATGTTGGCTTCTTCTACTGAGGACAGACGGAGGTGCCTTGGCTTGTCACAAGTGCAGCACCTCCAGGGATCAGCTGATGGTGGTTTGTTACCGTGGCTCAAAGGTGTAACAGAGGTGGCTACTGGTGATTTCCCCTGTTTCCAGCCACTAGAGTAGCCCTGGCAGTGGTCAGATACCCAAGCATTTTTTAAAAGTAACTGCTAATTCTGCTGCCACTTTGGCAATCAGGCTTGCGCTCTATTGCAAACTATCAATCTTATGTGTAGGAGCTGATTCTGGATGATCAGGTCCCAGGCATTCATTGGAATGGGACTCAAACCTTTAATACACTTCCAGCGTGTGGTACACAGGTGGCTTACCACATTAGTGTAGGAGTCTACAGATGCTTTCTGCAGCAACCTGAATTTCCCGCTGTGTACTTTATGGATCCATTGATACTTGTTAGTTCAAGCCTCCTTAATGGTCTCAAAATTATCATCCTACTTGGTTGGCAATTCCACATAAGCCTCCAGGGCGTTGCCTCTCAGCCCTGCCATCAGATATCAGGCTTACTGTGTCTGTGCCGTGAGGTACTGAAAACAATTTTTTTCAAAGGATAACATATAATTATCAATTTCACTGTCCTTCTTCATGACTGGAAATTTAGCTATATGGCTCACAGTCGAAGGTGCTTCCTTTTGCTCAAGGGAACTAATGATCTGAGCCTGTTGCTGTAGATTGGCCATTTCAGGCTTTCATTAAAGGGCTGGTTTCCTTTTCGGCTTAACACTCAGGCCCTCTCCAGCCACAGCCCCATGTTCTACAGCCCATGTCTTAGCCTCAGCTTGGTGTTTTGCAGCCCCTCTCTCTGCCTGGCCCTCGAGAAAATGCAATTATGCCAAAGGATTTGTAGTCATTATCTGTTTCAGTGATACCTGAGGAGCATCGATGTTGGGTACAGACAGTTTAGTGCAGGCATGCTTACACTGTGGACTGCAGGTCCATCCCCTTTGTCCCGTACTGCTTGCTCTCCCTGGTCACTGCGTTCTACACCACCTCTCCACTACACAATCTACATAGGACACTGATCCTCGATTCAGGCTGCATGTCATTTCGTCCTCACCAACAGCTTGTAAGTCTTTTCCGGGTTTTTTTTCACAGTACATTAACTTCTCAATTGAAAAGTGTATGCGCGCTAGTTTGTATTTTTTAGAAGGTTGCATTCGGCATTACATTAGGTTCAGTCCTTGTACTGTCACCTGGCTGGATTATACCAGAACCACTTTTACCTGAGACAGAGAGAACCCCTTCTGCTGTATGTTCCTTTAAGAGTTTGCCATGTATGTTTTTAAATCTGCCTTGCTTGCATACATTATTCAGATCACCCTTACTCTCTTGTAACCTGTCAGACCAGACATGATTGGGAAATAAATGATAGGATTGAAAACAAAGGATAGGGCATTAAGAGTAGTGATGGGCCGAACAACCCCATGTTCGGTTCGAATTCAAACTTTAGAACATGGAAAAAGTTCAAATTCGAACTCGAACGCAATGCAGGTCCATGGGGCTAGAAAATCAATTGACCCCATTTTGAAGGCTTATAAGGAATTTATTGGCTATAAAAAGGTTATGGGGATTTGGGTACTGCCTTGGGGGACATGTATCAATGAAAAGAAAAACTTTTTAAAAATAAAATTTTTAAAGGAGCTGTGATTTTGAGATCACTTAAAGGGAAACAAGAATTAAAAATTCCTTTAAATATAGTGCCTGGGTGATCCACTGAAACTGCTTGTAAAGTGGCAAATCTGTACAATGTATAGAACCTGCTGCAGCAAAAATAACATTTGTAAAGAAACAAATGAAATTTAAAAAGAAACAAATAAGGCGTGCGGTTCCCCCTCCTAAACAATACCAGACCCTTAAAATCTGGTAGGAATGTTAGGAGGGACCCCATTTAAAAAAAAGAAAAAAAAAGTGTGGGGCTCCCCTCAAAAATCATACTAGAACCTTGACAGATGCCAGCAACATATAAACAATTGGGCAAATAGGGCTAATTAGGGCTCACAAGGCACTGTGCGATGCCGAACACACGCCGAACACACGAACTGCCGATGTTCGAGTTGAACTCATGCTCGACTCGCACATCAAGCCCATCCCTAATTAAGAGGGCATTTACAGAATTGATGTAACCAATCAAAAAATATTTCAGGCGACAAGGCTTTCAGAACTCAACAAACCACAGATTATTGAAGATAAGGGCATTACGAATTGATAGACACCAAAATGATATGAATTTTATGCATATATAACTGAGGAGATCTAATGTAACCACTTTTTATGACAGTATCTCCATTACAGGTGGAATAATGGAATATGAACCAGAGTTTTATGACTATTTATGACAGGGCCATTAAAAGCCTCTTGCAGACTCTGCCTAATAGAGGTTCTTAAGACATCTGGCTTTGCTTCTAGCCTGGACAGTCTTACTTAGATTTATAATGGCTCTGCTTTCCCATATAACTTTCTCTGCATTGAGTCTTAATTTGAAAACCTCTGCACTATAAACTGTTTATCTCTAATGTAAATCTGGCAACACTTTCTAATGTGCAAACACAGTCAAAGGATAAAACAACAAAAAGTAGTGTATCGATACCACCAAACGAAACAAAAGTGATTAATCATATACTACATCAAACAATGATTCATTAATTAACTTAACATTTTACACCATCAAATTATGTGAAATAAGTAATAAGTCAAAAAGTATGAAAGATAATGTGAAAATACCACGTAAACTGTGTTAAAATTCCACCACCATAGACCTCTCACCTTCCAGTTGGACCTACTAATCAAACTAAGGTCTATGCATGCTTGTTTAACTTCTCAGGGAGATAATTGGGATGCTGTTTCTCTTGAAATGTTGTCCACAATACAGGATAATGCTCACAAGGTAAACTAATATAGAGATACCATAGTGCTCACTGTTAAAAAAAAAAAGTATTTTATTAAAACAAATAAAATGGCAACTAACAAACATGATAAACACATATATAAAGTAGCTCCTTTACTCCAGGTGGCTCATGAATAGTGCCGTCATAAAACATAGCTCCTCCTACTTTGTACAATGTAATGACATCATCTCTAACTCCTTCCTACATGTTGTGTCCATTGACTTCCTCAGGGGTATGGAGTACAAAGACCTGTATGCCTTTTTATATATGCAGTTGCATCCTATTGTCATGGTAAGCATTGCTCACATGTGTATGTAACCCGCAAGGCAGCAGGGCTACCGTAAAGATGCCATGCATTCAAACATCTCAGTAATCAAACAAATTCCTAGTTGTCATTGTCACCACTTCTATCAACACATAGCTGTACTTACATCCGAGCATTATGTTGCTTAGGAGGCGGATGTAGAGTTTTTAAAACAAAATAGAAAACATTACTACTATTCCTATTCTAATTTATCTACATACATAAAAAAAAAACAATGTATAACAGACAGAAAAAGGATAACTCTACCGGATTTAGAAATAATGGTGCAACTCCTCAAATAAAAAACGGTGAAAAGGGGCTAATAACGTTATGCTTATGTGACAAGCAATAAAGTACAATTTATTTGCGTGTAGATTATGTTTCAAAATACTAAGAAAACCCAAGAACAAAGTTATATTAAACTATATGTTACCATTTTGTAGCTATCCTAAACTTGTTGGAAGTGCAGTATCATAGTTGCGTATTATGTATACATTACATCAAGTGACCAATAGGTCTATACCCACAGCATGTCCACCATCACTTTTTGAGCAGCCTCACATGCAGGCAACAGCTTGAACATGAAAGTCACACAATTTTGGCAGTGGGCCCAAGGGGTAAGCTCTTCTGTAGGGCACAAACATATCCTGTACAGAGGTTGCAGCATATCTTGCGACCCCTCATGACACAGGCCCAGCTCTTGCTTGGGGATGAATCTAAAAGACCAATACTTAAATTGCCAAATTCAGACCCTTATATAGTCACAACACACTAGCACCACCTGGGGGTCACTAATGCCACTGCACCCCCAAAATGGATAGAACACCTAATGAAGAAGTAACTCCCTGTTAGGATCAGGGTGTCAACACAGGAGCACAAATTGGAGACAGTTTTTACACCATTAAAGGCAGTGCTTGAACAAGGATGGTTATGTTATTGATCTATTTATCATTAAACAAACAAAAAAAAGAACTGCAGAAATACTGCATGTGCTGCATGCATTTAAAAAAAAAATCAATTATGATACACTAGTGGCGCCGTATCTCTAGCAAGGTATTTGCATATTTCAATTTCTGCTAGATAAACTTACTTGCTGCTTATCCTTAGCACTTTGTTTCCACTTAAAATGCAAAAAGTGAAATAAATAATCCATAACAGTTTGATTATCTTGATTTATTTTAAAGTGCAAGGGGTTAAATACACAACTGAAATAAATATATGTAAACTGTTGTATCTCTCAAATAAGGTGTTATTTGGCTCTGCCACTCTGGTGGTCCATGTACCTCTATCATACAACAAATCTATATCATGGGCCTCCCCTGCAGTGGCAGCACAGTCTAGTATAGAACATACCTCTAGCCTAATGAGCTAGAGGTATCAGGCTAGATCAGGCATCACATTGCTCTCCCCTCCTGTTAGCATGTACTCTCCAGCTGATAGCTGATAGCAGAGGCTGCTAGTACTTCACCTTTCCTTCACGGACTAAATTAATAATATTACAGAAGGTTGGTTTTAAGATACATTTGAGTGTCAAAATCAAATTTAAAATACAGTTGATGGGGTTTAATGAACACATAATTAATTGATGTTTTTATAAAAGTTGAAGGCACTTTCTAATTTCACAATTCAGGATGTGCATACATTTATAAACAAGCAAACATGTTTTGCTTTGAATAGTGTAGAATAAGCACACCTTGAAATATTATTAAATCCACATCTTTTAGATTTGACACTTTTTTGTGATTTTTATGACGTACTCAATAAGATTATATTCAAATTTGTATTCAACCGAGAGTTTATAAAAAAGTTTATTTTCATTATCATCATTATTATTTTATCATTACCTTGATGGTTGAAGTTTCCTTTCTCTTCGATAGTCACCTCATAAAACCTCGCTGGTATTGCTATTTAGAAGCTACAGATATTATAAGAAGTAAAAGTAAAATTACCTGAATTCGTTTTTATAAATTGCGCTTTACCTACAATATACTACAAAAATCTATTTAATAAAGACAAAGAATAGTACATGCAGTAAAATCGAGGTATCTGCGTAAAGAACACTAAAGATTCATATTTATAAATTGGTGAAGTCAACATTTTAATCCATTTTTGTAGATATTTCAATTTTCATGGCTTCATTAAATTTTTAAGGAACAAAAAAAAAAGAATTTCAAAAACACTTAACACCATTTCAGTTTTTAACCTCACTGCTTATTGTGACACACATTGTATTTTTCAACTGGAGAAGTATATTTTTCATCCATCAAAGTTGAAAAAGTTCCCTGATAAATTTCCCTTTTTTGGTGTATGTCCTTGTTAGCACTGGGACAGGAAATGGCGGGGAAAAAAGGACACTAACAGCAATAAAATGTAATGGAAGTTATATCATTACTGCAATCTACTTAAAAAGTCATTCTTTGAATTCCCCTATATTTCCTGTCTCTGTGACAACTGGTAAATTAACTATAAAAGTGTTTTTTGGACCTTTACAAATCTGTACAAAATATTTTACTGTTTATAGTATGAAGCAGAGTTTGTGATATGAACACCCCAAGCTCTGGCAAGGGAGTAAGTGCCATTTTGATCACCTTTATTCATTTCTTTTTTTGCCACTTTGCTGGACTTTGCCAAAAAAAATCCTTCACTGGCCCAAATTTAGCTGTTTGATAAATTACCCCAAGTGTAATTTCGGCACAGGGAAGGGACATTTTTTTTTTTTTTTTTACTCGAGGTTCATAATTTTTGACCGTAAAACTTAGCAAATAATACAACAATAAAAATATTGCATGTGTTATGCTTTACTGAATTCACCCTCATCTTTTAAGAATTTAATATTGTTAATATCTTTAATCAACTTGATAAAATAAAATCTGTTCATTTGCATATGTTTCAGGGTGCTTTTACATATAATCATGATAAAATTCTTATTTAAAAAAAAAAAAAGACTATACATACAGTATGTATGATCAATTTTAGATGTTGCCATAATTTCAATGAGGTGGTCTAATTATGTTACATTTTTTGACTATTCCAAATATCTAAAACTGTATGTATATTTCCAGTTGACCTGTTTGTGTATCCATACTCACAGCTGTAATTAAATGGAACAAGTATGAGCAAATAAAGCAATATATATGTAATTACACTCCCTTAATTGTTTGTAACACAGCTTTCCAGTCCTGGGTAGGAAGCCATTATTTTAAACAACATGCTTAAACTTTTACATTTTAATAGGTTTAAAATAATATTGTTTTTTTTTTTTACTCCCTTAAATATTTAAAAATAAATATTATTGATCTTATGAATAAATACATTTTCTTAAATGATTTAGAAAGCACTGTTTATTCATATACAGAAAATGTTTAGAATATGTAGTAGCCAGCAAGTCTGCAGATATATTTATGTTGGACTGTTTAGATTGGCCTCACCTCTGTAATAATTTATAACAGTTTCAATGTAAACCTGCCACTGAGCAGGTCATAAAGATCTTGCATTTTGGCTATCATAATTTCAGATAAACCCACATAGCTACTTTTTATGATTAAAATCCTAGTTGGTCTTTAAACATCTGAAGGCATTTTGTTTTCCAAAAATGATAATAATATAAAGAAAAGACAGTATACCTTTCTTAAGAACAAAAAAAGTGATCATTAACACATTTAGTTTCCCCTACAAAAGGATTGATTGACCTTGCTATGAAGTTTTCTAAACTTTTTTAGTTGTTGTTTTAAAATCCACTCAAGAGCAATGAGGAAATCATAGGACCCCCCAGCACATGTTGTTAAGTCAGAGTTTACTATTCACAGTTTACATGTACATGTAGTTAAAAAAAATAATGTTATATGAGTGACTAGGCTTTCATAAATTCAGCAGCTGCGAAACTAGTCTTTCCTCCATCAGATGGAATGTACCCCTGCATACAGAAGTGGAGCCAGCAGAGTGTATCTGGTACATATGGGTTGCTGTTTTGTGCTGCCAGACTAATGAACATCAGAATGTTAGTGATTTAATTTTCCCAACAGGAAATCATTAAAATGAGTCTGGTTGTGTTGCATTTGCTTTACATTTGTTGGTGGGTGTTTTTTTTGCCACAGGGCAGAGGGTTGAGGGTCAGATTTGCGTACCCACACACTTAAAGATTAGCTGCAGAGCAATATTGCCTTAGACTTTTTTTGCCGATATTTTACCCATACACAGGCTAAACCATTGGGGCTATAGGCTATCCACTCAGACGCCAATAGTTAAATTGAACATGTGTAACTGACAGAGGCCCAAATTAATAAACCCTCCTATTGTGTGCTAAACAATACTGCATAGCAGCACCCCCCAAAATGTCTCCATCTGCCATGGATGGCCAAATCCGTTGCAGACCAAGCTGTCCACCACTCAGAGGGAAAAGTCTCAGGTGCTATGACCTGGGAATGGGCAGCTTAAGATAAAGCTCTCATTTGCCCCTGCCTAGGATCAAAGGGTAAGAGTAGGGGCACCAAAGCACAGTTTGTGTAAACATTTTACTTTTATCTTTATCTTGCAGGTTAGGGCAGCACTGTCATTAGCAAGTCTATCAGCAGAGGCTGAAGAATTTAGGTGCTCCTGAAAGGGGCCATAAGGCTCCTTGCTGCTCAAGCAATGTGCAGTCATCTTTTTTTCTGCAGTCTTTTGACTGCTTGACTGTAAAGTCAATTAGATGATTTGCACTTTACATAGAGCAGACAGCATTCTGCCTTTAATAGCGCATCCTTAGATTACCTCTGCATGAGATGCAGAAGATCAACAAGTCAGTCTGTGCTACAGTCATTAAGCCACCTGAGAAACAATAGACAGTCATGCTTACAGTTTTCAGTCCAATGTGGCACAATATCCTGTCCACCGAGTGCCACTGGCTACCCCTGCACTGCAAGGGGTAATGCTCGTTTGTTTATGGGTGGTAAAATACCAAAATTATACTCACCCAAAGCTCTGATCCAGCCAGCTGTCACAGCGCTCCTTCCAGCCTGTCTACTCCTCTGCAGCACTGGATCCTTCTTCAGCATCCTCATGTCTATACACTGTAAATAGACAATGATTTACGGGACCTTAGACCACTGCAGAGGAGGGGTAAGACATTGGAAGGACTGGTTTAAGACAAAGCCAGCTCGGAGTTTCATGTGAGTCTAATTTTTTTTCTTAACCTAGACACAAATGAGCCGTTAACGCTTGCAGTGCGGGGGTAGCCCCACTGCAAGCATTAATAAAAGCAATGCCTGGAGTTCTTTAAAATTGAAATCTGGAGATTAAAAAATTATTTAAAATGTGCCTCCCCAAACTGGTAAAGGATTTACAGGGTTATTCACATAAGGGTGAAGAGTTAGAAGAAGGCAGGAGAAGTGAACAATCTAGGACAACATAGCTGAGTTTGAAAAATTCTCCAATTCAGCTCACTTTCCAGTTCAGCTATGTTGTCCTAGACTGTTCACTTCTCCTGCCTTCTCCAAACTGTTTGTTTTGTTTAGGAGATGATATAACAGTGTAAACTTACCATAATCCAGGGTCCTGTAAAAACCCGCTCTCCAGTCTTCCTTACTGCAATGACGGAATATGGACTAGCACCCAGACATCATCACTTCACATGGTATGACAGCAGTGTCACTGGTCCTGCATTGTATTTAATTACATTGGCAACAGGGGCAGCAACACGACCTGCCTAAGACTTTGTAGGACTAGTCATCAAAACTGAAACCAGTGGGGAGGAAGATTGCGGAACTCTGGATTAAGTAATACTCTCTCATCACTTAGAAAAAAAAGTAGCATTAGATATATATTACCTATTTAAAACCCATAGGTGTATAAAAAATGCATACAGCCCATAGGCTGTAGGTAACCTTGTCACAAGAGAATTATGTAGCTGCAGTTTATTTGAAAAATTATATGGTTACTTTAAATTGTGACATGTCAGGAATTTATTCATGCAGATTTGTAAAGGTACAGTGGTACACCTTAATATTCTTGAAGATATAAAAACAAAATAGCCCAGTACTAAAACTAAATTGACAGCGATGACAATAATTAAAGGACAACTGTAGAGTTTATCTTCAATGAATACAGCCAACATGGTCCAATAGTCACCTTTGTGCTCAATCCAGTCGTCTTCACTGTGCGGCCTTGCAGGGGAGCTGTATAGCCTTGCTTCTATAATACTGTAATGGATGTGGTTAAGTGACTATGATAAAAATGCCTATTTCAATATATATTATTATATATATATATGTTATTGCTCCTGTTCATATTAATTCTTAATCAAAATGGCTGCCTAGTTAGTTACTCAACTTAGCACCCCCCCTTCCCCCATGAGAAGTACGCAGTAGAAATAGAAACCAAGATGGCGCCTCCAGGAGAAACAACACCCAAGAAGAGACGTCAGAACCCTGGAAGGAGGTTACGCTTTAATGAATCAGTCCAATTATAACCTAGAAAGCTATCGCAAACGCTATCTTTACATATACACTATCAGTTGTCTATATAAAACACAACCGTGCGAAACAATAATAAAGAAGTGATTTTACACACATTGGAGTTGGTGTGATTTTCATTTTCTCTCTGTGGGAGTATACTCTATTGAATCAGGCCAGGCGGCAGATATAAGTACAGAACCTTTTGATCCGATCTAAATTTGTGAGCAGGTCCAAAACAATATTCTGCAAGACTGCTAAAGGCCACCAGAGTACATTTCCCCATGGGAACAGGTCCAGAGTGTGCATGTGCAGGCTGAAGAGGCCCTGGTGAGGACATATTCAGAAGCAAGGCAGTGCTGAATCCTACAAGGCCGCACAGTGAAGATTGCTGAATCGTGGACAAATGGCAGTGTTAGACCACATGTGCTGCATCTGTTAGAAGACTACTTGTACCTAAAGCTGTCCTTTAAACATTGAAGCTGTATTGAACAGGAATTTTTTATTACATGAATAAGTTAGAGCTACCATATATTTTTTTTATATATTTCAGGCTTGCTTATTAATCTTAGGCCCCCAATATCACTGCTGTTTAAAATGTAAACAGAAAATAGGCACTGAACTTAAAAAGCAGTACCACAATGTCAGGGATGCATACATTTTGTAACAGGATTTTTTAAAGCCGGTTCATATGGAATCCCTTTAAAAAGCTAGTCACAACAAATCTTTGCTATTATTTATGATAACCAAATATACATGTTAGCGATATCTGCTAATGCGAAACAATAATAAAGAAGTGATTTTACACACATTGGAGTTGGTGTGATTTTCATTTTCTCTCTGTGGGAGTATACTCTATTGAATCAGGCCAGGCGGCAGATATAAGTACAGAACCTTTTGATCCGATCTAAATTTGTGAGCAGGTCCAAAACAATATTCTGCAAGACTGCTAAAGGCCACCAGAGTACATTTCCCCATGGGAACAGGTCCAGAGTGTGCATGTGCAGGCTGAAGAGGCCCTGGTGAGGACATATTCAGAAGCAAGGCAGTGCTGAATCCTACAAGGCCGCACAGTGAAGATTGCTGAATCGTGGACAAATGGCAGTGTTAGACCACATGTGCTGCATCTGTTAGAAGACTACTTGTACCTAAAGCTGTCCTTTAAACATTGAAGCTGTATTGAACAGGAATTTTTTATTACATGAATAAGTTAGAGCTACCATATATTTTTTTTATATATTTCAGGCTTGCTTATTAATCTTAGGCCCCCAATATCACTGCTGTTTAAAATGTAAACAGAAAATAGGCACTGAACTTAAAAAGCAGTACCACAATGTCAGGGATGCATACATTTTGTAACAGGATTTTTTAAAGCCGGTTCATATGGAATCCCTTTAAAAAGCTAGTCACAACAAATCTTTGCTATTATTTATGATAACCAAATATACATGTTAGCGATATCTGCTAGCAATTAGCAATCACTATAGGATTAGTAGAGAATTTGAAGAATAATAACTAGGTCAATGCGTGCTAAAAACCACAATAATTATTACAGGTTAATAAAACACGATTAGAAGTAATTCACAGATGTAATAATGACTGAGTTTTTCAAAGTCTTCTTATACAAATACATGTGGGTTTTGGACTTGTTGATACATATGTTTTTATATGAACACAATTTGAATGATTTTCAGTTATTTAAAAACAAAAGGAAACTATTTTTATTAAAACAAAAATCTAAAATATAGCCCGAAGCACTGTGTGCTATATCAAGTTCCACAACAGAGTCAAGTGATGTTGTAACAAATAACAATGTGGGACAAATGTAGCTCAATATAATGTGTTTTCAATTTTAGTTTCATGGGAAAATTTCCACTCTAGGTGTTCAGATTGATTTTATATCCTTTATCCTTTATGCACTACAGAAAAAAGTTAGGCTTTGTTCACACTTCAATTCTGAAACCATGGGAAAAAAGACCTGTGGTTTTCAAAGTGTGCTGATAAAAAGTTTTGTTGACCTTACTATGTTAACTGCACCCAAATTGCGGCATGCAAAAGTATGGGTGTACTCTGTCACATATAGGGGTCTATTCACTAAGCTGCCGTAGGCAGCCGAGTGAATGACCGGCCTGAAGGGAAGTGAGCCGAACGCAGTTCGGCTATTTACTACAGATTTGTACGGCTGATTTCAGCCGTATATATCCTGAAATCAGCCGTACATCGGGTGGCTTCGGGTCGGCCAAAAATGCTGAGCATGTTTGGCTGACCCGAAGTGCAGAAGGAGTTCGACTTAGCCGATCCAACATCTGGAACCTCAGGCAAGCTACTCACTGCTGTTCGGTCTATTCTTATAGATGCCGAACAACAGTGAGTAAATAGTCGAATGCTGCTGTGCGGCATTCGGCTCAGCTGTTCTGCTCGGTTCCTCTGTGGGACCGAGCAGAACAGAAAAATAGTTAAAAAATGAAAAAAAAATGGAAAACCATTGTGCGGAGCTAGCAATGACAGCTAGCGCCGTCCAACTGTTTTATAAAGGCCGGCGGTTCTGCTGCCGTCAAAAAAAAGAAAAAAAAAACTTTTGCCATAGGAATGCATTGCTATATTCCTATTGGCTATTTCAATTTGCCAGTAGCAAACTAGCTATTGCACCCGCCCTCTGCTGCTGTCAATCAGTAGTGGGGACCTGATGGAGAACTGCAGCAGTGGGTGGGTGCAATAGCTAGATTGCTATTGGCTATTGCAAATTGAAATAGCCAATAGGAATCTAGCAATGCATTCCTATGGTGAAAATGTATTGATTTATTTATTTTTATTCTGACGCCAGCCAACGGCCCCGTGTCAGAATGAAAAAAAAAAGCAGCGTTTCCAGTTAGGCTGGCTGGAGATCAGTGTCCCTGGTTAGCTGGTAACCAGGGACTCTGATCTCTCTGCAAGTGGCCGGAGCCAGCCGTAAGATCACGGCTAGTTCCGCCCAGCTGTCAGAAGCAGGCTGTCGGCCGTCCAATGGCTGGCCGCTTCGGCCATCTTCGGCTCGACTGGGCCGCCCGGCCGACTTCGGGAGCTGTACGGGCTATAGTGAATAGCACGTACAGCAGCCCTTCGGTTCTACTGAAATGAAGGGTTCCTGGGGCCGAAGCTAGCCGAAGGATCGGCCGAAGCTACGGCAAGATCCTTCGGCTGCTTCGTGAATAGACCCCATAGTGTAACAAGTTAGAACACGTCATTATTGAATATATTATTATTATTCCAACAAAACAATGCAATAAAGCATATATTAAGTCCAAAAGCAGTGATGTGGACTGTCACTACATGGCTAGTGGAATAAATTGTCCATTAGGCTAGGAAAGGGGGAGAATCACTGTAACGCGTACCACAGAGACACTGTTGATCCAGGGTGTGTTCTTTGTCCCTGTGACTTTGAGTGTATGGAACCGCTTACATCTTGGAGCACGAGGCTTACACTGATCCTATATGGCACGTGGGCCGGACTGCCACTGCAGGCCTCCTGCATTGTTTTGTCAGTGCATTAATATAATTATTTATTAAAGAAGTGTTCTTTAGAAGAAGGGTTCTAACTTATAATACTATGCCACTGCACTTTTAGATTTTCAGTTGTTGCAGTTTGAGAGAACGCACCTTATTTGTTGCATAATGTAGTAGGACATAATTATTGGCATACCAATACTTTTTGCTTAACAATTCTATCATATTTGTGTGTAAAACAGGTCTTATATCAAAGCAACATAAATAAATTAACTGGTCGATGTTTTGACAAGGCACTGTTTGTCTTTCTCAAGACTTGGGAAAGACAAGCATACTGCTTTTATTTTGATCATGTACTGGAGAAATATGACTCATTCTTTTTTTGGAGGTCCTTGAACCCTTCAGAGCCTTTTCAGCTTTTGTTGGGTTTTCACTTTTGGTACTTCACAATAAACTGGTTTGTAGATACAAATCCTGGTATAGTTTATAAAGCCAGTTAAGATGATGGTTTGCAGAAACCAATATACTTTTATGTTAATCTTTTGGAGTGTCCATCTTAAAGTAAACTTTTCCAAAGAGAAATATGGGAGCTGCTACAGCTGACCTTGTTCAGAAAATGCTAGGGGCTGCTATGCTTGCCTACTGGCTATGATACTTCATGATTCACTGTCTAGAAACAGAAATCTAGATCTAGAAAAGCAAGAAATGTAAGAAGTATTTCAAGCAAAAGGTTTGTTATGACATTTAGGGAACCAGCACTGGGAGACTGAGAAGTCAGCAATTGCACCCTCTGTGTATAAAGGTCTACCAACAATTAGAAGCATCAATTTGTAACATGTTGGTTCCTGTGAAAAGTGTATTTCCACTTTTGCAGTCAAATTTAGGAAAACCCCTCCAATGTTTGTTGTGTGTTCCTATTCACACAGCATACTGGAAAAAAACTTTTAAAAAATCTTATTTTTTTGATTTTTTTTAATTCAGGCAAGATGGCTGATTCCAGGTTATTTTTAGCCCTTTCATAGTGGTCTGTCCCAATCAAAAGTCTAGGGACTGAAATTTGAGGATTGTGTTTATCTGATAAGTCAAGATGGTCAAGCCACAATAGATAACATTTAAAAGAAATAGAAGCAAGAAGAAATTTAACTTTTAAAACCCTAACCCAAGTAAGATCTATTTAAACTTCCAAGCATTTTTTAATTAATTTTTTTTAGCTTATGCTACAGTATGTGATTGGGAACATGCAACAAGTATAAAATAGATGTTATCCCAATTGGCTATGAAAGTGGAAATACACTTTAACCCTTTCGCTGCCACCGACATAAGGCATACGGCGGAACAAAATTGTTCCCGGCTGGCCAGCTCAGTATGCCTTACGTCGGTGGCATTTACAGTTCTGCTATAAGCTCATGGTCGATTTAGCGACCATAAGCTTATAGCAGAACTGTTCAGCTGACTGTCCCCTTCAAAATAATAGCTGTCATCAGCGGCTCACAAGCCGCTCAACAATAGTAGTAACATAGGTGAAGGGGTTAAGTGGGCATAAACCTAAAAAAACAGAGACAAAAGGAAAGAAATAATTCTCCCATCAGACCAATTGATTCTCAAGACAAGGTCAGTGAATGTAGCACTTTTTTTTTCTATTGCTCATGTTTCTTTCCTAGCAGGACTCCAAAGTAAGCGGACTATGTAAGCAGGGCCGAAACACACAACCCCCTTGTGACTGGAAGCAGTAAAGCATTCTCTACTTGTGGTTTCATCAAATGAGCCTGCATGGAATATGTGTTTTAAAACAGTGAAACTCTTTATTAATCAAGTACTTTGCTTGTTATGCCAGCATAAAGTTTCTTTTATGTCAGAAGTCCATTAAAAATGGTTGTGAGTGCTGTCACTTGTGTACAGACCTTAACGGCAGCAATATTTTGGGATTTGTACATTCAATTATTTAGGACACATATTTGCTCAGTCTGTAAAGATGATGTATGGTATGCCACCAAAGAGCGTATGGTATGCCACCAAAGATTTTGGTTGTTTATAGATTATAGATGTTGGTAAAACTTTGTAAAATAAATATATACTGCATATAGTACCTAAAATAAGAAGTTGTACTTAGAAAGATTTTTCTTTAGGTTTTTTTTTAAATCAAATCAAAATGAATAAGAGGTATGGCCTATTCTGTTGGACACTAATTTGTAAAGATGTTTCATGTCTTCTTGAGGATTTTTTTAGGACAGTCACCTCCTTAAGTGTCACTAAATTTAAGAGTTAAATCCTAAAAATGCATTCAAGTACCTTAACTATTAACAAAAATGTATCTTATTTGCATCACTCGGCTGTAGATCCTCAAATCATCTCTGAATTGGTGCTGACACTGTCCTTACTTCTGGAGGGTGGCTACTTTTGTTCCCCATGGTCCCTGTGTTGTAAAGTAGCCACCGCTCTAAGCTTGCTCCTGTATTAGACTACAATCTCAATACAAATTAGTAAAACAAATGTGAGATTGTAGTCCATCACGGGAGCGAGCTTGGAGCGGTGGCTACTTTACAACACATTTCCTGCATTTCACGATTGTTTGAAATGAACGTTAAATGCAGGTCAGCAGATTACCATTTACTTCCATAGTGTAGTATGAACCACAGTGGCTGTGTTTAAGCTTATTTGCATTTTATTTCTTTGAAAACGGCTGACCCCATTTCAATGTTTTCCAATTGCAGGAAAGACAGTTTTTTTGCATTTGAACATCACTGCATTTAAATGTCAATGGCAGCATCTATACCAACCCTTGAAGGAGAACTATGAGGTGAGTGAAATTGCGTGGATTTCCTCTGGGGGCTCTAGTTTCCTCCCACACTCCAAAGACATGCTGGAAGGTTAATTTGCTCCTGTCTAAATTGGCCCTTGTACATATGCATGTGAGAAAGGGACCTTAGATTATAAGATACTCAGGGCATCTAAAGGGAATGTGCACAATGTAGAGCACTGAGTAAATTGTCGGCACAATATAAATACCTGTAATAAAATAAACAGATACAGGTCAATTTATCTCCCATTCCCCAAAGTGGACTCCTATCCGAGGAAAAGGCCACATGCTGATCATTACATAGACCCTGTGCTGTAAAATCCCTTGGATTTGATAAACCAATGCAACAACTCTGATCCCCAACCTAAACAGACAGATTTGGCTATAGTTCAGTGGTGGACCTAAGAAACAAAGGGCCCTGGTGCAAGATCCCACAAGATCCCACTGACCCCCAAACCACCCGGCAGTCTCTGCACTAAAGGAGCTTACACTCTAATGTCCCCCCAGTCACACACTCTTACTATACATTTATATAGCTCTGACATATACTGTAGTGCTGTACAGAAAACACTGAGCCAGTCACATAAGTCTCTGTACAGAGTAGCTTACACTCTAATGCAGAATGCTATCATCTATATAGGACTACAAATCCCAGCGAAACATTATACAGCAATGCAGAATCATAGTATATGAATTTTGCACATACTCTGTGCTGCTGCTCTGCTCGGGGGTGCCGGCCTGATGTCTCAGGTAGAGGGTCTCAGGAGGGGTGTGGAAGGTCTCAGGAGGGGGAGATGTGTGGGTGGTGGAAGCACTGTAAGCAGGCACTGCGTGGTTCCAGAGAAGGCTGCTGTGCAGGACCTAACGCAGCCCAATCAATTTGAAAAATTAAATTCCCAAGGTGCAGATGCCAGATGTAACGCAGAGTGCAGGGGTCAGTGGTGTAAAGCAGAGTGCAGAGGTCAGTGGTGTAACACATAATACAGAGGTCAGTGATGTAACGCATAGTACAGAGGTCAGCGTTATAACGCAAAGCACAGAGCTCAGCGGGGTAACTCACAGTGCATAGTTCAGAAGAGTAACGCACAGTGCAGAGGTCAGCAGTGTAACACAGAGTGCAGAAGTCAGCAGTGTAATGCACAGTGCAGAGGTCAGTGGTGTGTGAAGTGTATGCACTGCGTATCAATCACTTATACAATAAATACAAAACGTGAACTAAAATACAAATATCCAAACAATAGCAATAAATGTCTTTTCAGCCGTGTGAATAATTATGTGAAAATAATTGTCCACAAGTATAAAATAAATTGTCATCCATTCAATAGAGAGGAGAGAGTGTCTGATCAAGCCCATGTGACAGAACACACTTCAAATTCTGTTCTCTTGTCGCTCACAATTACGAAATTCCACTATGTGTATATCGTGTAAAGGTCCTCACTCACCAAAAAAAAATTTCAGGATGGTCAGATCAAGCCTGTGTGGTAGTATCCTCCTCTTTCGCCCTCTCCGATACTCCCCTCCACCAGCCAAAAGTCTGCAGCACCCCAGTGTGTTCCCAAAAACATTAGAAGATCATTGTGTGTTATGTTTATAAATGCTCTTTATGTAGAAAAATTTGATTCCTCATTAAAATCGTTTAAAATATCAAAGACTCTCCAAAGTTGGCACTGGCGGGAGTCCAGCTTTGATATTTTAAACGATTTTAATGAGGAATCAAATTTTTCTACATGGCAAGTCCTGGCCAAATGAAAACAAATGGCTCAGCCCATTTGTTGCCATGCAGTGACAGGTTACTGTCCTCAGGTCATTTTATCTGGGTCAGGGTTTTCATTGCAGGCAATGCTGGACATCGTGATTGACCTTTGAATTACCTTGGTGGATCAATTTTGGGGATTTTAATTTTTTTATTAACCCTTTCACTGCCAAGCCCTCTGGAACTTTCTGCACGTCAGATGGCCACACCATTTCTGCAATCTTCCCATTGATTTGATTTTCAACTGCTGCGTTGCTTGTTGTTTGGGTTGTTTGTAAAAAAAACAACCCAAACTATATATTTTCTGAAAGTGCAGGCCCAGTAGAATAAAAAGATGGTGTTACTAAATTTGTAGGCCCTGCGATAATTGTGCAAATGTTTCTCAAATTAATATTAAACTGATAAAAATACACAATTCAATTGATAAAGCACACTAAAATCAGTATCAATGCACAAAAAAAAATATTTCTAAGTAAATCTAAAAGATAAAACTGTATTGCGTTAATAAATAACAAATATTTGTAAAATTTAAATTGAACCTTTTTGCAAAAAGGTAAAAAAAATAAAGAAACGCAAAATTGTATATAAGTGACTTATGTTAAAAATTGTTTTTGCGCTGTTTTGGTGTTTGTGTTGTGATAAAATGATACAGCCGTATATTTAAATGGCGTACAATACAATATGGTGCACGTGTATGTTATGTCTGTGTGGGGGAGGGGGGTTTGTGCTTTTTTTTTATTAGTAGTTAATTCTTTATTTTTTTTACACATTTGTATTTATTTTTTAATAATTTTATTTTTGTTTTACATTTTTTAATTTATGTTTTTAGTTCTTTTTTTTTTTTACTGTTGTGGGGGGGGGGGGGGGGCGGGCTTCGGGGAAATATCTGGGGTCTAAACAGACCCCTGACATTACACTTTTGAAATAGAAAAAGAAATTGAGGACACAGAGTCCTCAATTTCTTTTTCTGCAGCCTCTGTTCTAAATGAATGGAAAGCACTCAGTACAGAGGAGCTGTTTTGCTGCCTTCGGCTCCTCTATGGACTATTGCAAATACCCCGTACAGCAGCCCTTCGATTTTCGCTGAACTGAAGGGTTCCTGCAGCCGAAGTGAGCCGAAGGTTTGGCTTAATACTTCGGCAGTTTATTGAATAACCCCCTTGACAGGTTCTGTGGATTACAGTTGTCTTGCTGGAAGGTCGGTCAATTGTGTGTGCATAAAGATGTTGCTGAGAACATCTTTAATGGAATCTTCTGTGTTGGAAAATGTCATGTGAGAGCTGGGTAGAAGTTGCTTCTGCTGGACATAGCATGAAGGATTCACTGCTTACAGAATAAGGTATCTCTGGCTACTCTGAAAAGGTCAAAGATCTAAATTGTCTAGAGAGAGAAAACAACTAAAAAAAGACACTGTGACTACTCATAAAGTCATTCACCAGAGTTATGTCATCTGTGAAAGGACCAAAAATGTAAGTTCTGTCGGCAGACACTGTCTCTGTGCCTTGAATAGGCAGGACACAGGTTGCAGCGTCAATTTTAAGGCCCTTATTTTCCCCCACAATTCTTTGCTAAACCTCTGGGTGACTGCGACACAGAAAACAAGAGTGTTGTGTACAAGGTGACATTGTGCTTGTGTATATAAGTATATATTTTAAATATTGTAAATACGCTTACATGATGTTGCTTGGTATTTAAAAATTGGATTCATCTGCACAATTTAAACCTAAATCTATATTTCCATGTATTTTAAATCTTAATCCACTATATTAAATGAAATATTAATTACTTACAGATATTTATTTAGAATATTATGGTCAGCTCCCCCTTCTATTTTATTTGGAGCCTTTCACTTGGATTAAGAAATTAATCCAGGGATTTTTGTGGGATATGATGAATAAGATCCTTAGTGCAGAAAAATGTGAAATGTGTCCAACAACCAGCTGCATGAGGGGGTGTCCCAAAATATGACTTTCTGTGGTGGATGGAGGGCGACTCTTTGTTTGTCTTCGGTTTTCTTTCTTAATATATGACAGGTTACCAAATTATCCAGCTACCCTATAAATCATACAGTAAATGTGCATTTTGAGTATTGGTTAGAGCCTCGTCAGTGAGGGCCTTTGACGAAGTAAAAATAAGAGCAGAAAAGTGCAATAAGACTTTTATTGTATTTAGGTTTGCCACCCATTCGGTTTTGAATCAGACAATTTGGTTTTTATAACAGTTGTCTTGTTCTTCAGTTGTTATATAGAGTGTCAAGTGTCTGGTTTAGCCACCCTGTACCCTGGTGTAATTGCAGGACTTATTTGGGCAGCTGGGTCTGTGATTCAGAAGTGCTGGCTCTTGTTTGAATTAAGTCTGCAAACATTGTTTTTGGTCTTCTTCACAAATAAATTATAACAAAAGTATACCTAGGGACCAACTTAAACAGATTGTATTCCCATTTCAGTACACATCTTGGTACCTCAAGGCTCAACTTGCAGGCTCCTTGGGAGAATTGGATCTACTCCGTACCCCATGAAACCTAACCTCAGCTATCCACCACACATCGATTAACGTAAAACCCTCCCAACATGGTAATATGTAAGACTTACCCCCTCTTTCTGCTCCCATAGATCTAAGACCTTTATGCAAATATCCTTGTCCCACCCTTAACACATCATCTCTGACCGCTCTATCACCCACCTATTCCATTCAGCGACCCCCGATTTCCTACTGCCTACTTCCATGTTAATATTCCTTCAATCCTTGCCTGGACATTCTCATACTCACCCCCTCCCAACTTGATTATCTTCTGTTCTGAAATGAGTGTCAATTGTAATACTATATGCAAACATGGCCTCCATCAGGATTAGTTACCTGCCTAACATTACCAGTATTACTTGTATATTGTTTGAAACTAGTCCATTTTTGTATACTTGCTGTCAAGTGTTATCTCGAGACTATGTTTGTTCTACTTGCATATGTTAATAAAAACTACATGCTGAAAAAAAAAATAACAAAAATATTACTTCATTATTAAAATTATTATTTTATTTAGTGTTTCTGTGACGGCCATAAGACTTTGATCTGCACATATTGTCCATTCAATCAAACCTGCATGTGAAAAAAAAGTTAATAACATAAATATATAACATTTAGTTTAATATGTAAGCCTCGGGCCAAAGAAGAATCTTGAAAACATATATCCAGATGGGCACTCTATATGGCTCCTTGTGGATTCTCTAGCCGGATGTTGGTTCCAACTAACCAAACATTGACGCAAGCTTGTTTTATGCTTTTTCCCATGCTTCAGTTGTAAGTGCAATGTTGGATTTATTTTATCCTTAATAATATTTCTAATCTTACACTATGCCAGTACGTATTTGTTTTGTTTATGTTTTTGGCAGTATAAGGGAGTACCCCCTCTATTACGCGCAAGTAACAAGGTGTAAAGACATTTCTCCTTTCTCTTCATTTCTCCTTTCATCTTCATCTAAATTAGATGTAAGCATGAACTTAACTTATGTTTAAGTTTAAACCATCTTGTTTTTAATTTTTTCTTATCTTGACTTTCGCTTTAGGTTTGTACTCATCTGTTTGTTGATTCCTATGGTGTATAGACATTGCACAGATTCTATGTGCCCTAGGTGTTTTGTACTGTAGTTCTCCCTATTAGAACCTTTTTTATTTTGGCTAAGAGATGAAAGAACCATGTAAACCAAAGTGCCAGATAGCTCCCAGTTTGCTACAAGGCTAGAATGTTGCCATCTGATCACGGGGGAGAGTGGAGACTGAGGAAATGCTTCCTCCTGCTTAGAGCAAACTGATGACATCACCTTAGTCTAGGAAAAGTAATCCCCCTAGAGCTTTAAAAACTTAATCATAAAAGGTTAAGCTTTTTTGAAAATTGATACCATTACTGTACATTGCGACATGTTAGAAATGTATGCATGCATGTATGCATGTTACTGAAAGGTGCACTTTAAATAGTTTAATGAGCACATTTAAACATATGAATACTTGATACTGGGTAGACATACATGTCACTACACATAGAACCCTTTTCAAAATGATACATTGTATCATTGCAGTAGGGCACCCCAGAAGGTCCCCAAACTTGTGCATCTTCACTTAGACACTTTACAAAATTAAACACTTAACACTTAAAGGAGATCTATGAGGTGAGTTATTTTCACTCAACCTCATAGTTTGAGCTGACGTGTGACAATGAAACTGTCACACATCGGCTCAATAGATCGGGAAGTGAGCGAACACATACCGCTGCTCGCTCATTTCTCGATTATGTCCCTGCAGAGAGCCATGACTGTCACTCACGGCTCCCTACAGGGATTCCCCCCTCTCCGATCCTCCAGCGCTGACTGGCGGAACGGACGGGGGAGGGGGCGGGTACAGCTGGCTCTGCCTCTAGATAGGCAGAGCCCGCTGTCACTCACGCAGCTGGGTGGGTCTCGACAGTAATGTTGGGATCCGTCCCGGCTGCGGCAGTCTCAGTATACCGCGAGCTGTAGTTCCCGATGTACTGAGCTTTGGATCACTGGAGGACGCTAGTATATGTCCTCCCGTGACCCTTAGAAGAACTATGGGGAAAAACACTTACCCCATAGTTCTCCTTTAAGCCTACCCCCACCACATCTCACAATGCAATCCTATTGAGAGGCAGCCAACGCTATTATGGAATGCAGAGTGGACCTTCTAAAAATCCAGATGCTCCATACTATGGGCACCTGGATTTTAAGGGTACCGGGGGCCTAGCAATACTTAATAAAAATAAACGTATAAATCGGCTAGTGTTTGCTGGCATGGTTAGCTTTTATACGTAAACACTTAATAAAAGTGTTTATTAATAAAAACTTTATTTTACAACTGAATATATTGTAGACACAATCATGCAATTTAGGGACAGATCTTTGTCACAGAGCTACATAAAATCCTTACAAGTCCAATTTTACCCTTCAGGTTGCTGGCTGAGGGTATCTAGAATTATGGCAAAAGGAATAACAATAGGATCTATTAATAATGAAATAACAAAATATTTTTGACTATCTGTATTTTTCAGCTGAAAGTGACATATTTGGGCACACTGGTGTCGTTTCAGATAAATATAGTTAAAGTAATGAAGCAGAAATTGTGAAGATGTTCCATAAGCTCACATGTGCTCTTTTAACAAAGAGTGTGCATTCACTAAGTACTTTTGCAATGGCTTCTGGAAAAACAGCTGCACATATTCATCATTTTTCATTTAGTAAAATGTTTCAGTATAACAAGTTGTTTTCTTATTTTAGGATTCATTACCTTTAGAAATGTAAATATTGGTAAACTGCTCCAAATGGCCGCATCCTTAAGGCACACTCCAATCATGCTTGTGTATTTTGTTTTGAAACTGATTCAGGTGACACAGCCTGACTGCTAAATGGTTCCAATTTTCTCTGACATTCACTTTGTGCAGCTGGCTGCACTGTTAACTAAACCCGTCTGGTTTCTGGTATCTTTGTCTTCTGAGTAGCCATGGATTTAAGCCTAAGTAAATTAATGTTATTTTAATGGTTCATGCACGGACCTCTCTCTCCACATATGTTGGACCAGTGAGGAAAAGATGGGCACAGGGCCAAGAACTGTGTGATAAAAAGCTGCAGTGATACCCAGAAGAACATGCAAGCTTGGGATCTGAACCCGGCTGCAAGGAATTATTTATTACTTTTATGAAAGAATTTAGAGAATAGCATTAAAGATGACCTCCTCTTTTTTTATTTACAGGAATGTCCCCTGCCTCCCCCACCAATTAAACAAAAACAACAAAAAACGCTTTACCCAAACCTTGAATACAGCAGTCTTTTGGCTCATCTGGTGACAGCATGGGTCCTTCTACCATGTAGTGATGTGTGAGCGCCTTTCAGCGCAGTAGGGTATAAGCACAAGCAGCCGTAATGACGCAACCCCAGAAAGCAGGTCCCTGACAGTCTGGGCTCACAGAAAGTGGGCTGCAAACCATTAGCTATCATTCAACCCAGAAGAAGAACTAGCCAAGGAACAGTCAAGCCAAGGAACAGAGAAAGCCACCTGTTTGTTTTTAACTATGCTTTAATTTTTAAAGAGCAATTGAAGGGCTAAGCGATATCTGCTCTCCATAAAAAAAATGAGTCCAATATCAGCATATAAGGCAGCCTTTCTCAACCAGGTCTTTGTATGGATTTTTCAGGAGTCTCTCGAAATTTTCACACAGCGTCATGCGTTTCCATGGTGCAGAAAGAATGGCTGCCAACATCATGCAAATGCCAGGAGGGGTGTGATCCATTGAGGAAAGGAGTGAAATTCACCATTCAGGCCTGCTTTGCCTCCCTACCTCTGCCATGCTGCTGCAACTGTGGCTCCTGATCTGATAATAGGTCTCTGATGTGAAAAGGGGACTGAGCACTCTGATGTGAAGGGGGCTTCTGATGTGTAGCAGGAAACTCTGATGTGAAAGGGGTGGGCTCTGATATGAAAGTGGGGCTCTGATGTAAAGGGGGATCCTGATGTGAAGGGGAGGCTCCTGATGTGAAGGGGGCTCCTGATGTGAAGGAGGAGCTTCTCTATGTGAAGGGGGCTTGTGATGTAAGAGGGGGACTCTGATGTGAATTGGAGTGCCTGATGTTAAGGGAGAACTCTAATGTGAAAGAGTGCTCCTGATGTGAAGGTGGACTCCTAATGAGAAAAGGGTGGACTCTGATATAAAAGGGGGTCTTCTGATGTGAAAAGGCTTCCTGATGTGAAGGGGGGAGCTTCTGACGTAAAGGGGAGCTTGTGATGTGAAGGGGGACTCTGATGTCAAAGGAGGAGACTCTGATGTCAAAGGGACTTCTGATGTCAAGGAGGGCTCTTGGTGTATTGCAATGCAAGCATGCCAGTTATCTTCATAGTGATTTCTAACTGCTCTTCTGCATTCCCTTTAAGTGGATGAGAATCAATGTCTGATTTTGCAACTTCTCTTCAAGAACAAATCTATTAGATATGTAAATTGGTTGGTGCTCTTTTTCGAACATTGCAGAACATCAAGCATGTGTAAAACAGGATCAGACAGAACTACATTATGTGTTTGTATCTGTCATTATCATTCATCATAATAAAATTGTGTAATGAGTGACTTAAAAACTTTTTTTTATAACCCCTCTTGAAAGCATACCAACTCTTAAATCCATCCTTAAACTAATGGCTGCATTAGGTTTTTTTAGGCTTTTTTTCTTATTTTCATCTGGTGATCTGGCCAGTAACACACTACCTGTCTTAGGATGGCTCCACTTTATGGCTGAGCAAAGGAGACAATCTTGGACAGCCGCATTGTCACCTTGTGGAAAGGGTAATGTTAGATATATGAGCAGATTTAGATGGACTTGACTAAGAAATTAAAGCTGAACTCCATCTCATACAGTTTAAGCAGTTACTGCAACAGTTATTTTTCCTTTAAAGATTAAAATAAATCATTTTAAGGTTAAAGATAACGGTTTTGCAAAAAAATTAATACAATCTGACCAATGTAAGCACTCCTGTCAGTGTTAAAGCATAATTATGTGGAGAGTGAAATACACTCATTCCAATAATTAGAGTCGATATGTAACACTACCCCAGATCGTTCAGTTCCCGATGTTCTTCCTGTAGAGATTGGTGACTGTCAGTCACCGTTCCTCGCAGTGAATCCCCCCTCCCCTCTCTGTTCCTCCAGTGGTGACTGGAGGAACGGATGGGGAGGGGGTGTGGCTAGAGAGGCAGAGCCAGCTGTCAATCAGGCAGCAGGGTGGATCCCGACAATATAGCGGGCAATCGCCCGTTATATGTTGAGTTTGGGGCCACAGCAGGACATAGTATATGTCAATGTGTTATCCTAAAGAGAACTATGGGCAAAAAAGGTTGACCTATAGCTCTCTTTTAAATTATTTATCTCAATTCTCTACCTGTCACTACTGCTGGACAGCTTGGCCTGGTAAAGGAAATTAAAAAATAACAGACTTACTGACTGGATCGCCAGGTGAAATTAAAGGAAAAAAGCCTTTAAAAAAAAAAAAAGAAAGAAAACGAATGCAGCCGCCACATCTTTGAAATGGTAAGCGGCAGCATATTTAATTTTTACTTTTGGGTTTAGATACACTTTAATTTTCTCATTTCTGTGATGGAACAAATATACAGTATGAGGTCCTTTGTGATATTCTGATATTGTTCAAGACCAACAGTGCTAACTTTGAAAAATGTAGTTAGAAAAATGTAGTTAGGAGACACAGAGGCAGATAAATGCATTTCTTCAAATTTCTTAAAATACATTTCCTAAAATACACACCAATAACCATTTGCATGATCTGTCCCACATTTCTGTACACAGTTAAGAACATCTGCTTTTCAGATTTTTTCACTACAGACTTTGAAGCCTTATATCCAAATCCAAAAACAAATATTTAATGTATTGCAGTTTACCAATCCATAAATAAGGTGCCTGCATTCTTATCCTTTTTTAGGCTTTCTCTTTTTTAACTATGTAATCCTGGTAATCCCAGTTTTCCTGTGAATAACAGACTTCCTGTCCCTGGGTGACCACACTCACTCCTCCACTGTATTTGTGTAGGCAGCCATTGCTGTCACCCAGGCTGGGTTTTGAACAAGTCTGCATTTGAGTATCTACATTACATGGGGATGATGGGGTAATTAGTTTACAGAAGAATGATAAGAAGGTTTTGTTTTCTGTTCAGCTCACAGGAAGTGACCAGGATACTGCATTTCTGCCAAGATTAGCAGATATTTTCTGAAAATGTTCTTAGCCTAAACTTATCCTATTATCCTTTAAAGGAAATCTTAAAATAAAAACTTTGAAATTAATTAAATCAGCAGAGCAGCTGATATATCAGTGCAGAAAGATAAGAGGGGAGGTTGAAAAGTTCTATTACTTTACTATTCTTTACTATTAAAATGCTCCTCTACCGCAGCTTTCATCTCCTCATAGTCCTGAAATCTTCGCCCACTCAACTCTTTCTTCAAATTGCAGAAATAGTCACTGGGGGCAAGGTCAGCACTATAAGGAGGTTGGTTGATTTTTTTCAAAGCCAGTTTCTCTTAAGGCAGGCCTTGAAACTTGCGTGGTGGGAACTGGCGCGTTTCAAAAACAAGACACCCTTTGAGATTTTTCGTCAGATGCATTGATGATTTAGACATGGTGATGTTCTCGGTTCAATTATTCAAAATGTAGCGACGCTAATTACGTGAAACTTTCCTTATATACCTATCGGGAGGTGACATACTGGACGAGCAATTATGATCGTAAGTACCTCAGGCTCAGAACTTTTCAGCCGCCCCTCGTAAATGGTGGATGCCATTGCTGATCTGTGCTTCTTAAAATGTTAGTTGCCTGGCAATCCTGCTGAACCCCCTGGCTTCCATATGTTCTGGGTCATTTACCTGGCACAAGTAAGCAGGTCAGGAAATCTGACTCAAAATGACTCATTCACTTGAAAAAAGAATTCTAAAATAAGTGGCCTGCAAAAGACTTTTAATACTTACCTCTCCAGCAGATGGAAAATGTTGTCTTCAAAAGCTACAGCTTGCAGAAGACTCCTTACATTCAGCACTTCCATGTATGTCAGATGCCTGCATTCCCTAACTGCTGATAATAAAAAATAAGACTATAAAGGAGTGCTTTACAAGTTTGTTGACATGTTAGGGTAGCACCACAGAAAACCACCATAGCCTTTCAGCCTCAGCATTGTTATAAGAACCTGAGCATTATCTAAGACCAGGCATGGATAAGGGTGCTTATCTCCCCTCACTTTGGAGAGATATCCTCACACTTCATGTTGTGTACCTTACACGGGAAATTAAAAGAAATGTCCCTAATGGGACACAGGCAGCAACAAAAAAGGAACTTTACAAGAGTTTTATCCATTGTGTACTCCATCAAAACTTAAAAAAAGTTTTGTTCTACTATTGGAGTGACAGCTGTGTGGAGATAAAACCAGCAATGAGGAAGGAAATATTTAGTGACCTTTTCGGCATTGGGCATATGCCAGCAATGACATCCAATCTGGGTCAGGCAAGAAGGCTGATAAAAAAAGGAAGAAATGCTCTCTAAAAATCTTCCACAGTCTGTGGCATTATCACACAAAAGAATGATGACATTTCATGCATTGGAAAGGGAGACAAATGTGAAAGAAGAAAATCTTTATTTTCTAACAGATTTCTTAAAGAGAAATGGAATAATAAAAATATGTAGTATGAAATGTACACATCCGTCTTTCCTTGTCTCTTATTGTTGGGCTCAGGAAGTGTGTTAAGGAAGGATTTGCCCACTGCTACTGACTAAGTATCCTATGAACTGGGAAGAGTCCTTTCATCAAATACCAACTTTTTCATCAAGCTCTTAAAATGAACCTTTACACTCACAAATCAAATTCTACCAATGCATCCCTCTATGTATGATGATTAATAATTAATTAACATAGACATGTCAGGTGTAAAATGCTGTGATTTTGAATTACTTACACTTGCAGAGCATTCACTTACTGCTTTGAAGGGGCAAAATGACTTCAGTTTGCCAACGCAGTCCACACTGGGATTGCCTTGTCATCAGCAGAGCATTGCTGGGACATCTCATCTGTAATCTCATGAGATCTCAGGGAAAGGCATTTTCCTCCCCTGAGATGATGTGCATGGTCACATGTCCTGGTCACATGTCTAATCACATGTGCCAGAAATCCAGGAAGTAAAAGGAGAGCTAGTAATCTGCTCTTAGTTAACATGGCCGCTGTCAGAAGACTGGGAAAGAAAAGAGATTTAAGGTATGCAAAGAATACAACGCCGGCAAATATCTAGAAGTATGTGTTTGTAGATTGTCATTAGTAATAATTTCTAAAGGTGTTCCTGTTGTTATTTTAAAGATATAGGTAAAGGTCCGCTTTAAGACCTTCCTAATAATAAGAAGTCTTGCAGGTGAAGAGTATTTTGGTTATGGCACCATTTGTGAAGATTTGCACAGAACAGCACTTTATTCACACAGTGGAGGAAAGACGATCTCCTGTTTTGAGGACTTTTTCGTTTAATTTCTTAAACTTTTGGATTATTCTGATGTGAACGTGTTTGATTCATAAGATAAGCTTTTACATAATTGCATATTTATTAATCACTTAGCACTATATTTGTTTTGTTTTGTTTGCCTGTATACCCGGAGAGGTAATTCACACAGCTTCTTGTACAGATATTAGTGATCACTGCCAAGAAATGTTTATTATCATTGCAATTTAAAAATCTAAAAATCAAAAGATACAGTATGTTTGATAATGAACACTTTACCACGACAGTAGAAGTGATTTTTTTCTGAACATATGGGTAAACAACGTGATTTAACAGCCTTTGAACGTTGGATGATTGTTGGCGCTCGGAGCCATGGAGCGAGTATCAGCAAAACAGCAGAATTTGTTAAATATTCAAGAGCAGCGGTTGTTAAAGTGTTTAAAGACTGGACTGTCAGCCGAAAATCTGGGTCTGAACGTGCGAATTGTGGTCGTCAGCGACTAGTCAATGTTAGGGCAGAATGGAGAGTGGCAAGACTGGTACAAGACAACAGAAGGGCAACAGTGCAGTGTCAGATTCCTCGCATCACCTTTCAACATCTCGTGGAGTCACGAGGCGGCCCAACAAAGTCATCTCGTGGCCCAACAAAGTACTGATGGGGTGGTCATAACAATCTGGCCACTCAGTGTATATATATATAGATATCTATATATATATAATTTTCAATAAATGTCTGAATGGCTTCTTAGTGACTGCTCCTTTACTGATACAACAGATGGAGCAGACCTTTGAAGTATGTTCTCTTCCCTATAGTTGGCCACAAACTACTTTGGTTAAAATTGTTCCTATGCCAGTCTGACATTTCCTTAGTTTCCTGTGGTGAAACTGTATAATGAAAACGTTTATGGATAAAATAGGTTTCTCCTCAGCCTTATACCATTAATCCACTAGGTTTTCATTTCATATGAGTCTACTTATCACTCTTTCCTTGATAAACTTGTTAGAATTGGAAGTATAGCAATTATCTACAAGGGTTTCTGCAAAAAAGGAATTTGCACATTAGACCCAAAATGTTTTCCTGTGGCAGTCACACTAAACCTATATTTTAGTAATATAGATAGAAAGCTATAATGTAGGGAATTATATGGTTGAAGTACCATTTACAAGAGGGATTAATATTTATAAGTGTGTGTGTTTATGTGTTCCCTTTGTAATTAGAAAACAAGATGAACAAACTGAATTGCATAATTTGGGATTCAGCTTTGGTAACACTAGTTTACTCCATACTGGCGGCTTCAAAGTTGTGGCCATTTGCTCCAAACACCTTTTAAACATTTGTAATATATAGTCTCCTTTTCTGGAATACCCACTCCATTGGCCCCTATCCTAGCTTTCCCCTTCCTATGGACAAATCTGTTTGTAAAAGTGTTGCAAGAACATAGTGGTCATCTCCTCTAAATGCCCTCATTGCCATCACCAATGATAGTCAGTCTACTGTGCCAAAGCCATATTGTCATTGTTGTCATTATTCATTAAAGATGTTCACTAATGGCTGCCGGTAATTCTACTCACTTCTCACTATCAGTCTGTTAATGAAAAGGATCACAATTATTAGACATGTGCGATTCGGTTCGTTCCGAAATTCGTTTCTGACAAATTTTCGGAAATTCGGAGATTCGGATGCATCCGAATTCCGAATTACAGCTAAGACGAATGCAAACGAATCCGAAATTCCCGATTTCCCGAAATTCATTTTTGTTCCCCCTAATGTCATTTTGACGCAACGAAATTCGTTATTGGACGAATTCTGTTGCATCAAAATAATTTTTTTTTTTTTAACAATCTGCAGAAGATGAAAAAAAAAAGCGTGAGGTTTCCCCCCAATTCACACCAGATCCTTTAGGTCTGGTAGGAATGTTAGGAGGGACCCCCCCCCCCTCCTTATAACACACAAAAAAAGTGTGTGGGGTTCCCCCCAAAATCCATACCAGACCCTTAAGGTCTGGTAGGAATTTTAAAGGGGAACCTCAGCCCCAAAAATGGGGGGGAAAAACGTGGGGTCCCCCCTAACAGTCCTACCAGACCTTTGATCCGAGCACAGGCAGGGCAGGAAAGGGGGGGACGATCCAGCGCCCCCCCACCCTGCGCCTTACCAGGCCACGTGCCCTCGGCATTGGGAGGGTGTCCCCATGCCGATGGGGACAAGGGCCTCTTCCCCACAACCCTGACCCGGTGGTTTTGGGGGTCTGTGGGCAAGGGGGCTTATTTGCATTGGGGTACCCCTTTAAATAAGGGGGCACCCAGATGCCGCCCCCCCATGTGAATGAGTAAGGGGTACTTGTACCCCTACCCATTCACTAAAGCGTTAAATCAAATAGTCAGTCAATTTTTGACTATTCCTTTAATAAAAAAATGAAAAAAAAATGGCTCCATCGATGTAATCCAGAGTCAGGATCAGGATGCAGCACCCCGCCGACCCGCCGAAATAAAAAAAGTCCCGCCGCAGACGACCACCCGAATTTGACGAAAACTAACAAAAATTACATTCAGTTTGAAAGTCAACAGATGGGTGGAGCGAGCCATGACGCCACGGCTCGCTCCGCCCATTTGACATCCTCAGCTGTCAAATGCTACATATTGCATTCATATATATCAAATGCTTCTGTGGTAAAAGTACAGAGGCTTTAGAGTAGTGGTTAGAGGTATTGATTGCCATTGTGAAGTTCGCTGGTTCAAGTCCAGCCATGGGAGAGTAATGTTTTTTTTTTTTTTTATAAACGAATTTCGGCAGGACTACCGCTAACGAATTTCGTCCGAAACTAATTTAATTTCGGACCCGAAAAACGAAACTAAACAAATTTTTTTTTTTCAAAACGAAACTAAACAAATTTTTTTTGCTGGTGCACATGTCTCACAATTATCTCAGTATGAATGAACTGAATACAATTAGTTAATTTATTTATCTATTTTGCTGCTGTTGTAGTGGAGTTGCAAGTACCAAGTTTTACAAAGGTGTTAAACCTGATTAAGTGACCCATCCCATTAACTGGAATATCTTCTGACCTTAAAGATTACGGAGACAAAAGTATTTCAGTTGAATTTTGGTTGTGGAGCGAGTCAATCAGATGCACAATCCTAAGCAACTTACAAATCTATATTCATTTATTGTTGTTGGCCAACAACATTTTTTATTTTTTTATTACATTTTACCACAGAATTAAAGTTTCCATTTTCATGTGCGTTTCTTGCTTTTAAGTTACAGTGACAACAATTATTTAAAGACGTATTAAACTCTCAGACTATTTTCAATAAAGAATACGGATCAAACAAATATATATTGCCCAGCAAAGTATTTCTTTACATTTTTACACAAAAACACTTGCAGGGTTATTCACAAAGCTGCCGAAGACAGCTGAGTGAATAACCCAGCCAAAGTGAAGTGAGCCAAACGCTGTTCGGCTATTCACTTCTGGCTTGCACGGCTGATTTTAGCAGTACATCGGCTAAAATCAGCTCTACATTGGCTGCCTTCGGTCAGCCGAACATGCTCTGCATGTTCGGCTGAGCCGAAGTGCAGAAGGAGTTTGACTCAGCCGATCCAACATCTGGATCAGCTGAGCCAAAGTTCCGGCAGCTCACTCGCTGCTGTTCGCCCCTATTGTCATAGGGGCTAAACGGCAGTGAGTGAATAGACGAATGCTGCCGAGCGTCATTCGGCTCAGCTATTCTGCTCGGTACCTCCGTGGTACCGAGCAGAGTAGAAAATAAGTGAAAAGAGTGAAAAAAAATTATGGTTGAGAAATTATTTTTAAAAATGATACAAAATAGGAAAATTAAAAATTAAATAAAAATATTTTAAAGAAAAGGAAAAAACAATTGGGTGGAGCTAGCAGTGATAGCTAGCTCCGCCCAATGGTTTCATATTGGCCGGCACCTGCCAGAGACTTCTAGCAGGTCCCAGCCAATGAATAACAAATGGGCCGGCCCTGCTCTGCCCAGTTGTTATTGTTTAATGAGAGATCAGCATCCCTAGGTCATTTGTGGATGCTGATCTGTCATTACAACAAGGCGGAGCGAGCCGTGAGATCACAGCTGGCTCCACCCATCTGTCATTTGCAGGGGGAACGGCCGGCCCTTGGCAGGCCATTCTCCCCGCTTCGGCTGTCACTTCGGCTCAATCGACCCAAAGCATATGCCTTCTGCTTGGCTGAGCCGCTCGGTCGCCTTTGGCTGCTGTACGGGCTATTGTGAATAGCCCGTACAGCAGCCCTTCAGTTCCACTGTGCTGAAGAGAGCCGAAGGATCAGCCGTAGCTACGGATGGATCCTTTGGCTCTGTAGTAAATAACCCCCTTACAGTCATCATGATTCAGAACAGCTTCAACTCTCTCTACTTGGCCTTCCTGAACTTGCTCTCCAGTGATCACAAGGGAGAGATCATTTTCAACTTTTAGGTCACAGTGACAAATATTTCCCTGGCAATCTTGATGCTAAATTGAACTTTCCAGCCAGACATAAATTAATCTCTCACACATGCTATCAGCAAAAAAAAAAAAGAGTTGTAATATTAATATTGTTGTTGCCTGCAAAACTTTTCCTTTTGACAGTTGATGGTGAATGGGGTGGACAGTAGGTACTAAGCAAATGGGATGAGTGACTGTGTGATCCTGTAAGGTAGGTTTGGTTTACTCACAGGTGTCAACTAAGGCTTGACACAATGGTGGATTGCAAAGAAAATAAAAAAAGTAGTCTATAGTTTGTATTTCGGTGCTATTGCCTCCTTTGCTGCTTCACTCAAAGATTATGTGGTTGTGCATTTTTGCCCATCACAAAAAAAGATGCTATAGTCTCATTGATGTATTAAAGGAGTAGAACATGTTTACTTAGAGAAGGAAATAAAGTGAAACCTCACTCACTTTGGGTACCTAGGAAATTGTAAAAGAAAACCCCACAGATTAACATTATTCACTAATATAAGTGAACACTTACTTGTTTTAACAAGTTAATATTCTCTGTACCTTTACTAAATCAAAACCTTACATCTAAAATGTTTGATCAAATGGCCCTATTCAGGGCTTAAAATTAACACAGCAAAAAAACACAATATAACATACTTTTTTTGTTATTTTATTCAAATATTCTTGTTAAGTAACATATACTGTAGATACACAGCTAGCCACACTGGTGTGTCTATGTCACGTGCCACAAAGAAACATGGAAGAGTTTGGAAGCATAAATGTACAGTACCAACACACCCAAACAAGCACACTATATACGCATCGTGTTCTTTGTCTTTATATAAATTGTTCTTTTAGTGTTTCTCAAAAATAATTGTGTAAAAAATAAAAGAAACGTGGTTTAATATTTCCTATGTCTATTGCATTAAATGAAAACATTGCTTTAGCCAAGCAAGTTGTGCTGCTGAATATTTATACATTAAAATGATCTCTGCTGTTTTTACAGGATATGTTAAGAATATATGAAATAGCTTTGCTTAATGGCATTATTAGCAATTTTATTTCATTCTTATAGTCATTACAAATCATGTCATATCATTACTTTATTCATTAGTTAAAGTATACTCCTCGTCTATGCAAGCTTCATAATAAAACATATATTCTTACCATAACATTTTAAAATTAAACTTTTGCATTTGACATAAAATGCAAGGTGGGTCCTACTTGTGTGGATTACTCTCCTCATGTGCTAATAATAATTTGATTTATAATGCATCGACTTAGGAAAAAAGAAAAAAAAAAAACAGATTGGGAAAGGCTGTATTTTCTTTAAAAAATTTAAGACCAAGGTGTCTCATATGGTAAAAGCAAGTATCACACTGTAAATAAGTAAAGTACACTTTACATTACACCTTATAAGAATATGGAAAAATTACCGGCGGCTTCTTTGAACTGCTAAGTTATATGCACCTGTGTTAATTTAATTTCAATTTAAATAACTAAAATTTGTCATATCATTATGTTATTATTATGAATAATAACAACAATAATTTAGCAGTATATTTTAATGCGGTTTTATGATCTTATTTTTACAACCTGTCCCATGTCAATTTATCACAGTACACTTCTAATTTTTAAATCTGTATTTTCACATATTATAGAAAAAATGGCATGTGTTTTTTGCCTGGATTTCAGAAACCCAACATTTCCTTTGCTTAAGATGTTCTACACAATAGATATCTTAGAGTACAGAGGGTTCGATTTCACTAATTGTGTGTTTGCACCTTTACATTTGTCATTTATTTAAGTTAACAAATGCATTGCTGACATTGCCATGGCACGTCATTTTCTTTGAAAGCACGCAGTGTTACTTTAACATCAGCCGTAAGAAGTGTTATATTTTTTTCCTTTGCCATTAGGCTGCTATGTTTTTAAAAAGAAACATTTACTCTAAGCACAATTAGGAATAATCATTCTTGTTATGCTTGTTCAGGTGTATTTTCTGAATTTTTCTATGAACCTTGGTGAAGGTACTAATGGAGTGATGACAGGAAGAGAAACTTCAGTGAAATCCAACAAAGAGTATAGAAAGGTGTAGTTTGGAATGTGTTTTTAAGTGGGACCAGGCTAAAACATACTGCAAATCTCAAAACACACTATAGTTTCACATTTATAGAGGTGTATAACATTTATTTTGGTTTTTATTTGCTGTATATTGAAATTTGTAAATATTTAAGAAGATTAATTTGGGTATAAATTAGTATCGCATATACTTGAAAATGTAAGTATAGCATTAATTTTTTTTTTTAATGGTTTGTTAAAGTAACGGTATCTAAAATAATTTGTTTAAATGTATAATTGCTATTATTATTATTATGTTTAAATAACAAATGCTCAAAGATTAGCCATCTGTATTTACTGTAAAAATAGAATCTTTTTTCTAAGTGGCAAATTTTTTAAATGAGCCGTACTGAATTTATTTTAAAGCATAAAAAGGTGAATTTTTTTACCACCGTCAATTTAGGCTTTTATTCCAACTTCTGTATCTGTCCATATAGGTTTGTTGCAGGAAAACCTCTACTAGAACTTACACATTTGGTCATTATCCAAGAGCAAAGAAAGTAGTTAATAAGATATCCTTTGTAGCATTTTGCCACATAAGCAGCCATAAAAGTACTGCAGTTTTCAAAAGATTGGATGTCCTTAACTTTAAAATAAAGTAGTGAAACAAATATTATTTTTTAAAATTATTATTATTATAATTATGATACAGGATTTTTATAGCGCAGTTAACAGTTTGCACTTGGCGTTACAATAAATATGATTCCATTTGTTCTCCCACTAAATTGACAATTACCATCATGATATTGAACTTATTACAGGAAAATACACCTATGGCAAAATCACATCTTTAAAATAGCAATTCTCTTATTCCTGTTTGTTAAAGCAAAAGGTGGTGGTAATTGCTCATATTGATGTTTAATCATTGCTGACCCTGAGAGCAAATTGTGTGCCGAAAATGAACTTTGTATGCCAAAATAATACAATCTAAGATATTGTAAGCATTAATAAAATGTAACTTGTAGAATATAAGAAATAATTGAACATCATACAGTATATCTCACAGTGTTTGCAAAATAACAAAATCATATCAAGAAAATAAAATAGTTTTATGTAAAAACACTTTTCACACTTATTCATATTAGACTAACTTTTTTTCTTATATTCCATTATTGTATTTATTATATTAGTATTATAGCTATAAAATGAATGTAAAAAATATTGTACTTAATGTGGAAAAGATATATGTAATGTATGACCATCTGAATTATTGCATGTTTTGCCTTTTTTTTTTAAATAGCATATAATATAAAATATATTTCCATATATAAAATCATAACATAGTTTATAATGATTATCATAGCAGGCCTATCGAAATATCCTGATTTACATACATAAGAATTACAGCAAAATTGCAGAATACATAAGTAACAAAACAAATAAACAAAAATAAAAGAGGACATATAAAAAAAAGAACATTAGGCTTGAAATATATTTTCAGATTTGTCATATTTGTTATAGTGTTTACCATTAAAAAAAAGTTGTCTAGTGTTTTTAGCACAAAAAAAACCCAAAAACACTAACCTATTGTTTTTTTAAAACATACATGTATGCAACTTAATGTGCTTTCACATATAAAATAAAATCATACCCGCTGTGCCATTCAGATTCAGATCCATCCTTCATAAAGTAAGAATTGATATATGGAGTGTATAGGGATACACGGCATCATAACATTAATATTTATATATTGAACATTCCAATTTTTCACTGCCTCATATCCATGTACTTGTATTTCATATTAATGCAAATAGGGCAGCTACAGGCTTCATTTGTTTAGTTAGACAATGTTTCCCCCTGGTGGCCATTTCTATTCATAACACTGCAGCTCTGCCGGTAATTTCTAATATATTTCTATTAGAAACCTGTAATGAAAAAAACTAACAGTGTTGACCTCACTTTCTAAAAATGCTAATTGCTTGGCTGCCATGCTTATCCTAAGACATCTGTTTTTTGGGGGGGTTTTTAAGTTGTGACTTCATTCTGATCTAACATTCTAAATTCTTAAAAGGAGATTGGCAATAGTACACTTCATATTTATATATATAAGAACAAAGAAGAAACATGGGGCTTTTAAAGTGTCCAAACCATTTGTGTATTCTGGTTTGGGGCTGCCCTAGGCACGGCCTCCTTGTCCTCGGCGCCCGACTGGACGGCCTCCTCATCCTCAGCACCCGACACAGCCTCCTTGTCATCTTCGCCACCCGTCTGGAGCTCCGACAACACCTCCCGCCTCCTCCGTTGGTGTCTCTGCCCCCTCCATCTTCGCCCCCCGCCTCTTCCGTCTCTGGGGCCACTCGACACATTTTCTTCTCTCATGGGTGCCTCTTGCCAAATTTCATACTTTAAAATAAAATTTAACTGTATCCGGTATGGTACTACAGACCCCAATACACACAATAAGGCCCCTTTCATATCTGTAGGTTTAGGTGCGATTAGGGATTCCTGCATCAGAAACGTGCGTTTTACTGCATCAGGAATCCCTAATCTGGTGTTTACATGCGGTAGCTATCACCCATTCAAGTTAATGATCAGGTGACAGCAGTTGCATGCATAGCGCATGTAATGGTATGTGATATTACATGCGGTTAGAAAACACTCTCCCGGGATGCACAATCATTGCGTCCAGGGTGAGTGATTGATTCCTAACCGAATGTAAACATATCATGTATCATTACATGCGGTGTGCAGGCGTTTACATGCAATTGCTGTCACCTGATCATTAACTTAGGTGACACTTGTAAATGCCAATTTAGGGATTTCTGCTGCAGGAAAACGTAAGTTCTTGATGCAGAAATCCCTAATTGCACCTAAAGTAAAGGTGTGAATGTAGCCTAATACACTTCTACTCCCCCCCCCAGAGCTGGCTGCGGGCCGGTACATTGAGACCCTGGCATTTTTGCCGCTCCCTTGGAATCTGCCGCCCGAGGCAAATGCCTTGTTTGCCTGGTGGCAGATACGCCCCTGGTCCAAACCATACAACATATCCATCAGACACACGTAATCTTGTATTAAAAAATACATTTTATTACACTAAAATCAACATTGTTTTGAGACTAGATATATTTATCAACATGTATTATGTTGATTATAACGCAATAAAATGCATTTTTTAATACAAGATTATGGGGTCTATTCACAAAGCTGCCGAAGGATCTGGCCGTAGCTTCAGCCGATCCTTCGGCTAAGTCTGACGGACATGTTGTATGGTTTGGACACTTTAAAAGCCTCATTGTTCTTATATATTTTTAATTAGGGGTGTGGTGCCATCCCTACTGGTTCAATTTTAATAATTTCACTAATTCATATTCATATAAGCTCTCTTTTCTGAAAATTCGAGTGGCTAACTATCATGCCAATCCAATGGTGGTATGCAGATCAGAATTCAAACTTATTTGGCTGCATGCATGTTCCAGATCAATGGCTCAAACAATACTGAAGTCACAGTAGTCACTGAAGTCATTTTTAATGCCCCCAAAAGAAAACAAACACACTATTGTACAACAACCTAATTACCATGGCAGATTATAAAGGACTGAAGAGCATCTGGTGTTGATATAAAGTAAGTATGGATGTGTAGAGGGGAGTCTCTTTCAGCCAGGAGGACTAGGGAAAAGGAAATGCGTACATTATGTAACCTATTCTTTCAGATCTCAGATCTGCTGCCCTAATCTGTAAGTCAGTCCTTAATGCTCAGAGTACACTGGAAGTACATAATAAAGTGTCACATGACCAGAAACAGAAAGTTGGGGTGTATTTCCCCATTTCCCTGTGCTACGGCCACACTGATTTCATGTTTGTTCTAGCACCTGCTACTAGGACATAAGAAGCAGCATGGGCAGCAGCAGCTAGATGGAGAGGCAGTTACAACAAACTCTGCATCTGCTTCCTGGTCCAGTCCATTCTGATCCCTAAGGCCCTAATCGAGCCCCTTCAGCATGGGCCCCACAGCAGCACTTTGGCTGTAAATGGTAGCAGTTTGGCCACTGAAGGAACGCAATGGCAGGCCTTTATTTCAGCATGGGCTTCCTTTAAAGAGTATTTAAACCCGAAACCAACAATATAAGGTATTGAAACTTACCAGTCCTTAAATGGAGTGGCTGCATTTATTTTCTTTTTTCATGTTTTTTTTTTCTTTTTTCACCTGAGACTTCCTGTTCCTTCATGTCTACACTTTTTTCTCCACTTTATCTTAGGTGGCAGCCATGGTTGTCACACAAGCTGGACTGCTAACATTACAAAAGGGGTCCCCCAGCACACTTTCAAGCTGGCCAAAACAAACAGACGAACCTGTTTACCTACTCAGATAAATGCATGTAAATAAAACCTCAGTTTTTAACCTAAGTAGTTAAACAGGTTTTGTTTTTTTCTTGCTGGCTATCTTGAACATGTACTGTGGACCCATTCTGTACTGTTTTGTATAATGGCTCACCTATGTGCACCTTTTGGCTAGTTTCGAACACACCAGATCGGCTTCCATATTTGCTTTTTTGAACTTTAAACATTTCTGCTTTTCATCTTCATTGCATGGTGAATTAATGACTTGATGGGACTAGTAGTTTACACACTAAATATAAGGTTCTTCTTGCTATCCTTGAAGCTCACAGTACATGACATGGAGACTGCATTCATGACAAGTTCAAAAGGTATTTTATGTACTTGCTCACAATGTAAGAACTGGTAAGCTGCAATGTTGTTTTTTTTGTTCTTGGGTTTAATTGTGCTTTAGGCTACCTTTGTATTATAAATCATTATTAATATGATATAATTTAATTCTGTTGTATCTAATGTGAAAATGTTTAATATTGTGAACACTGTATATTTGTTATATAATGTTTAATATTGCTAACACTGTATATTTGTTATATAATGTCTAATATTGTTAACATTGTGTAAAACAGTAGCCTTCTATCCATTTCTAGTTTTCTCTTTGAAACTTCTTTTATCTGTCATACAGACTGCTCAGTTTTTTCCACTTTCGTAGTAAACTTTGAGAGAACTCCACTGTATGTGGGGGCGGATCCCACTGATGCTGTTCCAGATCATACGAGGTAGCGAAAGGAACACATCGTGGATTGCTGGCTGGATTTTAAAGTTTGAAACGTGAGTGTACACATTTTTTTAATAAAGTTTTAATTATTGGCTGCACAATGAGCGTTTCCATATATCTTTTCTGATTCGGGGGTATGATTGGGGGATACTAAAGTTCTGATCACTTGGTGGGACCAAGATAGAGCAGCAGAGAAGTCGAATGCTCGATCGGTGGGGACCAATTTCATATCTTACAACCAAGCTCTTGTTGACTGTTTTAACAGTCAAATAATTCTGGTGAGTTTTTTTACCTTAGGGGCTCGGCCCTACACGAGGAGAGGTTCACCTGTTTAAAGCACAGTGTTGAATTGAAGCACAGTGTTCTGCCCTGCGCATTGGGCTGGATTTGGAACTATTGCACTATAAGTTC
>NW_017306418.1:399780-401674 GCF_000935625.1 Nanorana parkeri
AAGTTCACTTTTATTTATATATATATTTATATATTTTCTTCACTGGACAGAGTCCCATAGATATTTTATGTCTTGTATTTATGATTTTTTTGGGGGATTAATCTGATTGTCATACAGAGATAATATTAAAGATAAAGCACTTTAATTAGTATATGCACTTTATGCACTAGCACTGTAGTTTTGATTGGTTGCAACACTAACAGGGTTATTCACTAAAGGCTGAAGAGTTTGGAGAAGGCAGGGGAAGTGAACAATCTAGGCCAAAATAGCTGATTTGGAAAACATTCTCCAATTCAGCTCACTTTCCAGTTCAGCTATGTTGTCATGGATTGTTCAATTCTCCTGGCTCCTCCAAACTCTTCACCCTTTAGTGAATAACCCTGTTAAAGATTGGTGTATAGCAAACCTTTTTCCTACACAATATTTTTATTTTGAATGTTTATTTGCATGTTTATGTACTTTTTATTTAATATAGAGCTGTAGATATTTAGCGTTGTGCAGAAACCATTTCGTATGTTTTTTATGTGTTCCCATTCACACGGCATAACAAAAATCACTTTTTAAAAAAAAAGATTCCTTACCTTTTATATTTTTTTCCAATAGGCAAAATGGCTGATTCCAGTTATTTCTGAGCACTTTATAAAAAGACTAAGGACTGAAATTTGAGGATTGCGTTTCTCTCATTAACTTCATTTATATGCAATGCAGGATCCAGATTTTTAATGCTTTAACCCTTTGTTAGGACAGGCAGTGTTCAAATCTTCTTTACAAATTATAATGAAATGAGCCAGCACAGCATGGGCAAGGTTTAAAAAACCCTTACCCCTAACAACATCGCAAAGAAGGAGAAACTAGAAGAAATGTTAACCCTTAAGAAACCAAGAAAACCTAACCCAAGTAAATGCAATTTAAACTGCAAGAAGCATTTTTTCATATTTTTGTTAGCTTATGCTATGTGAATGGGAACAAATATAGAACAGTAAAATGGAAATACACTTTAGGCTGGCCATACACCACTTGAATTTAATTTGGAAAAAAATGTTTGCAAAAACTTATTTGAATTTCTTATAGTTAATTCCATCAAATTTCATAGTGATGAAAAAAAATCAAATGAAAATGCTGGAAAAATTTTCTTAAATAAACGAAATCCTAACGGCGAATGTGATTTTCATTTGGGAGATTCCATTCATTCCGAAATCAAATGTTAAAACTGAACAAAATGTAAAACAAAATTGGGCATGTCTCAAATGGCATTATCAAATGGCATTTAGTGATGAGCCGAACACCTCGTGTTCGGTTCAAATACGAACTTTTGAACATGGGAAAAGTTTGAATTCGAACTCGAACTCAATGCAAGTCTATGGGGGTAGAACTTTGAAAATCAATTGACCCCATTTTGAAAGCTTATATGCAAGTTAATGGCCATAAAAAGGGGATCCGGGTACTGCCCTGGTGGACATGTATCAATGAAAAAAAACACTTTAAAAAAATACAATTTTTAAAAGACCAGTGATTTTAACATCACTTAAAGTGAAACAATAAAAATGAAAAATTCCTTTAACCTCCCTGGCGGTATTCCCGAGTCTGGCTCAGGGTTAATTTTCCATAAGAGCATGCACATTAAAGAGACCCTGTCATCAATATAAGATGCAGGTAAAAATATTTTTTCACCTGTAATTTGCCTTTAAATGTGACTACTTCAGGAAGAGTCAATTCCGTAGCACAGACCCCTCTCCTCCTCTGTGCTGACCTAGATCCTCTACCCCTCCCCTCACCTCCCTACATAACCTTTTATGTTGCTGCCAGGGGAAGAGAAAAGGGGAATACTAAAGAATGTCACTTGAGTGACAGCTCTGATTCTGCTGGGGCTGCTGACATCACATCCAGAATGGCT
>NW_017306418.1:401771-406378 GCF_000935625.1 Nanorana parkeri
ATGCCTAAAATACAGTATATGCACATATAATCTAATGAGAAGATTTTAGTTGAAATTAAAATTAATGGTTTGGCGACAGGGTCTCTTTTTGATGACCATACACACTCTAATTTTCTAGCAATTTCAAACACTTTCACTGGCTTTTTATCAGAAACAGGTGGCAACCTACTGTCAACAGTTTTTATTTTTTTCATGGTTTTGATAGAAACAGTTGCTGGTAGTTTGCCTTAATCTGTTGAATTGCTTTTGTTATGGAATGCTGGTTCTATGTGATTCATCCTGCCTTAAATTGTTTAGTGTATGGCCTCCTTAGGACTATGAAAATTATATGTAGGACAGTTGAAGCAAATTTGTGGGTTGATATGTCAGAATAATTATGAAGATGAGATGATCTGATTTCACTCTATACTTATTTCGGGTAAGTGATTCAGAAAGAAATCAGAGACTGCCAGGTAACTAGCATTTTCAGAAGGAGGTCAACAGTGGCAGTCTACCCTTTCTCTTCAATACATTTCATTTACAGAAAAAAAGGGCACATTGTGTGATCTAAAATCCTTGAAACATAGCGATGGTTCAGAGTCATGGTGGAGTAAGATATAAGTTTATTATTTCAGAGTTTGTTTAAATCATCATCAGACCGTGTGGAATTTTCATTCCTTCAAATCCCTAAACTGTATGCAATAAATTGCTGCTTATTCTAGAAGACTGCACTGTGTGTGATATTAATGTGTATGTTAAATTTAACTGCTTTCCTAAATGTGTTATGTATGGAACTTTGAACAGAAGTAAGTGTTTTGTGCAACATTGCAAGATAAACTAAAACTATTTACTTACAAAATACCCAATAAAATGCATATTCACAGAACATAAATATGGTAGTAATTCCCTGTTAAACAGCATTTGGCTGATACTATAAGGAAGCAATGCCTTAACAGATGCACAGTAGACCACCTGCATGTAAATGTTTGCATACTCTGCTGAGCACTATTGATTATGCATTTAATATGCTTTGCATTTGATATGGTATTTAATTTTCTATATGTATGTGATGCATTTAATACCATTCCATGGTACATAAGCAGCAGATATAAAAATAAGGGGAGACTATGGGGTCTATTCAAAAAGCTGCCGAGGGCAGCCGAGTGAATGACCGATCAGAAGTGAAGTGATGAGTGAAGACCTAATTTAAAAAAATCTGTTTTAAAAATAAAATAAAATAACTGTTGCATATAGAAACCTTCCCATCATGGACAAATCTTGTGCCATTCTGACCGCTAAAGATTCGGCACTTCCCAATAGTGCTGAAGCTTGTCCATCTCTTCCTGCTTCTTGCACATTCTTATTGGCCAATAAGGCTGCCCCTCATGGGGGCAGGAGAAATATGTGGATGAGTGGGGCTCAGTGGTAGGCTCCAACAATGTTCAGAAGTGTTTGAGCTTTGCCTGTCAGAATGGGTTGGGATTTGGCCATGATGGGAGAGTGTATCCTAAAGATATAGATAGATAGATAGATAGATAGATAGATAGATAGATAGATAGATAGATAGATAGAAAAATAGATATGGATAGCGAAAGATAGATAGAGATAGATAGATAGATAAATAGATGGATAGTGATGGATAGATAGATAGATAGATAGATGGATAGTGATGGATAGATAGATAGATAGATAGATAGATAGATAGATAGATAGATAGTGATGGATAGATAGATAGATAGATAGATAGATAGATAGATAGATAGATAGATAGATAGATGGATAGCGAAAGATAGAGATAGATAGATAGATAGATAGATAGATAGATAGCGAAAGATAGATAGAGATGGATAGAGATAGATAGATAGATAGATAGATAGATAGATAGATAGATAGATGGATAGCGAAAGATAGATAGAGATAGATAGATAGATAGATAGATAGATAGATAGATAGATAGATAGATAGCGAAAGATAGATAGATAGAGATAGATAGATAGAAAGATATAGATGGACAGTGATGGATATATAGATAGATAGATAGATAGATAGATGGATAGCGAAAGATAGATAGAGATAGATAGATAGATAGATAGATAGATAGATAGATAGATAGATAGATAGCGAAAGATAGATAGATAGAGATAGATAGATAGAAAGATATAGATGGACAGTGATGGATATATAGATAGATAGATAGATAGATAGATAGATAGATAGATAGATAGATAGATAGATAGATAGACAAATAGCTATAGAGAGATAGACTAATTTGTTTCCATTATCCCCTTAACAAAATGGATAGCTGTCTCGCTATTGCCATGATATAGCACATAGTGGATTGGGTAAAAAAAAATTAGGAAAGGTCTTGGCATGATCTTGCTGTTTTCAAACTTGTTGGACAAAAATAGGACAGAATAGATGGCAGGTGGAGGTGGTTTAGAGGACTAGGACATGGTTTTGGGAGCAAGGTTGTATCCTTTGGAATACCTCCTGTACTGTATACAATAGACATGTAACGCCTCAAAACATTTGTTTTGTTTTCTTTCGGCTCCATTCAGATTTTTATTTCTTTAATTTTTCGAATTTCGTATTCCAAAATTTTATTCGGTTAGTTATTCGGATTTCGGATCCAATTTTAGTTTGCAAACAAAGTCACATGACCGTGCCTATAATGTAACCCTCAACAGCAAAAAAACTCATCAGATTGGCAAGAGAACAGCCACATGTCCGAATTAGTCTAGTTTTGAACAAAATTCGGATGGATAAATATTTTTGTTAAATGAGCATTCAGATTTGTTTTTATTCAGACGTGTTAGAATTCGGAAATTCAGATGCATCCGAATTTAATGAAATTCAAGCTAATATCCATTCGGAAGGAAACAAAATTGACATGTCTAGGGTACAATGCAGAATAGACTATGGGAGGAATTTGGGTTCCAAGAGCACTGGACTTACAACCTGTGGGTTTTAAAAAGCTTGTGTGCCCTCTGCCTTGCTAGAGAACAGGTTTCCCATGACACTCACCACAGAGGGGATTTTGAAATTTTGAAGGTTGGAGAGTGGAGACCAGGTCAGAAAGCAGTGAATAAAATAGATCAGAATGGGCACCGAAAACAAAGGATTATGATGCTGCTGGTGTACACCTATAGCAATTATATTAACAAAGCTACAAATGTGATTCAGCAGTCTAATATTCAAATGGTAATGGAAAAGGCATAAACACAATAAGTAAAGCACTTAGTTAAGATGACTTGCCGTTGCATTTGAACTAAACTCCAAGTATAATTATGTAAGTATACTTACATTGGTCTAGCTTGGCCCAAATGTAAAGGTCCTGTAGTGCTGCTGTGCTGAGCGACTTCCCCTTTTCTGTGAAAACACAGTGGGCCACTCGTTAAAGTGGACCATTACCCATATATTTAAAATAACAACAAAAACAACTTTAGAAATGTTTAGTAAAGACAATCTACAAACACATACTTCTAGATAATTGTCGGCTTTGTATTCTTGGAATACCTTTTTTCTCTTTTCTTCTCCACTCTTCTGGCAGTGGCCATGTTTACTAAGGGCAGATTACTAGCTCTCCTTTTACTTCTCGGATTTCTGGCACATGTGACTAGGACATGTGACATGCACATCATCGCAGGGGAGGAGAAAACCGTTCCCTGAGATCTCATGAGATTACAGATGAGATTTCCCAGCAATGTTCTGCTGCTGACAAGGTAATCTCAGTGTGCATTGCTTTGGCAAACTGAAGTAATTTTGCCCTTTCAAAGCAGGAAGTGATTACTCTGCAAGTGTAAGTATTTCAGCTAGCTCCACCCAATTGTTTCCTATTGGCCGGGACCTGCTGTCATTACAATTGGAGCTACGACTGATCCTTCAGCTAGCTTTGTGAATAACCCTCTTAGTTTCCTGCAGAATCAGTTGGTCCCCTGAGTACTGGTGCTGACTTCCTGCTTTTAGAGTGACTCCTTTCTCAAGCAGAGTGCTACGCAGTCACCCTTGTGAGTGCTAGTAAGCTGTGTGTGTCTCCACAAAGACACAGCAAATCATGCTACTTCCCTCCCCCCTGGCCCCCTCCCCTCCCTTCTCCAAGCTTGTAGATGAACAGTTGCTTATCTTTGCACTGTCCTTTGTGATCTTGTGCTGGACAGGAAGTTCAGAAACATGATGACTGTAAGTGTTTGGACAAAAATGTAAAGCAATGCTTTGCTGGGCAATGCATATTTGTTTGATCCGGATTCATTATTGAAAAAAACTTTGAGCATATAATACTACTTTAATGTTCCAGCTAATTACTTTGTCTCTAATCATAAACTAATATTATTATTATTAATAATAATAAGGGCATTAGATTTCAGAACTTTGATGCCAATTCTAAGCCCTCCCACCCCTTCCATCAAGCAACATCTTGGTTTAGTCAATTAAAAAAAAGAATAGTACTAGCACTAACAGTAATCATAATTTTGTATTTTATAACTTAATTGTTAGTGATCCAGGACAGAATTACTATATAACCCTAATACAAGCTATAAAAAAAAGATGTGAATAATATAGGCCCTGGGGGGAATGTTCATCCCAACCAGTGCATATTGAAACACATTAACCCATGTGTGACTTTTTCA
>NW_017306418.1:406395-416335 GCF_000935625.1 Nanorana parkeri
GTTAAGCTTGTCCCATTAATTTACACATTACCACATACAATGTTATATACAAGTTAAAAATGTTACAAAAAGACAATCATAAAAAAACCCTTTTATCTACAGGTCTGCTTTACTTATATCTTAGACCAGTTGTTCTCAACCTGTGTAACCTCAGGACCCACATTTGTCCTTGGTCATTAAGTCACGACCCAAGTCGCACTACAGTAGAATGTAAGGCATTGCAGTAGTACGCGTTCCGGTGCGGGCGATCAAACTGTGAGTGGGAGGTGTCATCAAATGAATGGCAACGCACCTCCTACACCAGAATGCTCAGCAGATGCGATTGCGTGGTGCAATGCATTAATCGCATGGGACTGTGTGATTAACGCACTGTACTAGTGTGAACGTGCCCTCAAAAACACTGATAGACATACAAAACCAGACACAATCTCAGACACACATACACACTCCGAAAATGTTTTATTTCTTTTTTTTCTTTAAGATCAACCCAGTCTCCCAAATTTCAAGAACTGGAGTGGCTCCTCAAACTGAAGTCCGGTGTGGGCTGCTGTGCTGTGATGGAGCTCCATCCATATGTGCATTGTTTGTACAACTCCTTTGCGCAACCTGTAGAGGTGTCGGGAGCCAGAATGTGACTTTACTCTGCTCCACACACCTCTACAGGACACACGAGGGAGCTGTAAGCAACACACAAATGAATGGAGCTCCCTCACGGCCATACCCCCTTCCCACCCTTCCTCAAGCAGACCCCGTGCCGGGCAGCATATTTTGAATGCTGCTTGGTGCGAGAATTGACTGTGTTGCGCTAGGAAGAGGCTGATGAGCCTCTTACCTGGAAAAGTGGAAGACATGCAGCGGCCCACTGGCCATGGGGTCGAGACCCACTTTTAGGTCACGGCCCATCAGTTGAGAACCAAGGTCTTAGACCTTCCTGTTGTGATTTTGACAATTTTTTTCAAACCTATGTAGATCAAAAACTGCATGCTCTACCCATTTTGATCTAGGGTAATGATGTCTCTGCTTTTCCTTGTCTGGATATATGTTTCTATCATCCGGTTTCCTCCCACACTCCAAAGACATGCTGGTAGGTTAATTGGCTCCTGTCTAAATTGGCCCTTGAGGGCAGGGACTTATGTGAATGTGCAACTATGTAAAGGCTGTGTAAATTGTCAGCGCTATATAAATACCTGTAATAAATAAATAGGTGTATACTTTAACCATTGAAGGTAAAGGGGTTTATTTACTGAAGGCAAATAGGATGCTCATTTTGAAAGGGAATTTTCACTTTGGAAAGTAATTTCCCCTTAGCTTAGTAAATGATGTGAAGCTCTGCTGACCTTCATCATCCAATCATGTGCAAGCAAAAATACAGTTTTTTTTCCTTGCATGTGATTGGATATTCTTTGTAAAGTGAATTCTCACCACAGACACTAAGCTAAGGGGACATTTCTTTGCAAAGTGAAAATTCCATTGGAAAGTGAACAGCCTATTTGCGAATCAAACCCAAAATGTATCTTGATAGTCTATCCCCAAACTAATTTTTCTCACCTTCACCACAATACTCTGCCAAATCATTGTTCGGAATGAGCTAAGTGACAATAACTTAATAACTTAGACTCTCATCTGTGCTGACAACATAAATTAGCTATTGTTCATAACTATTAGGTTTCTTTAATGACAGTCATACATATTCAAAGCCCTGCTGCATAATAAAAGTGTTACAGTAAGTTTATTGGATATGTAAATGTTTCTCAATTTTCAAATGTCTGTTAATGTTTAAAAATGTGAGGTTTGTGGGGAGCTGAATTTTCATTGCCATAGCTTTGGAATGCTTTAAATTTGTATTTGTATACCCAGTTGTGTAATGTAAAAAGATGACTGCTTGGTGTCCTATGGTAAGTACATTTCATTTACAGGTGTCCAGTGAAAAGTAGCCTGTACCGTATATGTGGTCATTTCTAAATCTATTGTCAATCACAAATACTAAATTGTCTAATGATTTACCAGTTCCAGATACCTTACGAGCACATTTTCAGTCTTTCTCTAGAACCTTATGCTTGAATTCTGTCCAGTTCCTGGTGCACGCTGAAAGTCATTTTGCAAACCCCTGGTAGCCCATTGCTAACCTGACACCAGTCCCTTTTGAAAAAGCATACCACACATTGAGAAAATATTTTCTCTGTTGTCTAATAAATGCAAATGTGCTCTAAAAGGATATACAAATAACAGACAACAAATATAAACACATGCAAAGCCTCACACACCATTTTGAATAATCACACCCCCTTGTTTTTACCCAGTGTTTCTAGACATTGACATCTACTCCGTGTCACAGAAGTCTTCACTGCTTAAAAAAGTTGTCAACGAAAAAAGTTTACAAAAAAAGGACTTGTTCATGCAGGTTTGAGCTTTTTAGCTTGCAAATCTTTGTGCAAATAAGTACACTTAATTTCCAGAATGGGGATGTGAAACATAAATCTTAATAGGAGTGCTGGCTGTGACCTTAAGCTGCTAGCAGGATTCAGCAGACTTTCAATAAGCTTCATGTAGTATTGCAGCCTACTAAAGCCTGTTAGCAACTTAGTTACAAGTGACAGTCAACACTCCCTTTAAGATCTGTCAATAACATTCCCAATCCAGTGCTGAATAGTACCCTTTGAGCCCTGGCTGCCATTTTAAAACGGCACTGGGATAGCGGCTATTTATCCCAGATTTAAAACTCATGTGTTCACAACAAGCAATAGCTAAAGGGTGGCAAAGACAGACTATCCCTTTCAAGGAATTTAAAGTGCATTTCCATTTTTGCAACCATTGGGAATAACACCTAATTTTCACAAATTTGTTTTTTTTTTAATCTGCTGCCTTTTACTTGCTTAAATTCCTACATAGCTTTCACCCTGTGTTTAGTTAAGTTAAAGTGACATTAAAGGATACATTTTTTTCCCTCCCCCCCCCCAGGTTAATGTCAGCACTTAAATGATGTCTCTTAATCCGATCTTCCTCTTCTTTCCCCATGTTTTCATCTGTCCCTCCAGCGGTGCGGCGGCTCTCCGATCCAGCGCTGACTCCTCTCTGCTTGCTGGCACTTCCGATCCAGCGGTGTCTGCAGCCGGGTGCACGCGTCCATAGACTGCTCGTCTCCTGGCCGAGAATCCGAACTGCGCATGCGCCCGCCCCAAGATCCTTTGCAGCCGCATGAACCGTTGCGGACTCTCGCAGTGAGTGAGGAGGCAGCTATCATTTTTAAGGAGCATACGGAGCTACTGGGATTTGTGCATCCCTGTTTTAATGTATAATTTGTTATATATTGGTATATTTATTAGGAATGCACCTATACTATTTTTTCTATATCAAGTACTGATACTTGACCACGTAATACAGATTAGACATGTGCGATTCGTTTCGTTCTGAATCGAAATTCGGACGAATTTTCGTAAATTCGGACATTCGGATGTATCCGAATTCCGAATTACAGACATAACGAATGCAAACGAATCCGAATTTCCACTTCCGAAATTCGGTAGCGTTCGCACGAACGTTCGTTTCGTTTTCTGTTCGTATTCGTTTCTTATTCGTTTTGTTCGTTGGAGCAAAGTGACATTAGAGAAGGAGAAAAATATTTTTTCCCCCTCAAATGTCACTTTTGCTGCAAACGAACGAAACGAATAAGAAACGAATAAGAAACGAATACGAACAGAAAACGAAATGAACGTTCGTGCAAACGCTACCGAATTTCATCCGAATCCGAATTCCGAATCCGAATTGACTTTCACACCCGAATCCCGAAAAACGAAATAACACAAATCCGAATTTAAAACGAAACGAATTTTTTGGCAGTGCACATGTCTAATACAGATACCAATTACTGATACATTTATGTTTAGTGTCATGAGATATTTTTTCTAAAACAATACAAACTAATGATTTCAGGACGGTGGTAGCAACCTCTGCATGACTTATGAAGAAATTATTGCAGCTCTAGATAATTGACTTCCTTAATTCAATAAAATCTGGGTGCCATGGATAGCTCACTACTACCTAAACAGATCACTCTGACATATCTAATACATCTGTTAATTTAGACTCCCTGAATGAGTATCCCCTTTTCCCCCTACCCCTTTCTTTTTTCCTCTCTCTATCCATCTCCTTTTCCTCTCTCTTTCAGTTGTCTCCTGTATCCTACCTTTCTTACTCTTATCCACCATACCACCATCTACCCTCCCCTCTTTTTTTCATCTTGCACCATATCATAATTCCCCACCACACACACACATTATTTCCCTCTCCCTCCCTATACCCCATTTTAAATGACATGTTTGCCCTACTGTCCAGAGATAATTCTAGCATGTCCCTTGAAGATCAGTTAATCTTATATTTATCTTGCTCTTTTTGTATACATCTTATACTTGTTGGACATTACACATGATCAGTATTGCTGTTTTTTAATGTATGTTCACTCTGCTCGCAATCTTTTGAATATTTGATCACAATTTTTTGAAATCAGTAAAAATGTATTGCAAAAGTAAGAAACATCATATACTGAGTGCCATCATTACAGGTATTAACTACATACAGTTACCAAAATACAATATTGTTAATGATAGCGGGCCTTTAAGGAGGCATCCTTAACCATTACTGCCTTGTTAAAGTTATATCGCCTTCCATAGGATTTTTAATGATGAATTCTACAAAGCTAACGGCTCTAAAAGAAACTAAATATAATCCCCCTTTTGCACATAATAAAATATATCAGACATTTTTAAGTGGGTGACACATTCTTCTTTTTCAAACTTCAACTTTCAATGTCAGATTTGCTAACTTTGTTTTAATACTATAGCACTATATATCATCTCACATTCAATGTTATTCTTTGAAAAAAAAATACTTTTAATATGACATTCCTATAAATGAAATAAAGTATCATATTCTCTATCCATTATTTTAATATTTTCCTGCCCCAATATGATATTTCTGTTATTTTTGGACTTTCCTAAATGGGGTGCATATTAAAGCTTTAGCTTACTGGAAATCGTTTTGCCTTAGACAAATTTACAGGGATAATTTTGTTATTGCAGGTGTTTGTACTTGGGCAGCTATTAGGTACAGTTCTAAATGTTCCATTACATTGGTACATCACTGACCCTGTACACTGTAATTATTCAGTGGTCAGAGGCAGGAGAGGGCTCGATGCTTATTATAGACTTGGTTAAATGAAATGTTTCATTATAGCAAATGATTTGTCACTATGTAAAACAGTGTTACATAGTTAGGTACAGTATAAATCCATCAAACTCAGCCTTTGCTAAACATCAAGAAGTTAATCCAAAGCAAAGCAAACACAAACCCCAAATGAAGTCACTGCCAATTTTTCTCAACGGGGAAAATAAATTCTTCCGGGCTATAAAGTGGCAGTCATATTTTTTCCCTGGATTAGACATATAAAAACGATCCTGGATATTGGCTTCTGAATATAAATAAATACAAAAAATATATTATGTTCTTTTGATCTAATACAGCTGCCAAAAAAATAAAAAAACTAGAACCAGGCAGGGGCATTTTTTAATTAAAAAAGGGTCCAAAAGGTGAAACGTACATCTAAAGGGACAATAATAAATTGTAGATGTAGGTGATGTAAGAACAAGGTAGGGGGTCATTTGTGAATTTAAAAATGGGTACCAAAATATAGAGGGTAAAACTAATGGGACAATGGTGAATTGTAAGCATGGGTGGTGCAAGAAATGTGGTCACGGGGATAGCAGCTACTTCTATACATTTGAAGCTGGGTGAGATATGAGCAGTGTGCCATGGGGTGACCGCTCATTTATATTATGGGTCTAAGGATCACCACACAATCCAGAATTGGATAAACTTTGTAGTATTATTTTGGACACCATAGTATAGTGCACACATAAGTGATGTTCATTTATTAAGTTATACAAAAATAGAATGCTCAATGAATGATCTGCAGTGCCGTTTTCAAGCATGTATTTAATGATTTTTAGATATGTTATGGATGTGAGGATTACATCCATCATCTTCCAGAGCAGCCTAAACTATCATACTGATATTGGGTTAGTTTTGATATGTAAGGATCTTATCATTTGTTTTAAAGCAGAACTCTGGATAAGATTGTTTTAACCATTCCATTGAGGATACCCATGCACTGCAAGGGTTAAGTGCTTGTTTATGTCTAGGTTCAAAAATAACAAAGATATAGTTACCCCATCCTCAGTGACCGCCGGCTGTGACAACGCTCTCTCCTGCCTGTCTCCTTCTCCACTGCAGCGATAGTATAGCCTTCGACGTCTTCACGTCCTATGCACTGTGTATAGAGCAGGACGACTCAGGGACCTTAGACCGCTATAGAGGTGGAGAAACAAGGTGGAAGGGACTGGTCTAAGAGCTAGCCAGTTCTAAAAGATCAGGTGAGTATAACTTTTTTATTTTTGAACCGAGACACAACAGCCAAAAAAAACCCATCTGATTGGCCAGAGAACAGTCACATGTCCAATTTAGTTATGAATAAAATTCATGATGGATCTGAATTTTTGCTAAACGAGCATTTGGATTTGTTTGCATTTGGACACGTTAGAATTCAGAAATTTGGATACATATGAATGTCCGAATGTAATGAGATTCGTACGAATACGTTTGGAATTAAATAAAATGTACATGTCTAGCACATACCGCTGTTGTCACTACTACAAACCCTGCCTATCACACCTGTACCTGTACATGGCCTCTGCCCTGCCCTGCATTGCTTGAATGACTGCAGCTCCCACCTACAGCAGTGAGCAGTGCAGGAACAAGAATTGCAATCCGAATGTATCAGCAGAATGAAGAACCAGTGATGGAATTCTCCATACAAAATAAACAAACAAATAAATTAATTAATACTTAAAAAAGATAGCTGACTGCATGCCTGCTGATCAACCAATGAAAAAAAATTGGAATCATTTTCTAACATCTTCTCTGCACATTTAGAATGCAGCATGCCATCATAACACTATGCATGTTTGTAAGTTGTATACTTTACATCTGCTTTAAATAACACAGGAATCTGATATATTACAGCGCCTCCACCGACGTTCCAGTTTTCCTAAGTCAGGCTTTTGTGTTTAAAAATTAAATGCAAAAAATGTCATGTAATGGTTTACTTATCTACTGTTTAATGGTAGTGAAATACCATATATGATATATGTACTTGCAAAGCTCAGCTCTGGTTCAAAAAATAAACCTTGACATGTTATTTGGAATTAAGGTGACAGTCACTGGCTCTCCCAGCTTCGGTCATCATTACCCTAGTAGTTTGTAATGTTTTAGCAGACAACACCATGGCTCCCCTGGGGGGAGAGGAAAGTATGTCATATTTGTACAGCTGAAAACAAGATGAAACATAACAGACCCCTCACACACTCAATTAGCTCTTAAAGTGCTTGGGCACATAAACAGGTTGTGGAAAGTTTTTATTATGAGAAAGGTAACAAATATTATCATTGAAACAACTTATTTTATATATTGGCAGAGTATTACCTCTATAAAGAAAGGCCTTCATATTGAAATTATTATGTTTATAAAAATGTCAAAAACTACCAAATGAAATAGAGAGAGAGAATGATGTACTGGACTAAATGACTGCTAAGGGAGGTAATTGCTAAAATGACCACACAGTGAACTAGGCATGTATCCAAGAAAATGGAGCAAATCTCACCACATGACAATGTATATGTCAAAAGGCTTGAAACTTTTTTTAAATTTAATTTTGGAATTATCATATTTATTTATGTATTTTATAACATAAGACAGTACGCCAACATAACCATACTATCCAACATTCCCAAGATACGGAGAGTTACATGTCCAAAACAATAATAGCAATGACAAACCTTTTAGTTTGTTTCCTCTCCATGAAACTCCCTCTGCCCATATATTTTAATAAGATATATTAATAAGATATCATGAGCAGAGGGGAGAACGTGCTCTGATTCCAATTAATAAAATACAATATTATTTATTTTGATGTACAATTACCTAGAAACATTTTGTTAACTTTTTTTTGCATATATTAGTCTTTTGTGAAAATGCAAACATGCATGTATCCTAGATGTAGTCAGAGGAGCAGAAATTTAGTACATTAATACTAATGACTACTAGAGCAATTTATATATGTGCCTGTGTGTGCACATAACAATACTAGATGCATGTGTAAAACATTCGCAGAGCGAACAGCTCTGTGAAAATCTTAGGGGTCTATTCACTAAGCTGCCGTAGGCAGCCGAGTGAATGACCGACCTGAAGCGAAGTGAGCCGAACGCTGTTCGGCTATTCACTTCAGACTGGTGCGGCCGATTTCCTTCGTATATCGACTGAAATCAGCCGTACATCGGGTGGCTTCGTGTGACTTCGGGTCGGCCGAGCATGCTCAGCATGTTCGGCTGACCCGAAGTGCAGAAGGAGTTCGACTCAGCCGATCCAACATCTGGATCGGCTAAGCCGAACCTCCGGCAGGCTACTAACTGCTGTTCGGTCTATTCTTATAGATGCCGAACAGCAGTGAGTGAATAGCCGAATGACGCTCAGCTGTTCTGCTCGCTACCTCTGTGGGACCGAGCAGAACAGAAAAATAGTTTAAAAAGTAGAAAAATAAAAATAGAAAACGATTGTGCGGAGCTAGCAATGACAGCTAGCTCCGCCCAACAGTTTTTTATTGGCCGGCGGTTCTGCTGCAGTTAAAAAAAAAAATTGGCCACAGGAATGCATTGCTAGATTCCTATTGGCTATTTCAATTTGCAATAGCCAATAGCAAACTAGCTATTGTACCCGCTCTCTGCTGCTGTCAATCACTAGTGGGGACCTGATGGAGAACTGCAGCAGAGAGCGGGTACAAAAGCTAGTTTGCTATTGGCTATTGCAAATTGAAATAGCCAATAGGAATCTAGCAATGCATTCCTATGGGTATGGATTTTTTTTTCTATTGTGACACGGCTCCGTGTCAGAATAAAAAAAAAGAAACAAGAAAAAGCAGTGTTTCTTTCCTGGGCGGCCGGGAGCGGGAGACTCCCGGAGCACCCGGGAGAGTTAGGCTGTCTGGAGATCAGTGTCCCTGGTTAGCTGGTAACCAGGGACGCTGATCTCTCTGCAAGTGGCCGGAGCCAGACGTAAGATCACGGCTGGCTCCGCCCAGCTGTGAGAAGCAGGCTGTCAGCCGGCCAATGGCCGGCCGCTTGGCCAGCTTCCGCTTTCAACGCGGCTCAGCTGAGCCAAGGCATATGCCTTCGGCTCGACTGAGCTGCTTGGCCAAGTTCGGGAGCTTTACGGGTTATAGTGAGTAGCTCGTACAGCAGCCCTTCGGTTCTACTGAACCGAAGGGGTCCTGGGGCCGAAGCTAGCCGAAAGATTGGCCGAAGCTACGGCTAGATCCTTTAGCTGCTTTGTGAATAGACCCCTTAGTTTTAGATTCACAGTATATTATGCCCATTAGATGGAGCCAAGTTACATAGGAATTATTATATGAAGTGGCCATAATGCACTGCTAATTTAACACTGTAAAAATAACTGTTCAAAAAAGCTCTTCGCTTGTAAATACAAATTAAAAGTGTCCCTTCACACTCCTGACTGATATCCCACTTATGTTGCTTAGTGGGTTTTGCGGTAACCAATAGATGGTGCCGTATGATCAATGTAAGGAATCAGGTCACCAGCACACCACAGTCCACCTTGTCAATCTGTCTTTTATTGACATATGATAAACATGGTACCACAATAAAATGGAACGTTTCAGAATCACATCCGGTTTCTTCATCAGGCAGTGTTTGCCTGATGAAGGAACCACATGTGGTTCCGAAACATTGCATTTAATTGTGATCCCATGTTAATTGTATGTCAATTAAAGACAGATTGACAAGGGGGACCTTGGTGTGCTGGTGACCTGATTCCTTAC
>NW_017306418.1:416397-472595 GCF_000935625.1 Nanorana parkeri
CACCTAGATTAAAGATAGAAATGAGTATGATGATATTAGTATCTATTCTCTGAAAAAAAAAACTACTTTCTTACTGTAAAAACAGGTAAATTAATTGAGGTGATTAAATGGAACACACAAACAAAAAATATCTGATAACTGTACTATAAATAGGACATTTGAGGGGCAATTGAGTCATTATGAGCACTTAGTACATGCAGAGTCTTCACAGGACACCACTGCCATAGGTACACACCACTGATAAGCAGACATTACTGGAGATATCCACAAAAACAGAACAGATGTAAGCCACTGGATACCAGTAGGTAATACATTTGAGCTCTTGCTAAATCCAGCACTCAGGCCTGCACACATTTCAAATCCATATACATAAATAAGCCACATGAAAAATATATGGTAATGTATTTTTAAATACAATGTGGGACTTAATACTTCCATATTACTTAAATGCCCCTAGCATGTAAAGATGCAGTTGAATTAAGCCAGTATTAAATACAATAAATATATACAGTGTATAATATATATAATTTAAATGTTGATTGCTGTTCTATACATTATTTCTTAAACATCTAGTTTACCTTTTTCATTACATTTTATTTGTGTAAAACTGTAACTTTAAAAAAAAAAATTACTTTAGTTTTAGGTCTCCTTTTGTTTTAATAATCTAGCTTGGTTAGCAATGTAATTGTTTCCATGTCCTTTTTAAATATACCTCAGTTATACAGAAATAATCATTAAAATAAACTGAAGCACATAATTTTCCCTATAAATGGCAGATTGATGTTAATGGTTTCCCAAGATGTTCCTCTTCTGGAAATTTGACTGATTCACCACACAAACAGAGGAATGGTATATTATCTATTTTCTCCATTTTCACAGATGGTGGCGTCCTTCCTTGGGTCAAGTAGCATTAAAAATAGATAATATATTAGACCTCACGAGTCTCTTCAGAAAGACTAAACAGTCACAACAGGGAAGGTCATTGTTTTGGTTTTCTTTACGGGCTTTTATGTACTCAGCTGCATGTCAGCCATGCCCTCACTCTGGGACCCGACTTCTGCTGAATTCCTGTTCCACCTCACTTACAAAGCTCTATGCATTAGAAGGCCCATGCCACACAAGTTTAGGAAACACTCACACAGCTGTGCTAAACATTCCCATTTTTCTACACCAGAAAGTGGCTGACAGTTCTTAATCTCAAGTACGTGGTAAGTGTAGGGATGAAAGGGCACCAGACAGCATGTGTGGAAGAATAATAAGAAGCTTGAACAGAATAGAAACCTCTGAACTATGTTGTGTCTTCAGTAAAAAAAAAAAAACTATGTTGTGTAATTTTGAGATACAATAACGAAATGTCTTTGTAAGGAAGAGGAGGCCTTTGCCTACCAACCATGGTGGAATGGAGACGTTTCAGCCAAAAAAGGAACCTGACTAGATGTAAAAATAGATTCAATCAAGCACAGGGGGCGCTACCACCGTTTGCACAGTCCAAAGTAGTTTTTTATTTACAAAAGGTTAACAGAATAAAGCAGCCACCATGTTTTGGTGGTCCACAAGAATGGCCCTTCATCAGGGCTTCTAAATTGATTTGTTAACCACTTCAGTACTGGTATGTTACACCGCCTTCATTGCCAGGCCAATTTTTTGTTTTCAGAGCTGTGCAAGTTTGGCTGAGAATTCCTCCATCAGGCAACACTGTAACAAAATACATTTTATATAATAATTTGGGGACGAATAGAGCTTTCTTTTATTTTTATTGTTTACTATATAAAAGTAAAAAATACATTTGTAAAAAGCCTATTTCTCTAACATTCTTTTGTAAATTATAGCAAATAAAAATGTCAGCACAGTATAAAATGACCCCTTTTTGGAAAGAAGACACTCCATGATGATCTAATTTTTTTAAGCTCCAATTTTTTGGAAATGCAGAAACATTTATGCAAAAAAGAAAGGGGAACATAATGGAGTTACGCCAAAGCAATATTAATATATAGTATACCAGTCCCCAGGGTTTCAGCAAAACTATTCGAAAAATGAATTGTCCCCAAATTATAGAAATCCCTTAATCGGAGCTGGTTCAGTAAACAGGTAGAAAGATATATAATATTATCAAATATTTAATCGTAGAAAAACTTAAACAATACATAAACAACAGAACATTTAAAAACAATTAAAAAACTTCCCTTGGGTAAACAGTGGTTAAAGAATCATGGATGATCTGCAGGCCAACTAATGTGGCATGAAAGGTTAGAGCAGATACATACAATGTAATTCATGTACGGATACAGAGTATCCCAAGTTACTCACAGCTCATGTAGCTCAGGGAGCTCGGGGAAAGACAGTCCTGCTCGAGTCCCACAGTGCTGAATGATTTAATTTGCTTCAATTGCCTGTGATGCTTTAGTCATATTTTTATTATTTGCCAATTGACTATTTGATTTTCGGTAACATATATAAATTTTTGAATAATGTAGGGGACCCCTCATGGCCTTTGTTGTCACCGCGGCTGAATATTATTATGGGTGTCCACTAGGGGGTGCACCCTTAGGTGGGCTATACATTATAACTTGTTTCCTTCGTATCTATATATCCTTATGTGACTCTGAAACTAGTGTGTTGATTTAAGCTATAGCAATAGAAATTATCCACAACCCCTTATGTGATCTTATGAGTGGCCCGTCTAAACTTCATCCCCTTTTTTAAACAACAGGAGTTTCCCCCTCAGTCCGGTTTGGACACATATGATGTTTATAAGTTTATCACTTTACAGTAGTCAAAATATATGTATACTTGTGATTATATACGGGTAAAGGTACTCAGGAATGTCACTTAAGGCCCCACAGGTGCCATTCGTGTTATATTAAAGTATATGCAATACTCGAAGTACACCTTTTGAAAAACGACATAGCCGGCTGATTGCTTGATTGTGCGAAATCTGGCAGTCTATTAGCCTCATCAATCGACTATTTAATGCATCCATGCAAGACTCAAAGCACACGCCCCTCTGAGGAAGCTACTGTGTGGGGAGGAAACGCGTCAGGGTAACGTGTGCTAACAACTTCCCTGGACACTCACCAAAGCTCATCCCGCACATCAGTCTCGGCAGTAGCACAGTGTAGCTGGGCTTCGAAGTGCGGAGACGGAGCGCAGCCTGTTCGGATGTTGGTCTGAGCCTAGCTGCATCGGATGTTACATCAATCCAGCAGAGATTGAGAGAAAAAACGACCGGACGACAGTTTGCGCTATCTACACAGCCTGTGGATCCAATACGGCACCTGGAAACTTCCCACCGTCGAGACTCCTGCACCTGCATTTACCTTTCAGCTTTGTTCACTGTGCGGCCGCACACACATATATGGAAGTGCTTTTGGGATAGCTCTCAAATTTGAAATTCAAGCCCGAGGGCTAGTGAGAGTCCCAAGCAGGTGAAAAGGGAAGGGCGCTTACATCTTTTAGCCCTGTTCGCGTATCCCTATCTCTGGATCCCAACTACTACCACTGGATACGCTTATTGAAGCAAATTAAATCATTCAGCACTGTGGGACTCGAGCAGGACTGTCTTTCCCCGAGCTCCCTGAGCTACATGAGCTGTGAGTAACTTGGGATACTCAGTATCCGTACATGAATTACATTGTATGTATCTGCTCTAACCTATCATGCCACATAAGTTGGCCTGCAGATCATCCATGATTCTTTAACCACTGTTTACCCAAGGGAAGTTTTTTAATTGTTTTTAAATGTTCTGTTGTGGATGTATTGTTTAAGTTTTTCTACGATTAAATATTCAATTTGATAATATTATATATCTTTCTACCTGTTTACTGAACCAGCTCCGATTAAGGGATTTCTATAATTTGGGGACAATTCATTTTTCGAAATGCAGAAACATGGCGGTATTGAGGGGGATAAAACATGACATTTGGTAAAAGTGCACAAGATACAATAAATGTACACATCATAAATAGAGAGAGGAGGGGGTGAAGGGGCTAATGAAAAGGTCACATGCAGTGGGAGGATGGAAATGAAGGGTTAATGTACAGATATGCAGGATAAGGGAAGTAAAAGGGTTGATATACAGATCAGAGTGGAGCCAGAATGCAGATACCATAAGCAGGACAGAAGGGGGTTAAAAAAGGTTTAACATTATTTGAAATTTTAATTTATTACTACTGCAGTTTGTTTTTACTGGGCAGTAATGAACAAAGGATTCATCCATTCATTACTCACTTTACTCTCCTCTGCTTCTGATGTGCAGTATATGACATGTAAACATCAAGATCCCATACACATACCTCACCATATTTATTTATTTTTTACAGTTTTTTATATAATACAAATTATACAATTTACGCAGCGTTTTATATACTGCACATTCACATCAATCCCTGCTCTCAAGGAGCTTACAATCTAAGATCTCTATCTTACATGCATACATACAGGGCCAATTCAGACAGGAGCCAATTAACATACTAGCATGTCTTTTGGCATTTGGGAGGAAACTGGAGCTTCCGGAGGGAACCCATGCAAGCACAGGGAGAACACACAAATTCCATCCAGTTAGAGTCCTAACCACTAAGCCACTGTGTTGTCCATTTTTTTTATTTCTTCTTAATGTTAAAAAGATATACTTAAAATTGGATGCAGTAAGATAACCAAGTGATAAATTAAAGCATATCTAAGTGATAAATTAAAGCATATCTAAAGGAAAAGCTTCCTTTTTTTAAGTTTTGGATAGAGTAGGAAATGGTTAAACCCCAGTCTGAAATAGTGATTACTTTCATTGGCCTGTTTCTGGGTTATACATAGTTAATGTCTGAGCAAGCAAAATTGTGTTTTTCAGAAACCAGTTTGAGATGTTTCTAAAATGTTAGTCTTTGCAAATTGTATCTCTTATCTCTGTTTGTGTCTTTTGGTTGTTTACTTTACAAATCCCCCCCCCAAGGTTGTCTCATGATTCTTGTAGTTTTTTATACATGCATGATTTTAATTGGTTGATGCTCCGTCATCCCGTTTGTGTTTCACATATAATCTTTTGTTTTAACAATAAACCTTTGAGTGCAGATTGAATACACAATTTGGTTTTATTCGTTATACTTGTCTGAAGCTGGCAGCATGATCAAATTCTGGGAAATCTTTACAAGATAAGTCCTACCAGGAGGCGTGGGTTTGAGGACCACTACTGGGGGGTTCCGGTCCCTTCAGTGTCACTTTCCTGAGGGACTCTAACACAGTCACAGTGAGGTCTTTGTCCTATTAGAATGATTTTCCTTCATTTCCTGTTCCAGCAGTACAACAGAAAAAGAGAGGAAATCTCTCCAAATCTCTGAGGGGAAATTCCCCCATGGATGGTTGCTAGAACAGGTGCCTTCATTAGAAGAGTTTTGTTAACTCTCTCTCATTGATAAATGTTGAATATCCCCAGAAAATGTTTTGGCTGTACTTAAGCAAATATAAACCCTAAAGCAACTTTTAAATCTTTTCCAAACTTAAAAAAAGTTTGGCTTTAATGTTTGCATGTAATTAAAAAATGAAGTGTAAACATTTGGAAACGGCAGGGATTGAACATGTGGGCTCAATTGTTTACAGGACCTTCAATGACACCCGTAACCTTCTCAGAGCTGATTCGGGACTTTAAAATTCCGAGCACACATTTCCTGCACTTCCTGCAGGCCACGAAAACGTGGCAGAGCATCTCGCAAAACCCTAGGAGCTTTCTGGGGGTATCATTCTTAGATAGAATGCTGAAAGATAATAACTACTCTGTCTCAGAGCTGTATCCCCGCCTCCAGGCGTTGTATGTGCGACCGTTGCACACCTCTAATGTACAGAATTGGGAAAAAGATTTTCCAGCTCCCGACTTGGTTGACAAATTACTACAAGGATACAACAAGATTAAACAGATAGTGATCAACGAAGTCTGGAGGGAGATCCAATTCAAAATTATGCACAGGGCATACGTCCCGTATTTCAAACCGCAGATCACTTGCTCAGAGTCTTTGATATCCAGATGCCCGAAATGTGGAGTGCTACGTCCATCACTGGCACACTGCCTATGGAACTGTGGCGCAATATACAAGTTCTGGCAGGCACTGGCCTCCTTCATTACAGAGGTTACGAAGTGGACCCCCCCCCCCCTTTTGAACCCCTCCTATATGTTTTTAGTGCATTGCAGGGAATGGAAACAATGCAAACAGGGCAAAAGGGTAGGGACTGGATACATCTCTGTCTACTAGCGGCCAGGCTATGCGTGATGCGTGGATGGAGCACGAATACTCCTCCAACGGTACAGGAAGTAGTGAAGGAAATAAATGTGCTCTTCCAGCGTGAACGACTGGAGGTGGAACTACAGCCAGACGTGAGGTCTGAGGCATTTTACAAGAGATGGGAAGCTTTCATCAATGCCACCCACACACCGACTGAAATTACTCATTATGACACCTTTTCAATATACAAAATGGTACTTGATGACTCGTATAACACAAACATTGGAGAAGCCTGAAAATACCTGAACATGGAGTTGTTTTTCCAATAATACATTTTCACTGAAGTTGCAAACATCGAGAGTTTTGGGGGGGGGGGGATGTCTTCGATTTTATGTCTTTATTATTTTGTACTGCGTTTTGCTGGAATATTTTATTTTGTCAAAATCTAAATCTTATTTTGTCAAAAGTGAATAAAATATAAAAAAAAATGAAGTGTAAAGTGGTTACTGACAACAACTCCAATTGTTTCAAACACTAAGGGGGTTATTCACTAAAGAACCGAAGGATTTAGTCGAACGTTAAGCTCATCCTTTGGCTCACTTTGGCTGCAGGAACCATTTGATTTAGCCGAACCGAAGGGCAGCTGTACGCGCTATTCACAATAGCCTGTACAGCAGCCGAATGCAGCCGAAGCACACAGCCAAAGCGGGGAGAGCGATCCGCCGAAGCAAGTTCTTAAAAAATAGAATAAAGAAAAAATGGCATGGGGTCCCCTCCCTGATTTAAAAAAAAAATCATTGGGTTTCCCCTCAAAAGTCATACCAGACCCTTAAGGACAAGGCCCTCTTCCCCACAACCCTGGCCCCAGGGGGGCTCATCTGCATCTGGGTACCCCCTTTCATAAAGGGACTCATGCCACCAATTTGTTTTCATGTCATTTCAGACACAGAGCTGTCATGGCATGAAAACAAATGGGCAGAGCAAGTCACGACTCGCTCTGCCCATTTTTTTACATTCGGGGAGGAGCTATCATTTGTGGCAGGAGTTCATCGCGAGCGGTAGGGTCGTTGGTCGCCAAGTATTTTTTGTTATTTTTGTTACAAAAAAGACATTGTCAAAAAACTGTGTTTGTGTTTTTTGTTCAATCAAAGGACCTTTTTCAAAGGTGTGGTGTGTTTATTTACATTTTACTTTTCCCTTTGGTGAATGAGTAGGGGTAACAACAAAGGGGGGGCAGCATCTGGGTGCCCATAACATCAAAGGGGGGGGGGCGGTATCTGGGTGCACCGTTTATGAAAGGGTTACCCAGATGCAGATGACCCCCCCTGCCTGCAAACCCCCACATCCACCAGACCAGAGTTGTGGGGAAGAGGCCCTTGTCCTCATCAGCATGGGGACAAGGTGCTTTTCCAGGTGGTCATGTGTCCTGGTATGGTGCAGGGAAGGTGGCGCTCTCCCCTCTTTCCTGCCCTGCCTGGCCAGTACTCAGATTAAGAGTCTGGTTTGGAATTTTAGGGGGGGGGCAATTTTTTTCATTTTTTTGGGCATTGGGGTCCCCCTTAATAATCTTGCCAGACCTACAGGGTCTAATATGACTTTTAGGGGAACCCCACACATTATTTATTTTTTTACATCTAGGATCCCCCCCCCCAACATTCCTACCAGACCTAAAGGATCTGGCATGATTTAGGAGGGGGACCCCGCACAGTTTTTTGTTGTTGTTAACATGTCAGTTTTCACTCTGTTCGCTACCTCTGAGGTAGCGAACAGAAAGACCAAGTCGAATGCTGCTCGGCTGCATTCGGCTATTCACTCTCTGCTGTTTGGCCCCTTGGAGAATAGGGGTGAGCAGCAGAGAAGGAACTGCCAAACGTTTGCCTTAGCCGCTCCAGATGTTGCATTTGTTGAAGCAATCGGATTCTTCCCTTCAGTTCAGCCGAACGTGCTGAAGCTGTATGGCTGAATCGAAGGGAGGTGAAGTGAGCCGAATGCAGCCGACGTATGGCTAAAAATAGCTGTTCGGAGCTGCAGTGAATAGCTGAAGAGACTTCGGCTCAATTAACTTCGGCTCGGTTATTCATTCGGTTGCCTCTAGCAGCTTATATATTTTATTTTTGGCCTTTATTTTTTTATTTTCATTTCATGTTCCCTTGCTTTTAATATGTGCATATTTTCTTGTTACGTCACCAGATTTTCTTATATTTTTACAGTAGCAAATAAAGTTATTTTTGGAGGAATACAACCTGTTATATGGCTATATTTAATAATATAAATCAGAGAAAAGCATGTAATTAAAGTAAAATTGACACCGTTAGGCGCACCATAGAAGCAGTATTTATCGTTTCTTTTAGTGTAGTATTGATACTTTTTTTTCCCCTTGTAGATTTCTGAAAATAATTTTTTTGTGATTATGCAACATGGTGTTCTATAAACTATTATGTCAAAAAGCTATACCTTTATATTATAGTGGTTATTGTTTTTTTTTAACCGTCACCATTTAGTGTTATCATAATATAGTTGCTACATGAGATGAGCATGTAAAATCTCTAACAGCATCTACATACATATGCCAAGGCTGAATCTACATCTGTGCATTGCAGTAACAGATGATAAAAAATGTGTATCCGTGGCATTACCGCAGCACATAGTAATAAACAAAAATTACTGTCATGTGATGCAGTGTTATACATTTTCAGTTGCACCCGAAATGATCTCTTAATAGTCAGACCCATAGTGTAAATATAAAAATTACTGAAGCCCATAAGGGGGAATAAAATGGTTAAATATACATGGCTTAGTCATTTGAGCATATGCTACAGGGGAGATCAACTATATATTTTACTATATAATAACTACAGTTTTATTTTGCACTTTTGTTCTGCATGATATTGTATTCACATTATGTTCACTTAAGATATGCAGAATCACAATAAATGTAGTAAATGTAAGATGCAAGATAGTGGCATTTTATAGCTCCTATGAGCCCTATTAGTACTAATCGTAAATCACATATAATTCAGACATTCTTACCTGTTCTAAAATGGTTTGAATGAAACAATGATATCTTCCACTAGATGGGGATATTGTATTTGGTTAGTATGTAGACGGTTCCATTCAATCGGGCAGCAGTGGATTATACACAGCTCTGACTAAAGTGAACTTTCTGACTTTATCACAGTGTTTCCAGTACTAACATTTTACTGATTGGTTTGAGTTTTTCTGGAATTACTCTTTCACTGTTTTAGCTGTTGCTTCATTTTCAGCGCATTGATTTCATTACAGGCAGTTGTCACAAGAGCTTAAGCAGAAGTGGCTGAATGCTTCCCAATGCCTTGTATAATAACAATGCATTGAATAATATGGGTTACTATACTGTATGTATCAATGCAGTGGGATTTGGGGAGTAGACTGCTCGTCTAGCTTAGTAAATACAGTGAGATTATGTTTACTTTGCAAAACCATTCATATGCAAGGGACATTTTTAAAAAGTCATGATTAAAGTAAATGTAACATTACCTTATTCACTAAGCCTAGTGAACATTCACTTTGCTAAACAGGGTCATCCCTGCACCTTTTGGTGGCAAAAGGGGCACTTACTCAGTATTAGACGTTGTTCATTATGCTATGGCTGATCAGTGTATGTCATAATTGTCATAGACCAAACAAAGCTTATTGTACAGAAACACAGATGAGTTCAGCTATTCATACAGGTTTGTATAATATTATGGGGCCTATGCACAAAGCTGCCGTAGGCAGCCAAGTGAATAACCAACCCGAAATGAAGTGAGGCGAACCCTGTTCGGCTATTCACTTCAGGCTTGTACGGCTGATTTCAGCCGAACACCGACTAAAATCAGCCGTACATCAGCTTGCTGCTGCTGGCTTCGGGTTGGCCAAACATGCTCAGCATGTTTGGCCGACCCGAAGTGCAGAAGGAGTTCGACTCAGCCGATCCAACATTTGGATCGGCTAAGCCGAACCTCCGGTAAGCTACTCGCTGCTGTTCGGCCTATTCTCATAGATGCCGAACAGCAGAGCACATATATAAAGCACCCCTAAAAAGTGGTTAATTACCTGGTCTTAATGGATATCCAAACCTTCTAACATCTGATATGCTCTTCGGATCTATATCTTGTTCTCTTCTTGACCTCTACTAGTAGACTACAATAGTAGTGAAGCGTGAATAAGTATCTTCTGATTCATCAAAGTAGGGCATAATTAGAATTAGACTGAATCAGCATTTACTGTACATTGATAGACAGCTCAAAACCCTACATCTGCAGAAACACAGGCTGAGGCATAGATGTCCCTATTATACAAATATGATTTTACAGAGTGAGGAAACTTGGTATAGTTATTGCCAAGGAAAAGCACAAAATTTCTTTGCATATGTGCTGCCTATAGGTGTTTCAATGTTAAGTTTATTTTTTCGCAAGACTCAGGGGTCTATTCACAAAACTGCCGTAGGCAGCAGATTGAATAACCAACCCGAAGTGAAGTGACCCGAACGCCGTTCGGCTATTCACTTCAGGCTTGTACGGCTGATTTCACCGCACACTGTCACACACTGTTCACCGCACAGTGTCACCCTGAGAAACCTCTGCCACCTCGACCCTTCTCTTCTCCACTCTGCTACTGACTCCCTCTATGACAAGATCTCACCCCTGTCACGACTTTACCCTGTACAAAGCTGCCCTGGTAAAATGTAATTCCTCCCTCCATGCTGTCAAACAAACTTATTTTGTCACTCTCATTAACACACTCTCATCCAGACCTCGTCAACTCTTTTCTACCTTCTAGTCTCTACTATGTCCCCCACCACCCACTAGCTCACTCACTGCCCAGGACATCGCCACTCATTTCAAAAACAAAATGGATACAATTCGGGATCAGATCGCCACTGTCCAATCAACTACCCTATTAATGTACCAGACCCACCATCACACTTGTTACTTTCCTCTTTTGACCTTGTCACCACAGAGGAAGTTACAAAGCTCCTCTCTGACACCCAACTCACCACTTGCCCCGTGGACCCTGTTCCCTCAAACTACTTTGGTCACCCTCTTGCTCTCTTGCTCTATCCTACACTCTCTTACTCACATTTTCAATCTTTCACTCTCTACTGGAATCTTTCCTACCCCTCTGAAACATGCACAAGTCCCCCCAATACCCAAAAAACCTTCACTGGACCCTGCCAACCTCAATAATTTCAGACCTATCTCCATACTCCCATTCACCTCTAAACTACTAGAACACCTTATCTACAACCGCCTGAGTTGCCACATCGCTAATAACAACCTTTTGGACCCCTTTCAGTCCGGCTTTCGCCCTCAACACTCCACTAAAACAGCCCTCCTAAAACTCACCAATGACCTAATAACAGCTAAAAACAACGGCCACTATTCCTTACTCTTGCTATTAGACCTCTCTGCTGCTTTTGACACTGTTGAGCACCCGCTGCTACTCAAAAAACTCCACTCGCTTGGCCTACAAGACTCTGCTCTCTCGTGGTTCTCTTCCTATTTATCTATGTACTCCTTTAGTGTCACCTACAATTCTAACTCCTCCCCTCCTCTTCCTCTTTCTGTAGGGGTTCCCCAAGGCTCTGTCATTGGACCCCTTCTCTTCTCTATCTACACCTCCTCCCTTACATAGTTACATAGTATTTGAGGTTGAATAAAGACACATGTCCATCAAGTCCAACCTATTGTGTGTGTGTGTATAGATCCCCGAGTCATCTCGTTATTAGGAGTACTTGTACCCCTGTATATTACCGTTTCTCAGGAAATCATCCAAAAGCTTCTTGAACGATTCCACACTATTAGCTGAAATCATTGCTTGTGGCAACGAGTTCCAGACCCTAACCGCTCGAACTGAGAAGAACCCCCTTCGCCCCTTGTGTTTGAATTTTTTTTCTACCAGTTTCAGGTGGTGGCCTCTAGTCTTTGTTACGGAATTAATCGTAAAGAGTTTGTTGCTAATGTCACCTAGGCCCTTGGTCAACTAATAACCTCACATGGCTTCCAATACCATCTCTATGCCGATGACACTCAAATTTATCTTTCCACTCCACAACTGAGGACCTCAGGGGGACCTCAGTGTCCTTGCGTGTCACTAATCTACTAACTGACATATCAGCCTGGATGTCACAACATTTCTTAAAACTCAAGCTTTCAAAAACTGAGCTCATGATATTTCCTCCCGCCCGTGCACCCTCCGTTGAGATTGATAACACAACTATCCAGCCCTCCCCTCATGCCAAGGGCCTAGGTGTCATCCTTGACTCAGACCGCACCTTTCTTCCCTACATCCAATCACTATCCAAATCCTGCCGCCTTCACCTTCGTAACATCTCCAAAATATGCCCTTTCCTCACCAATGTAACTGCAAAATTACTCATCCACTCACTTGTTATCTCTCCTCTTGACTATTGTAACTCCCTCCTCTTTGGTCTTCCACTGCACAGGATATACCCCCTTCAGTCTATCATGAATGCAGCTGCTAGACTCATTCACTTGATCAACCGCTCAGTGTCTGCAACGTCCCTCTGTCAATCACTACACTGGCTTCCACTCGCCCAGAGGATAAAATTAAAAATATTATAACAGTCACTCATAAAGCCATCCACAACTCTGCCCACGGCTATATCTCAGACCTTGTCTCAAAATATCACCCTAACCGTCCACTCCGCTCTTCCCTAGACCTCCTGCTTTCCAGCTCCCTAGTCAACTCCTCCCATATTCACCTCCAGGACTTCTCTAGAGTATCTCCCATCCTCTGGAACTCTTTACCCCAACCTGTCCGTCTATCTCCAACCTTGACTGTCTTTAGGCGTTCCCTAAAGACTCATCTCTTCAGGGAAGCCTATCCCACCTCAACCTAACCACTAAACCATCACATTCTCAAAAATGGGAGAGTTGGGCTGTCTGGAGATGATGGCTGGCTCCGCCCAGCAGTCAGTAGCAGGCAGTCAGCCGGCCAATGGCCGTCCGCTCGGCAAGCTTCGGCTTCCACCTCGGCTCAGTCGAGCCGAAGCATATGCCTTCGGCTCGACTCAGCCCCTCGACCAACTTCGGGCTATAGTGAATAGGCCGTACAGCAGCCCTTCGGTTCAGTAGAACCTTCCGGTCCTGGGGTCGAAGCTAGCCGAAGGATCAGCCGAAGCTACGGCTAGATCCTTTGGCAGCTTTGTGAATAGACCCCTATGTATTTGTTGGCCCTGGATCTTAAAATATACTGTATTTCACTCAGTACTGGACCGCCTGCACTGTTGGTTCACATCGAAATGATATGGTCTGCTATCTCCAGTGATGGAGTCACAGAGTCTCCTCATAGTTTGAGACTGTTCATGATTTTCAGAATGTTCAGGCTTACTGCACTTGATTTTGTTATGTTCCATTTTAGAATCCTTATTATGTGCTTTAGGAAGATGTTTGAAGGGAAAACTCAGTAATGTTTCAGACAATAATTCATTACTATTGAATGAGCAGCACTTGTAATGACAACATTTACAGTGTTTCTTGCAGTCTTCTGATTTTTTTGCATGGGATAGGGTTCATTAAATCTTATTCTGGTGACTCCAGAATAACTGAAAGTCAGTTTTAGTAGAGCAACTCATTTAAAATTGGAGTCATTGACTCCTGCACTCTACAATTAATGCTAAATGTGCTGAAATAAAGAGGAACCAGTTTGAGCTGAATACGCAAATACTACAGATCATCACAGCAACTTTTTATTCAAGGGACATAGTTCTGCTGATGGTTCCCCTAAATATGCTACCAATGTAAGTGTAATTTCCTAGACTAGCTCATATACTATGTCAATTCTGCAAAAAATAACTGGTGAAATTTTCCTTCAACTTCTGTAAAAAAAAAAAAGAAGAAAATTGTCTCCACTTTCTGCTAACACAAGGGCTTGTGGGTACATACCTAGTACTTGGATAGCTACAAATGCATTGTGAATTTACAACAATTGTGTACAAATCCTGAAACAGGTTAATTTAAAGTGTCTGTAGACCCCCACAAATCTATTTTCAGTATGTTTGGTATCATGTCTTACTGAATATGGTTGTTAAGCAAATAAATGTTTGAAAATCTATTTTGCAAAGTTTCTTACCTGAAGATCCGGCTATTAGCAACACATCCTGTTACAGGCTGACAACACTAAGCCACTGCCTCAAAATGACCATCAGTATGGTCACCCCACATTGCAAGCTCCTTCAGTTGCCCACTGAACTATCAGGCAGCCCAACAGCCTACTCATGGTGGATGACAATACTGCTTCTAATCGCAAGGCCATTTCTAGTGTTGTCAGCCTACAACAAGTCTTGCTGTTGGCAAGTTCTCTAAGGTAAGAAACTTTTCAACAGATCACAAAAAAATATTTGGTAATAGCAAACTGTTCATAGCGAGGCATACATGCAAACATACAGAAAAACTGATCTTGGGTTTATGTACACTTTAAGGAGACCCTGTTACCAGATTATTAATTTTATTAACAACCTTCCCAAAAGAGTGTATCTGCATTGAATGTATTTTATTTATTTATTTAGCTATTTCTTACAGGTATTTATATAACGCTGATAATTTACGCAGCGCTTTACATGGACATTCACATTAGTCCCTGCCCTCAAGGAACTTACAATCAAAGGTCCCTATCTCACATGCATACATACAGGGCCGATTTTAGACATGAGCCAGTTTACCTAGCAGCATGTCTTTGGAGTGTATGAGGAAACTGGAGTACCTGAAGCAAAGGGAGAACATGCAAACTTCTTCCAGATACTGTCCTTACCAGGATTTGAATTGGGGACCCCCAGTGCTGCAGGGCAGAAGTGCTAACCACTATGCATGTTATTTACTACTAAAAGTCTCCCTTGGCTAAACATCTTGGATATGATTTCAGCAGACTCAGAGCTGTCACTTACATTAGGAAACAGTCTATAGTATTCCACTTCCCTCAACAACTACATAAAGGTTTATGTAGGGAGGTGAGGTGAGGGGTGGAAATGCTGGATCAGCACAAAAAGTAAGTAGAGACTCCCAGAAGAGAAAAGAGCTATGATGTGAACACTCCTAGAATGAGATCCTAATAGGTTGGACTTGATGGACTGATGTCTTTATTCAACCTCAAATACTATGTAACTATGTGTAAGGAGAGAGGGGACTATGGTAACGATTTGACTCTCTGCAAGAAATCACATTTTCTAGCAAGTTCAAGGACACATTGCAAGTGAATATAAAGTTATTTATGGTAAGGAAGAACACTGCAAATAAGCATTTGAATTACGTGGTGCTTTTACTTATTTTTATGTTTGTCACATGATCTCTTTAACTTGTGGTTTTTTGGACTTCTGAATCCTACTGCCAATCATTACTGTCCTATAAGACAATATTTAGCTGTATATGTATTATTTTATGAAGTGTGCCATTGCACTTAAATTGATTATGGGGTAGAGAAAGTTTAAGCTGATGGTGAAGCCATAGAGGACGTATATACTTGATCATGGACTATTCGGATAAAGGGCAAAGAGAAAAGGAGATGATTGAGATTTTTCTGGGAAGGAACAAGAGGTAGACCGATTGTTGAGCAGGGTGTATAGTGGAGGCAGTGTGGAAGTTTATCATGGCAAGAGACTGAGAGTATTCCACTGGGATTTAATGCACGGCAGCAGCTAGACATGGGGGTTGATTTACTAAAGGCAAAAGACTGTTCACTTTGCAAGGGAAATTGAACTTTGTAGGGGAAGTTTACCCTTAGTATGGTGAATGAGGTGAAGCTCTAATGACTTCCATCATTCAATCATGTGCAAGTAAAAATACTGTTTTTTGACAGTCAAATGTCACCAGAATCACCGAGCTAAGGGAAACTTCCCCTGCAAAGTACAAATTACCTTGAAAGGTGAATAGCCGATTTGCCTTTATTAAATCAATTCCATTGACTGTTACATTTTGTTAACAATATACTTCCTGAAATGGCATACTTTGCCTAAAACTGGTGTGGTAAACTGTCTGGCAGCAAATTAGATAATCATAAAAAGTTGGTATGGTATAAGCTCACCTATTTCCAATGAGATCGGCCAGAACCTTAGTGAAAAAAAATAGCTATTATTAGGACGGAGGAATGATTCAGTCAGTTTATCTTAGGCTGGGGGTTGATTTACTAAGGGCAAATAGTCTGTTCACTTTGCAGGGGAAGTTCCCCCTCAGTTTGATAAATGAGGTGAAGCTCTGCTGACTTCCATCACCCAATTATGTGCAAGCACAAATACTGCTTTTTTTTTGTATGTGATTGGCTATTCTTTGCAAAGTAAAATGTCACCACACTAACCAAGCTATGGGAAACATCCCCTACAAAGTGCAACTTCCTTTGCAAAGCCAACAGCCTATTTGCCTTTGGTAAATCAATCCTAAGGTGTTCACAGTAAGTCAATAAGGAAGCAAAAATTGTATGTAATGTTTGGTCCTGCATAAAGCCACACAAAGTTAGATGCATGCAGAGGCATTTGCTGAGCCATCTTAGACCTGATGATTGAGGGCAGGTGTGTCAAGCATGCCCTATTCAGTCCCATCGAGAGAGATTCTGATGCTAAGGTTTGTTGAGCCTGTCCCAGTCTAAACTTCTAGGTCAGGGTGGGCAGCTCCGGCCCTCCAGCAGTGCTTTAACCACAAATCCGATCAGATTTTTGCCACTGAGAGTCATGCCTGTAACTGTCAGCTTCACAATGTCTCATGGGACTTGTAGTTCCACAACAGCTGGAGGGCTGGAATTGCTCACCCCTGTTCTAGGTGTTCGATTCATTTTTAAAAGGAACACCTTGATTATTTAACTTTATTCTGTGAAACACATTTGGTGACCTGTTTAGTCTATAAGAACTGGTTCACAAAATACTGCCTAACATAAGATCTGAGTTTTGGTTGTCAAAGGCTTTTCTGCAATGTTTTTTTATCGGCACATTTATACAAGTGACATTTTTATCTGGACTATACGCTATACTATTAAGCAGATGCAAGCTATTTTCATAATGGAAATTCCAAATATATGAATGCAGCTGTTTGAAAAACTCTTATGTCTGACCTTTTCTTTCATAGTTGTTGCACTTTTGAAATGTGTGTGTATTGTTTAGTAAATACCAGCTATAAACCGCCTTTTATATTCTAGTAAACCATGGCAGCCCAAAACTTTTATGCCCATTTTATATTTCAATTTGTTCTAAGTGGTCTGAAATGCTTCTTTCTAACAAAAATCATGACGCACAATGTCCTTTATAAACATATTTTTATATAATCTGCATCTGAATAAACTGGCATTTCAACAAGAAATATCACAGAATATACAGTCATGTGAAAAATTAAATACATCCCATGGAAATTATTGACTTTTTCAACATATTTGAACAGGCACACATTAGATATGTATCTAAACAATGGCTACAGATAAAAGAGATATACTTCAATAAAAAGAAAAAAAATGCTTTTTCAATTATTTATTTATCAGAAATATCAATAGATATAGTGGTGTACTGTGGAAAAACTAAGTACACCCTTGGTACAGCCTGCCTACCAGTTTTTTTTATAAAACTTTGTGATATTTTTGGACCACGTCTACATGCAAATTTCCCTCAGTTGCACAATGCTTTTGGGTTTCCTTGCATGAACTCCCCCTTTCAAACCCCCGCACAACATTTCAATGGGATTCAAATCAGGGCTTTAACTAGGCCAGCCCATTATCCTCTATTTCTTCTTTTTAAGTCATTTCTTAATGAGTTTTCTAGTGTACCTCTTATCATGCTAAAATATAAATTTCTGGATCAACCTCAACTCTCACACAGAGGGCCACACATTCTCACTAAGTACACTTTGATATGATTCAGAATTCATAGATGACTTGATGACTGCAAGCTGTCCAGGCTTTGAAGCAGCGAGGCAACCCCAAACCATAACATTTTTACCATCTTGCATCACAGTTGGTTCAAGGTACTGAAATGCTGTATTCAGTTTGCCAAACATGTCTACTGTAGCTACAACTAAACAACATTGTTCCAGCAGGCCTGGTATTTGCCTTTATGTTCATGGGCAAACTTGCTGTAACTTTTTTGGCCTCAAAGGCTTTTTCCTGGCATACTTCCCATTCAGATTAAATTGGTGCAATCTTGTGATTGTAGATGCATGCATTTTGATACCAGTTGTTGTAAAAGTTGCCTGCAGATCCGGCAAACAAATGTAGGGGTTCTTGGAGACTTATTTTAGTATCGGTCAGCTCTTCCTTATATTGGAATGATTGGTTTGAAATAATTTACAGGTGAAACTTGAATAATTAGAATATTGCGCAAAAGTTCATTTATTTCACTAATGCAACTTAAAGGGTGAAACTAATATATGAGATAGACTCATTACATGCAAAGCAAGATAGTTCAAGCCGTGATTTGTCATAATTGTAAGGATTATGGCTTACAGCTTATGAAAACCCCAAATCCACAATCCCAGAAAATTAGAATATTACATGCAATCAATAAAACAAGGATTGTACATAGAACAATATCGGACCTCTGAAAAGTATAAGCATGCATATGTACTCAGTACTTGGTTTGGGCCCCTTTTGCAGCAATTACTGCCTCAATGCGGCGTGGCATGGAAGCCATCAGCCTGTGCCAATGTAATATATGTGAATATACTATATGCTGTATATAGTAAATATCTATGTGTAATATATATACTGTTGACACTGTTGATCACCCTCTGCTCCTCAAAAAACTCCACTCGCTTGGCCTACAAGACTCTGCTCTCTCATGGTTCTCCTCCTACCTATCTAAGCGCTCTTTTAGTGTAACCTACAAATCTACATCTCCCCCCTCCTCTTCCCCTGTCTGTTTGAGTCCCCCAAGGCTCTGTCCTTGGACCCCTTCTCTTCTCTATCTACACCTCCTCTCTTGGTCAGTTGATCACCAAACATGGCTTCCAGTATCTTTTATATATTTTGTTAGTCCAATAAGAAAGGTATCATTGCACACTGCAATACTGCGTTTTTGTCTTTTTTGACAACTCAAATAAGCACACTAGGGGGTAAGTCTTATTTGTTTTTAATGTACAACAATCCACACTTATTACAATTAATACCGGTAGAAGACTTACAAGACAGGAGCGAGTGGCAAGTTAAGAATAGGGTGATCAGGGAACTCAGGGGTGCCGTACCTTTCCAAGAGCAATTTGGTAGCCAATTGCTGGCCAGAACGAATGAAGCACGCTTTCACTATCGATTCCTCACAGGCGGAGTGCATTTGGTATTACTCCACCTGTGACAGGAGCTGGCGCTATAGAGGAAGCATCGGCTTATGTGGCTCTGCTCCCTCCGCTGCCGCCTTGCTTACTCTAGCACTGGCTTCGTTGGCACTGCTGATTCTCCACTCCTGCGGCTCTTCAAGTTCCCCCTTATGCCACCACCGGCCCTGGGAATGGTCACAGCTAGGCCTTATTTTCAGGGTAGGTCTTATATTTTAGCAATTCCCAAAAATTATTTTCGGGGTAGGTCTTATTTTCGGGGAATATATAACTTCTGATGTGAAAAAATGCAGGTCTCACTGTAGTATACTACTATGAATTCTACTAAAGCATTCATATGTCAAATATCTCTTGTGTGCTAGCTTGACATTGTTCAATTCCAATTCTGTCATCTAGAAATCCATTTACTGAGCATGTACAGAATCTGCATAGGATTGAAAGCTGATAAATGTAATTTAGAAAATATAGATTTCCAATTACCACATTTACTGTAAAACCATAAAACTGTGATTGAAATCTGCCATTTATTTTTATAACTGTATTCCCTTATGGTTATACATATAGGAAACCTTTAATGTATTCACTTCCAATTATGTTAGCTAGTGATTTTTCTGCACTGTGTTTTCCATCAGTCTCCATAGTGATGTGCTACTTGCTTATTATTTAGGTTATGAGTATTGTCTTTATCATTAACACTTTATGTCTTCATCTGTTATGAAGGGAGACATTTAGTCATTTATTTTCCTTTTTTAATGAGCAATGGTAAATATGTATTTAAAAAATAAATGCACAAACAATAACATTTGGAAAGAATGAGATAGTATTTTAAATGATCATATCACCCAAAACTCATATTTCTGGATACTTCAAAGCTGAGTTATCCACTAGTTTCATATACTTTGTGCCTCCAGAAGCAAGATTTCCCCCAGCCTCAGTTCCTAGACTCAGTTCCTCTCCTATATCTAACAGTCTCATGTATCCTGCAGAGAGAGTTTCGCTTATCTTGTTGCATTCTTCGTAATGTAAAATGAAAGGAAAATTAGATGAAAAGGAGAGTGAGATACTTTGTATTATAGGAAAACTGAACTAGGACAGAGGTATTCCTGCTAAAACTACACAAACACGCACAACATTCAAATATTCGATAGACATGTAATTTTTGTTTTGCACACTGAGATATTCGTAGGAATTTCTTAAAAATCAGGCATTTACATGCATCCAAATTTCCGAATTCTAACACGTCCAAATGCAAATAAATCTGAATGCTTGTTGAAAATTCAGATCCATCTAAATTTCGTTCAAAACAAAACTAATTTGGACATGTGACTGTTCTCTGGCCAATCAGATGAGTTTTTTTGGCTGTTGGGGCTTGCATTATATAAACAGTCATGTGACTTTGCTCTAAAAATAGAAATTCGGACAACTCTGAAATCCAAATAACGAGTCGAATCAAATTTCGGATCCAAATCCGATAAATGAAGGAAATAAAAACCCAACTGGACCCAAAACAAAACACATTTTTTGTGGGGTTGCATGTCTAATATTTCATTTTTTTCCAATATTAACAATAGCATTGCAGTAGTATGACGCAGAACATATTCCCCAAAATTTAAAGTGAACCTGTTGCCAGGCCATTCATTTCAATAATCTTCCCATTTATGTGTACATTTAAAGTACTTTATGCATGCTATTCACCTGTAAAAGCCTCCCATTGAAAAGCCCTGAGACTGGGGCTGGGGCCACCATCTTGGATGTGATGTCAGCAGCCACAGCAGACTCAAGTGAACCTCTATAGTATAATACTTAACTTATCCCCCAACAGCTACATAAATGGTAATGTAGAGGGATGAGGGGATGGTTGAAAGCACTTGGCCCATACAGACAATAATTAGACACACCCAAAAGAGGGGAGGGCTATGATGTGCAAGGAGGGAGAGGGCCATGTTTAGGAAATTACTCTTTCTGAAATTGTTCAAATTTGGTAGCAAGTTTAGAGGCATGTTGAAAGTCCATTATAAAATTGCTTATGAAAGCAGAAATGTTGCACATGAGCATTTAAGATACCAGATTTTTCTGTGCTTTTGCCTACATTTTTTAAGATGGTAACAGGGCCTCCTAAAAATGTAATTCAAGTATAATTTGTTAGCAGGTAGAGGTTTTTTTTGGTAGAAGAGAATTTGGGGTTTATTTATTAACAATTCACAGAGTAATTCGTCCCGATCCTTCTGTGAGAATGGTGATAAAAAAGAATGTTCTTAGTATATTTTCTTTCTAATTTGAATGTAATATCTGACAAATTATGGCCGATAGATGGAGCTGAGGAAATAAATACTTCCTTCCTATACTCCTCATCTCCATCTAGAGGCCATAATGTGGTATTTACCTGATATTACATTCAACCTAGAAAGAAAGTTTACTAGGACTGAATGACTCTGCAAATTGTTAATGAATACACTGCTTTGTCTTTTCTTACAAAAAAATGACTTTACCTGCCAGCCAGAAAATTCTTTCTTTGTGTACACTGGCTGCAGTGCATACACATTGCAGTATACACTCCCAGCACGCTCCCTTCATTTGTAGGCTACCGAGAATTAACCTGCGTTCCTGAGTTCTGGAATGAGGTACCTCTAGGAAGCATGCACAGAAGTTACATCATCAGTTGTAATTTTTTGCACTTAAGAGATAAAACCGTCTCTTCAGCCCAGGAAAAGTAATAATAAAATAAACATTGTATAATTAAAGTATATCTAAAGCCATCATTTTTTTTTGTATTTTGTATAGAGTATGGAACGGTTGCTGTCAGTTTTTTCCCCCATTAAATTAAGAGATTTTTCTTAATTTCCTATCCTATTTACTTAACAGGAAGTGAGAGGATATCTTTCCAATGTGTGGGAAATCCACTTTTAGATGCCATGGGAAACATTTTGGATTTACTCTCACTTTAATGCCTGGGGACATTGACATTGATCACAAGATAGTAAATCTCCCTAACAGGACACATAAAGCCAAATAAAATCTGAAAGTAGTTCTAACCCCTCACTACTCTATCTAAATCTAAAACAAAGTCTTGCCTTCAGTTATATCTTAACAATACATTATATCCCCAGTTACCAGTGAAAATGTAAAGTTCAATGCATAATCTTAACACTGGGGTTCTAAACTCAGGGTATCAGCATTTTATACCTGAAAGAGGAGAGCTTGATATCTGTGACGATAGAATTTTAACTATATAGAATACTTATATTTGTGAATTCTATGCAACAATGGGATCTATTCACAAAGCTGCCGAAGGATCTGGCCGTAGCTTCGGCCGATCCTTCAAACTCCATTATTTCAAGTGATATTAAACTCAAAAGTTTTTAAAAACTATTTCAAATGCTGCTTCTTCATGTTTAAACATTTTAGGGGTCTATTCACAAAGCTGCCGTAGACAGCCGAGTGAATAACCGACCCGAAGTGAAGTGAAACCTACTTCATGTGGACCACTTCAGGCTCCGCCCAGCAGTCAATAGCAGGCTGTCGTTCGGCCAGCTTCGGCTTTCACCTCGGCATATGCCCGTACAACAGCCCTTTGGTTCTACTTTTTCTGAAATCAGCCGTACAAGCCTGAAGTGAATAGCCGAACAATCTTCGGCTCACTTCACTTGGGGTCGGTTGTTCACTCGGCTGCCCTCGGCAGCTTAGTGAATAGACCCCTAAGTGTTGCCTACAGCTATAACTTTTTGGAAGAAGCAAATCAATTTTAAAATATCAATACATTTATTCAATTAATATATAGTCAGTTTTTTTTTAGTAAATTAATACAACGAGCTATGATAAAAAAAAAACAAAGAGCCATTTTCAGATTTCAGTTTAGTATTAAAGCAGTGTAAAATGATTGCAGAGAAAACAAAGATGAGTGGATCTGCAAATATCTGCTCTGCTAGGACTTCATTTAATCAGCACATGTGAAGGCTTGGATGGATATCCATAGACCCCGTAGGTTTTAGCCGCAAACACAGCAGCAGGCTGGATTTTTTTTCTTATGCTTTATTTCTTATGCTTTATTCTTTCCTTTTTGTTTTAATCAAACATTGTCTGACTGCATCTGTTGAAATAGTTTGAAGACATGGCTAGTTTTCCTTTTTTTGGGTGTCACATTCGGTAAAGCCATTAAATCAAGTATATTGATGGTGATGTAAAAGTGTGATTTGGTAATGCCTTAGAGCAGTGGTGGTGAACCTTGGCACTCCAGCTGTTTTGGAACTACAAGTCCCATGAGGCATTGCAAGGGTCTGACAGCCACAAACATAACTCCCAGAGGCAGATGCATGTTGGGATTTGTAGTTTTGGAACAGCTGGAGTGCCAAGGTTCGCCACCACTGCCTTAGAGTAAATATTTCACACTTTTGCTCTATTCAAATGCACGAGTAAAGACAAAAGGGATGCAATGAAATTAAAAAAGTGCTACATGATACAGGAGGCAAAAAAACATAGGGTAACCTAACCGAAAATATGTTTACAAGAAAATAGCGGCATTTTGCGGCATACAGAGGTACACACAATGATGTTTTTGAAAAATAAAAATATTTTAAAAGATAGATCCATGGATCCACTTTCAGAGCCAAACTAAATTATTCATGGGAGCTTTTAATTTTTTATTAAAGTATATCAACCTCTCCCCCTTCCTCCAAAAAACATAGGTCTAAATCCAATCACTAACGTTCTATATTATTTTTAAAATGTTAATGTATTTTCAGAAGTAGTTTTCGGTCGTTTTTTTTTTTTTTAAATAAGCAGATTTCATTAAAGAATACCTAATGATCCTATTATCAGAATGAGCTATACAGTACACTGCTAAAGCATCCCTGTCCTATCAGGAAAGGTAGTTGAGCAGATTTCCATAACTTTAAACATTAATTTAATAGTACAATTATAGCTTGATATTCATTGGGTTGCAGTTATGATTCAGTTTGTTGGTGCAACAGGGGTGACACAAGCGTCTCACAAAGTAGCGGCAGTGACAGTGTTCACAAAGGCAAGACAGTGGGGAGGGAAAATAGCAGAGGACATGGGAAAGGGCGTCTGAGAGGGAAAATGAAAGAAGGAGCCTGAGAGTAAGAATGAGGGAGGGAGACTGGGAGGGTGTATGAGCAAAAGAGTTTGAGATGGAGGTTGAAACGGGAGTCTGAGAGGGAGGTTGAAAGTGGGAGACTGGAGGGTGTATGAGAAAGAGTCTGAGAGGGTGGATGAGAGAGGACAGTTGGGAGAACGACAAATAGAGAGAAATTCTGAGAGTGTAGATCATAGAAGGATTCTGAGGCTAAATGAGAGAGAAATTTTTAAAGGAGGATAAGATAGAGTCTGAGAGGGTGGATGAGGGATGGAGAGTTGGAGGCAGAGAGGGAGGATGAGATACTGAGCAGGTGGATGAAAGATGAGGTCTGACTGGGTGTATGAGAGAGGAAGGAAGAGTGGAAAGATGATAGAAGAAGGATAAGAGGGTGGATGAAAGGGAGAGGGCTGAGAGGATGGATGAAACAGCAAGGGAGAGTGGGAAGATGATAGAGGAAGGATAAGAGGGTGGAGTGAGAGAGCCTGAGTAGGTAAATGAAAGAAGATGGATGCAATGGAGGAAGGATGAAATATACAGTCTGTGAGGGTGGATGAGCAAGGGGATCTGAGAGGGTGGTTGAGAAAGTAAGAGTGCGAGGGTGGGTGAGAGAGGGAAAATGAATGATGGTATCTAAGCACCGCCGGTGCAGGCGGTGCAGGCGCCCGGGGCCTCAGGCTCTGGGAGGGCCCAGCAAGTTGCCGGCCGCCGGATCGTTATCCAGTGCGCGGCGGGCCCCTGGTCTCTCCGCCAGGAGTGTCGGATCATCCGTTCATCCAAGGTTTTTTGGGGGGAGGGGGGGCCCAAAAAAAAATCTTGCACCAGGGCCCTTTGTTCCTTAGCTCCGCCACTGTATCTAAGAGAGGGTGAATGAGCGAGGGGATCAGAGAGGGTGGAGGGTAAAGTAAGGGTGCGAGGGTGAGAGAGGGAAGATGAAAGATAGAGTCTGAGAGGGTGACTAAGTGAGGGGGTATGAAAGGGGGGATGAAAATGGGAATCTGTGAAAGTTGAGATAGAGATAGGGATACACAGAGAAATGTGCTGGCAGGCAAGCTGTGTTGTTGATTTGGTTCAAAGCTGCTAACCCCCTTGAGGATGGAAGCAGCTTGGCACTCTGGGCAACAATCCTCAAAATTATCATTGTCATCAAATTCCGCCAACCAACTAAGTGGAAAAAAGAAATCAGTCAACTAGGATATTTTCAGCTGATTGCCATGTGTTCTACTAAAATAAGCTGGTGCCAGAGCGGCCTGGCTGTGCTCACGTCTTGCCTGCATTGACTTAGATATACATTTTAGGACAAAATGGGAATGTATATTTATGTAAAAATATTTGAAAGGCCCCTCTTTGATGTATATGACCACTTTATCCTAGTTGGATGACGTCCGTTGTATATGCCTTTAATTATTTATATTTGCTATTTGTTACCAACAGCTGGGGCAACGTTGCTTTGTCAGGTGATCACAGTGATATGACAGGGATTTCAAAAAGGAAATGATCATATTCGGTTCACAACTTGTTCCCTGTGATTCTGACTGTTAAAAAATATGCACGCATATGTTTATAATCCTGTGCATGGTGCCATGACTGTGTATACTGCAGAAATTATGAAAATACATCAATACACATGCACACGGGCTGGTGTATGCACATATAAAATATTGTTTCATTACAAGACTAGATCATTTGCACAGTGTTGTCCATCTATTGCTAGGGCTGTTTTGACAGAAGGAGAGAGTAGAGTAAGCAAAGTGATGACCTGAGTTGAGTTGGTCGGTGATCAAACTTAAATGCAGTGGAGAAAAGTGAAATCATTCATTTGGCTATGCTTTCTGGCATGGATACCTAAATCACAAGACTGGCTGAAGAGAGGATAAGAGACAGAAGGTGAGCATGTGGATTAAAGGTGAGGAGGTGAATGGAACAGCAAGAATTAGTGGGAGGATAAAGGAGGAAGGATAAGAGGGTGGATGAAAGAGGAAGGGTTAGAAGGAGCATGAGAAAGGGGATGACCATCGCAGAGTTGATCGTGATCAGTCTCAACTACGGTGGAGAAAAGTAAGGTCATTCATTTGGCTATGCTGTCTGCAATGAATGCCTGGATCACAAGACTGTTTGAAGAGAATTACACATCTTTTGGCAAATTAAACAGCTCACACGTATGTGTTTCATCAGTATACTAAGCTGTTTGCCTAAATGTAGCTTTAAAGATTTAACATTTGGCTACTGATCCACTGCGGGATTATGTGTTAGCAGGGAATGGCCATATGTATAATGGCGCCTTGTAACACACAAAAATAAATGTAGAAGTTGTATATTGCCCACTTGTAAAAAAAATACAATTAATCATAATCACAGCAAGCTATAAACAAAATAAAACAACAGAATGATTACAGTTTAGTAATTCTTCACATGTACTGTAGCCCCCTTACCCTGCTTTCCTAAGTGCTAGCCCACAACTGCTATTATGGCTAATTTAGCTGAGAGTAACAGGAGGGTGCTGGAGCATTTGACTGCTGCAAACATGAGGATATAAAGCCTTACAGAAGTCACGTGCAGGTGATGATAAATGACACAAGCACACAGGCTACAAGGACACGTCCATTTTCTTTCTGAAAACACCACCCCAACATGCTGGAGCGAACCATGCCCATTTCAAACACGGCAAATTGCTTTGTCCATGCGTTGGGGCTGCTCTGAAAAAAGCATCCATCACAGCCCCAGTGCCTCTGGTGTGAACAGAACCTTAAGCCTGGCCAAATCAGTTTAAAGAACCGCAATAGCCTATTTGCTTGAGATGAATGTTGAGCATATTTTAGAAGCTTGCTAAAAGTTTAGATGAACTTAATACATTCCAGGTGTACAAAAAAACCTACTTACAGTTTGTGTGGATCAGTGGTCTCTTTGCAAAGGGCTGACACACCACCTGATGAGTCAGGGCCAATGCTCTCCATTCAGCAAAGATCATGCTCCTTGGATAGGCTGCACAGGCAGCGTAATGAGCCTCTGCAGAGAGACCACTGCTTCCTGACAGAGAGCAATGGTCAGTCTCCAGCATTCTGACAGATGAAAGGCTTCCACTGTAGCTGCCTCCTAAAAGAAAACAATACTTTGCACACCTTTTCTAATGCACCTGGAATGTATTTAGCTGAACTTTCAATTGGGCTTTACCTCAAAGATAAAGATATAAAGAGAGGCAGACAGACAAATAAGGACAACTTTTGTAATTTTATATTTGGAATATTAACATGTATGCAGCAATTAACAGATCTTTGTTATATCATTGTGACTGACAGAAAACAAGCGAACAAGATGAACAATGTAGCCAATTGAATAGGAGCATGTTCTTTATATAAAAATTTTTAACAACACATAATGCTCCAAATGTGAGCACCCGATTCTGCTCTATCACAGGGAGCAGCTCATAAATCACAGGTTTACATACAGAGACCCTCAGGTTTTCCTTTGTTAGGAAGTGCAATGACTCACTGGAGTATCATAAAGGAGCCCTGCTTTAAATTACTGATCACAACCTGTATTGTTCCCTATTGCAAGAGGTGAAGTCTCCTTCTAGCAAAAATGTGTTTCAAATGATCTTATTCAAAGTTATTATGTAGAGTACAATGGGAAGGCTCTTCATAATCACCCATCACTTCAACAAGAAGATGGAAGCTAATTGCATTGCACCAAGCAATAATTTTACTGGGTTATCGGCTCTCTGCAGTTGTGTTTCTTCTCTTGCAACAATCCTATAATGCCTCATTAATCAAGGTGTATTTCGCCCACCCCATGTCATTTATCACACATTTTAGATATAGTTTCTCCACAAAGCATGGTGATTTTAAAACAGAGAGGTGACATTTATTATTGTCCCTGAATAATAGATATACTAGCGTGGTCAATAACAGCAAATATGTGTATTCAGTGTTGCATAGAAGATCAGAAGGAAGACTATGGGAAATGTTCCTAAACAGCATGGATCACCTTTTTGCATATTGAAGGACTTAGAGGAAATCCAGGAATTGAAAAGATGAACCCTTGCAGTTGGGGTTACTCCACACATTACATGGGTTAACTGCTCATTTTGGTCTCGGGGCAAAAATAAAAGAAGATATACTTACCTGATCCATGGTCCCACCTGGATGCTAGATCGGTACCTGAAGCCTCTTCTCCCGTGGGCTCTGGTGGTCTGAGGACCCGTGACACCATCACGTGCAGCTGCATTGGACATGAGGACGCCAAGGAACATTCCACATTCCAGAGCAGAGGGAGAAAGAAGCGAGTGGTCACCTCCACCAAGGATCTGGTATATCTGCTTTATTCCAGCCTCTAGAGCAGTGGTTCTCAACCTGTGGGTCGCTGTGCTAGGCGAGAGTCCTCCTCAGCTCTCTCCTAGCGCAGCAGTGTCAGTTCTCCCCCGCCACGCCTCCAGATGTCGCTGCAGCAGCCGCGTCATCCCTAAATTTTAACTTTGGGGGTCACCACAACTTGGCAAATGTTACCAAGGGGTCCCGGCCCTAGAAAGGTTGAGAACCACTGCTCTAGAAGAAAATGTGCAGTTAAGCCTTGCAGTGCAGGGGTAGCCCCACTGCGAGAGTTGATTTTTACAATTCCTGGAGTTCCTCCCTAAAGGAGTTGTAAAGTCCCAGCATATACTACCCTATTATAACATTAGCATTGTAATAGGAATATACACTAGAGTTGTTTTTTATAATGCAATCAAAGCTTTCTTGAAAACAATCCCTTTTATGTAGTGAGTGCTTCTTTCCATCTGGCCATCACTTTCAACAACTTCTTGTATTCCCAGGGTGCTTTGCATTTCTTTTCCTGCTGTTTCCCTGCTGCTTGATGCAATGCAGTCTTGATTTCTGAAGACTACATATCACATTCTGAAGACTATACATACCACTTTGTCTGAGGAGGGGACCCTGTGAGGTTCTGAAATGTTGCATTTTCATGTCATGCTGACATGTTATACCAATAAAGATGATATTCTGAAGCTTAACGGTGTGCGAATAACATATCTTCTATACTGTATACTATGGCGCCACCCATGAGTTGTTCCAGCGCATAGTGAACTTTGGGGTACATCGGTACAGTGTGCGAAGGAGATAGCATTAAGAACTTAGGAATGCAGAGACACTACGCTGGTTTTTGCTAGGTTCCATACACCTGGCAAACACCCACCCAGAGCATGCACATCCATGCCACAGGTCTTTGCCTATGGACCTGGCAGGAACCTTCAGCATGTCTTTGCATGCGCCGTATCTCCATTCAAGATGGGAGCTTCGGAACAGATTGACACAAGGAGAACTTTGTTTGCAAAGACGACAATGCTGTGATCCATGGACTAGTAAATATGTTTTATTTTCATACAAGCATGTGTTAAGGATTTGAAATTACATTTTGGCTAGGTAACGTGAAGTTCTTCTTTAATTATAATCTATTATTGTTTATCTAGAGACTTAGACATGCATGTAAACCCAATCATTAAAATCTATTACAAGCTTGAACATGTTAATGGACAAGGGGCCAACAATTTATTTGTGGCCACTAAAATGGGTTTGCGGTGGTCCTCACTCCCTGTTTCTCCTCAGTTCCCTATTTAAGTTATTGCCCCTTTAAGAATTTCTTTACCTGTTTGGGCAGGAAAATGCTTGTCCAGCTTCTGGAATGTTCTGGGGCGCACATCTTCTCTCTATAAAAGGTCGGCCCCTGAGGATCTGAGGTTACTCGGCTGGACTCACAGCGCAGTGAGATCCCCTTCCCCCTCCCTTTTTTCATGTATATATGTTGCGGTTTGTCTCCCTCAACATGAGGGAGGACCTAATTGGTGTACAGTCCTTCATGATGGCATTGCTTGAGTCGTAGTGGCTAACCAATTGTTGATTGATTAATATTTTGAGATTGATGGTTTAGTATTTTAAGTAAAGTTGATTTATTTTAAACCAATAAAAGTGCCGCGGCCAATTTCAATCCAGATGGTGTCTCTTGTGTATTTATTTATGTATGTTTAATTTATTGTATTATGTACCACCTGCAATCCCATCCCATGTAATTTACAATATTTGTTTCATGTTTTTAAATCTGCAGCTTTCATTAAGATAGTATCTAGTGATCCTGCCATGAAGTTCTTTGTTCTGGGACTTCCTGTTATTGGGTGAATACGCTCCTAACTTCTTTTTTTGTTTGTACTGTGGAAAGAACTTCCATGTGCCTCTTACGTACTCTTACCTCTTACTACTAAAAGCTAGCTATGAATTGATTTGTGCGGTTGACATTTTTGTTGTGCTGGATTTGATGTGGGACACACATTTCCCTGCTTTCCCTGTCCAAAATGAGTCATAACTAAAATTTGAGCCATGGTAACATTTTCAGTTAGGGTGTACATATACATTTTAATGCATTAAGAGACAAACACTCAAAGAATTGTGCTCACTGCCTCAATTAACCTTGAACAAAAAGTTGTCTAACAATTTTGTTTTCATGTGGTTTTAAATACTATCACATCCTGCTTAACATTTTTAGAATACAAAGCCATAACAAAACAGTTGCAAGTACCATGCTTGGAAGTAAGATTCACTAGCGATACATTCTTATAACAGGCTGTTCCTTTTTCCTCAACTATGCTTTGTTTATTTGGCCAAACCATAAATTAGAACCGACAATTAAAAAAGATGTATGATTCTAAATTCTCCTGGAGAACAATGCAAGGAAAAGAATGTTTGCACTGGCCCATAAGATTTCCATGATAACACGGAAAGACTTGTGTTATGCCTCTGCAGAGGAGTGATTTGTAATCATGTCAACTTGGAAAGTGTATAAAGAAAACATTGCTGAATGGAGCAGTTCAAGTGCAAGCTCTAGGAATCATTGGATTGCTTGATGTGTTATATAAAATGTCCTATGAGTTTAACCTGTTGTTGAACACCCCCTGTTGAATCTTAGCATATGTCCAGCTGCTCATTTATGACTAGGGCTGCTAGACCTTCTCTCCTTTGCTCTAGTGGTCTAAGGACTCCTAATGGCATATAGTCCTGTAGTGCCCCCCTGACCCCCCAAGGGCATGTGGTGATACACTGAGGTAGGAAGGGGTGACAACAACACTAAATGTAAAGAGCCACTCCACTTAGGGCGAAGGGGCTACAGTACAATGCAGGCCCAATAGCTCTGCATTGTATGCGGGGAGATCGAGCGACAGTCCACAGTGGAGGTAGAGAAGAAGAGAGTGTTGTCACTGAGGAATCACCTAAGTAAAACAGCTTTTTACTGTCTCCAAGGCAAAAACAAGCAGTTATCCATTGCAGTGCAGGGGCAGCCCCAATGCAAGGAAAAACTTTCCATTTCCCTTGAATTAGGCTTTAAATCTATTTTTACAGTATTGTAAGTTTGGCTTTCCTTATAGGCAGCCCAATGGCTAACTGAAGGAACAGCAGGCTGACAACACTGCTGCTCTTTGCGAGGCAGTGACTTAACATTGTCAGCCAGCAACAGGAAGTGCTGCTACTGGCAAAGTCCCCAGGTAAGGAAACTTTCAATAGAAACAGATTCACAAAAACAATTTGCTTAAGAAAAATGTTTTATATTGAGGTATGGTGCCGGACATATTAAAAAAAAAGATTTGGGGTTTACAGACACTTTAAAGCTGGAAGTTGTATCAGCCTCCTGCAATCATATGTACAGTAGAGCTCAGAGTTAAAGAATAAGGAACACAAGAAGCTAATCTGATGTGTAACAGTGCTCATGTCCTACCAAAGAACATGCTGATAGAAATAAAAAGCAGTGCTCAAGATATGAGCTCATCAGTCTACTGCTTCTCCTTTCACTGTCCGGTCACAGGCCGGGGGAGAGGCAAGACCTGTAAGTATTACTTAACTGCAGCAAAAAATTCAGATCTCTTGCCCTTCCAGACAGGGCTGTGGTGTGTTAGAGCTGTGTAAATCTCTGGACTAGATGTACAGAAATACAAATCCATTGGCAGGGGAATCTTTTTTATTTTTGTATTTAGCTGTCTTTAGATGCAAGCAGCTCCAGTACTTTAATGTTGACTCTTGAAAGCTTTACAGCAGAAACATCTCACTGGTCATAATGTTATAACAGTAACGTGTAGTATGGTGGTCAGGAGTGACTGTTAAGGCTTTAAACATCACATGCTAGCAGTTGTCCCCATGGTTGCAGATAATAATAGGGAAGGGGCATCTAGTTTGTACTGTATCTTATATCTCCTTACAGCCCCTTCTTATTTGCAATACATACTACACATTACTAAATTATAGAGATTGTACTTATAAGTTTTTTGACTAAAACATGGTAAAACATGGCATGTCCCATTTAGTTTAGGCAAAGGATATTATTATTGTTATATTATATTATATAGACAGTACAATTACATTACAATAACATACAAAAGCATTAGAAGGACCCTGCATGTGAGAGTAGGAGATAGCTGGATAAGTTATGGTTGGGAGTTCAAGAAGATGGCACTGGAGGCTCTGGAGAAGTCCTGGAGGCAAGCATGGAAGTAGGTGATGAGTGAGTTAGAGAGCTGGAGTTCTTAGTAGGAGCGGAGTGCAGAGTTGTGGATGGCCTTGTATGGCCTTGTATGTTGTTGTTAGTAATTTGAATTATATGTGTTATGCTACTGGAAGCCAGTGGACGGATTGGCAGAGAGGGGTGGCGGCCACTGAGCGGTTGGTGAGGTGGATGAGTCTGGCAGCAACAATTTTTGATAGACTGAAGGTGGGATAGCCTGTGTACAGGTAGGTCAACAAAAAGGGAGTTGCAGTAGTTGAGGCGAGAGATGATGAAAGTGAATTAGTAGCTTTGTGGTGTCATTTTTTAAGAAGGGATAAAGGTTTGTAATGTTATGGAGATTAAGGTGGGATATGATGTGTTTTAGACTTGCTTGGCTTCATACAGCCAATCATTTACTGGGTATAGAGCTGACAATTTCATCCAATATCTTCGTTGCTGAAGTCCATTGTGCTTCATGCAATATTAGTGCTAATGTGGATTAAACTATGCTTAAAGATGAATACAAATCTGTATGAGCTACACTCAATCTCTGCACGGGCAATGCAGCTACTAGCCAAAAACATCTATCTTGGCATACAAATAACTAGATATATAGCATACACAGTAAGCAGATAGGAACATCTCAGTTTGTTTTATTTTTTTTAAACAGATTTATAGCTTGAGCAATGTAGATTCGTAGATCTGGACACTTTGGTCAGTCAGTGGACAGTGCTGGAAGGTTGCAGAAACAGAAGGATCTAGAAGGCAGGACATCCTGCAAAAGGGGGCTATTAAGTAGATCAGTTTTGTAGGAGATAGTTGGGCAGCTGTGAAGTACAGGGAGAAAGGAGCTGTTGTGATTCTGGCAGAGAAATGACAAGGAGGGAGGGTGAGCAGATATATAAGTGACCCTCAACGGAATGACTGTAACACAGTGACAGAGGAGATATACAGTGACAGAGGACACAGTCATTGTGCTGAAAGAAAAATAGGCAATGCAGGGGAAATACATTCCAGAGATTTGAAAGGGAGGGTGGAAGGCTGCTGTGCTGACTGCGTCTACTGGGCTAACAGGACATCTGCTGGATGGAATGTGCTTGAACTACAGCCTGAGAGTTAGAGGTACATTATTAGAGGGACTGCATCTCTCAAACATATATGGAAGCCACCAAAATGTCAGTGCGAGCAAAAAAGACTGATCAAAATGCACTGCTGCATTGGCTTGCTAGTCACTGTGATTAGACTGATAGTTGCTTGCTGGATTTATTCTATTATCCCCACTCAGTAAATAATGCACTGTGTTATCACACAAAAAAGTAAAAAAGTAATTATTTATAATCATGTGGGTGTTAAACTAATTATTACCTGCCAAGCCTCAGATACATATACAGTAGATGCCCCTAGGTTTCATATTTATTAACCCCTTCATGACTGAGCTTGTTTTTGGTTTCTGTTCGTAAATGACTGACACACTTTTGACATTTTTGCTGTGTGATTCTTCCACGTCAGTAATATACTTTCTTACAAAGTGCACCCACACATATTATATATTGTTTTTTAGAGGACAGATAGGGCTATATATTTATATCACATATGTGTGTCTAACGCCTCACTTAGGACAAATACAAATTAAAAAAAGAGGAACCAACGTAAAAAAAAACTTTTTTTCCCAGTTTTGATTTGTAGTATTTTTTTTTAACAAAACCAGCACAGCTAAAAAAAAATGCAATACATACATTCATTTATTTGTCCCTTATTTTTAATTTTTTTACACTTTTCACTATTTTTTTAAATTTATTTACACTTTTCACTTTTTTTATACTGACAAATTTTATTTATTTAATTATATCAGGCAGTCATTGTGAATTAATCTCACTATTACTGCTTGATAAATTAATAAATTTTTTTTATTATCAGGCTGCTTCAAACTTCAGAACAGCCGATAATAAGTTAGTGACACTGATCCTGCAGCAGTTCAGGATTCAGCTGTCAGTGAATGTTTCAGAAAACTTAAACATTCTACTTTCAAGAATAGATACATTATGTGTCTAATACATAACATTTTGTATCTATTCTTGAAAGTCAAAAGATAAAAAAAAAAAAAGCCAGTATAGCTTGAGAGAGATATCTCTCGATCTATACGAGCTGTCAGAATGCCGGCAAAAGCCGACATGTGTCTCTGCTTTGCTGTGACTCTCAGACACCCGATATTAAGGTATCGGGTGTCTGAAAAAGGTTAACCCTTTCAGTAATGGATCTCTAGATAGTTAGACATCTATTACTGAAAGGTAACCGCTGATTCTCAGCGGTTAGCAGCCTTCTAGTGCAGCAAATAACTCGTCACGTACAGTGTACGTGACGAGTCATTTGGTCCCTTTGTGGCTGGACGTACAGTGTGCGTCTCCCGTCACGAAGGGGTTAAGGCTTCATAGAAACCACATTGTGATGCAAACCAATTAAAATAGCAGAACAGGATGAATGTCAAATATCTACCTCTACCTCTGTGGAAAAAACACACATTTCCATCTTCTATTGTACACCCGTGGAGGGTCTGCTGTCTTGGTAAACTTTAAATATCTTTTTGGGATCTCACATCACAGGACACAGGTAGTTAATTATTGAATGGATGGTTTATGCAGCTTTCAGGTGATTGGACACTGGTAAATCAAGGCTGTTAGAACAGCCCTGTATAACTCCTCCCAATCATAGCCTGCCTCAGTTTTTTGCTAGTGGCCTTTGGTGACGGATGCCTTATCTCTGCTTTGACAGAAGTACATGCTTTTTCTGCAATTTCTGAAGATTGTTCTTGGTTTTACATGAAAAGTACAGCTAGGTACAAGATCTCATGGTAATAGGGTGATAGGGCCATCCGAAAAGCTTTTGTAACAGAAAACGTCAAGTTGGAACACAAGGGAGAGGGATAATACGTATTGCATATATCAAGTACCAATATTCCTAATAAATGTTGAAAAACCCTGCTCATTTGATGCTACAAATTTAGGGATATTAGGCCCTATTGGCGTCTGTGAACAAGCCATCTGTACCTATGTAGAACAAACAGGAGGAAAGAGAGGAGTAAAGATAATAGGAAAGATAATAGAAAAAAAGAAACGAATGTTCAGGGGGTGGAAGGGGAAAGGATAAAGGACATCCAATGGTAGTCTGCTATAGTGGAAGGAGTGTGCCAAAACTCCCTAAATTGTCATGAGTGTGTAGTCACAATCTGCATGCATACAATGTGTTATATTTGTGAAATATGTGCTTTACATCTTGTAGCAGAGCTGAGATTTTATGTTTGTCAGATACCAAGACATTTTACACTTTGCTTGCACTACAGAAGACATGGCTGCTTTTCACTCCATGGCTAAGGTTTGTTTACCAGCTGTTAGAATAAAGTAATATGTTTCAATAGGGATTTATTATTCTGCACTTTTCTAATTATGACTCTTCTAGCAAATTTGTCTACACTGCTCACAGCCACTACGGCAGCTAACAGCAGCTATTTGGATTGGTTTTCTCCTCGATAGAACCTTTAGCAACCTTTTCTTTGACCCCACCAGAAGGAAGATTTGTGATTGGCCGGCCTCATGGGTCTGGGCCGTTGCCAATGCCTAGGTCCAAAGCATCATAACCAAGGTCCTCCTCCTAACTTTCTGCTGTAAACTTGCCAGGATCGCTCCAGAGAAGGTCTGATATTTTTGCTGCCCTAGGTTAGCTCATTTCTCAAGGGTTTAGTCCCTGTGCTGGAGGCAAAAAAGTTTTAGAGGTTTTACTCCAACCTGTTTACTGCCCCCAAAGCAGCAGGGGGCTCAATAAGTTCTTTCAAGGTCAAAAGATTTGTATGGAATCTCCTCACTTTGTTATTACCTCCCCTCTGGCATCAGTGAACATTAAGAATTAATATTTGCACATTACCATTTTTCTTGCCTATCAGCACTACCTTCGTTTTATTGTAAACAAGCTTCACTATTTGTTGCCCTTCCATTCTGCCTGTGGACTATGTCTCAGGTCTTCACCAAGGTACTGGCCCTTAATTCAACTCTGCTTTTGTCATAGGGGATCCTCATTGTGGAGTATTTGGATTACCTTCTCTGACAGCAGTCGGCCCAGGCCTTATCGTCCAACATCCATCAGATGAAACAAACCCTAAAGAAAAGGGACCTAATCCTGGTATCCAGGTTCAACTATTAACTGGACAGGTTGGCAGGATCAAGGATCCAGGGACTTTCACATTTAAAGCCTTGGTGACTCCATGGAATTAGTTAAGCCTAATTTACACCTTCCCTCTTCTGAAACTATTGTCTCACCTCCTTCACAGGATTGAAGGGCAATCTGGTGACCAACATTGCTCCCAACTTGTCTAGAAGACAGTGATACATGAATGTAGTCAAACTTCTGGCAGATTCTCCACAGGCACTCCTGTATAGCCCAAGCCTGTTGCCCCAAGGACAGGTATTCCACCCTGTATCACGTACCTGTGCGGAGACTGGATGTAGGAGGAGGCTTCCCTTGCAGCACGTGTCCTGGGGACTCTGGTATTGGGGACAGAGTCCTTATAGACAGTGAGTGGCAGGAGGGCCAGAGGCGGTTCCACCGTGCAGGCCACTCCTTGGTTTTGCGGCAGGGTCTTGTAAATCTTGATATCCGAGGTCAACAGGCCGAGGTCACACCGAGCAGGCAAAGCAAGTACAGTACAAAAGGAGAAGGCGTAGGCAGTCCAGTGAAGCAATCCGAGGTCAAGGGTATAGGCAAACAAGAATGGTCAAACGTTCCGAGGTCAAAGGCAGGCTGCAGGCAAACAAGGTCAAAGTCAATCCGGGTCGATAATCAATGGTACTGGAAACAAGGATCAGGAGACGTCAGGGCGGTTGAAGAGACAATCCAGCAATGAGTAGGTGTGGAGTCTGGGTCTAAATAGTGAAGGAAATGATTTGGATAGCATCACTTCCTGTGAGCCTTTTGGATAGCATCACTTCCTGCGAGTCTTTTGGAGAGTGTCACTTCCTGTGAGCCTTTTGGATAGCATCACTTCCTGTGAGTCTTTTGGATAGCATCACTTCCTGTGAGTCTTTTGGAGAGTGTCACTTCCTGTGAGCCTTTTGGAAAGCGTTTTTCCACGGACAGTCCTTGGCGCGCGCATGCGCACAGGCCCATTACGGGAACCCCCGGCTTGGCGCATGCGCAGAAGCAGCAGATATCTGACACCCTGCTTCTCAGTTGCTGGCTTTAATGGTCTGGTTGTTAAAGCCCAAGTCCAGAAGGGCAGAGGCCTCTCTGATGCTTTTATCCCTACGCTTTTAAAATCTAGGAAGTTTACCTCACACAAGGTCTACTATTGCACTTAGAAGGCTTACTTTGCTTGTTGCAAAGGGGGAAAACTCATCCCAGGAAGTACTCCTTGTGATGCATCCTATCTCCCCATCCCTGTCTGGCCTAAATGAGCGTTTAACCTTGAATAGTATCAAGGGCCATATTTCTGCCTTGGTGATTCTTTTCCAGAGGCCGCTTGGCACTCACTCTCTAGTAAAGGACTTTGTGCCGGGGGGAACTCATGTTGTCCCCCCTCTACACACTCCAGTGTCTCCATGTGATCTCAACTTCTGCAAGGCATATTTCTGAACTGGCAGCCTTAACTTCTGAAGAATCCTTTTTTTATTAACCATATGGATAAGGTGATGCTGAGGCCTAGAGCCTCCTTTCCTTCTAAGGTGGTCTCTGTCTGTGCTGTCACAATAGTTGTATAAAAATAACAATTCATAGTCATAGTTAATATGCACATTCATGTGAAATAAGAATTTATATAGTTTATTTTTCCTTAACCATTTGCTCACTGATATTGAATGGCTAATTCATATGCTGACATCTTGTGGTCATTCTGGTTATTGTACCATTGTTTTTCTGTGTTCCCTCCCATCTATCATGTATTTACCCCTTGTCTATGAGACCAGCTGTTTAGTGTCATGGCTGACATTAATATGAGCACATGTTAATCTGCATTGCATGCTTGGAAACATTACTATCGCTGACCTTCAAATACCATCTATTCATTCATCTGCTGTATCCTGTTGTCTGCTGTAACCCTCCTGCATTCAAATAAAGCACCTTTGTGGATTTATAGGTATTTGGTGAGTTCAGCTATCTGATAAGGATTGTCTGCAGTGATTATATCTGCTTATACAGGCCAGGCATAGAGGTCTCAGCAAGGGATAAATCGCTAAAACAACAATCAGAGTCAGAATATTGCCTTCCATCTTAACCAGGATATTGTCCTACCATCCTTATGTCCTGCCCTTAAACATCCTAAAGAAATTTCTCTTCACTGTTTCAAACGTTCAACATTTCTGCTACTGCTTTAGCCCACAAATCTGACTCTTTATTCCTCATTCCTGAGGGTCCCTATATGGAGCAGCCAGTTTCTCATTCCATTATTGCTAGGTAGATTCAGCACACTGTCATCCAAGCTTCTAAGTTAAAGGGCAAAGTTCCCCCTTTTCCAGTAAAGGCTCACTCTACTAGGAGTGCTTTTTGGGATTTCAGCATCAGGCTTTGATATCTCAATCTGTAAGCCTTCCCCCAGGTCCTCTGCTCACACGTCTGGCAAGTTTTACCAGGTAGATATCCAGGCCTAGTGCTAGCTTCAGCTGCAAAGTTCTTTAGGTGGCCATCTGAAATATGAGCCCCTTCTGTTGTAGTTGTTATAGTGTCCTTGTGGCGTTGTTGGTAATTGTCTTCATGGGCCTGTTTGCTGTTATTTGGTCACCCATTTGATGGATTGCTTTTTCAAGTCCCATTAATTCAAGAATTAACTCTTTGTGTCCTGTGATGAACAATCACAAAAACTGGATTTTAGTCTTACCTATAAAAAACACTTCTTGGAGTACAGCACAGGACACTCCACCTGTGTTTCTGTGATCGATTACCAAACTTGGGCAAGCTGGGAATAGGTGCAGTTATACAGGGCTCTCCTAACAGCTTTGATTTGCCAATGTCCAATCACCTGAAGTACTGCATAGCACATCTGTTAAATAATTACATACCTGTGTCCTGTGATTTACTCCCAAAAAAATAATACCTCTAGTAAAAGTGTGGAGGATATACATGAATATTTTGAACTTAGTAGACTAGTTCTGGACAGTGTTAGAATTATTTTAGTAGGTAGACCCCTGGGGAAGATTTCTCCTTACTTTCTATACTACTGACACCACAATTAGTAGGAGAAAATCGGCAATAAAAACTAAATTTTTAAAGCATACTCTGCAGGATCTGTCCTGCATAAGCAACAGTAGGCTCCTCCGATAGTTGTTGCTTTCATTGTTCAGTGTCCTTTTATATACAGTATAATGAATGTCAATGAGAGCTGGTATATAGTTATAACACAATACTAAATCTCTGAAGCCGGTGGCATTGCTGCTGAAATCACAAATCCCATGAGTTACAATGGATTATACAGGGTCAGGTAATAAAATGTCATTGAAACTTCACCTTCTGATATTTGCATTTCTTGATTGGCCTTTCTTTCACAATGCTTTGGCTCCAGTACATGAGATTACAGAATCATCGTATGCCAGAATATACTGAACTGTGTAGTGCATTGTATCTGTTTATGTTCATCCACTGTAAATTCAAGAGCATCGAGGGGCATAAGCCATGACAATAATGGCAACAACATAAATAACCTAATTACCATAATATACTGAAATCGCTGTACACTATGCCTCAATGGTCAGACAGCATGCTGTGTAATTTATCTCCATCACATACGACTAACCTGACTCTGTGCTCTTTATATGAGCTGGGTCTATTTTAATACTAGACAAACAGGTAAGAGTGGAGTGTTTGGCTCAGAATTCTTTCACTCCCCTCCTGTTAGCATACTGCATGAATACCCACTAATGTGGAAATGATTGTGCTTATTAAGATGAATTCCTCATTATACTGTTCTCCTTGTCTTTGCTCCATCACCCATTAATGATTCACACTTCAATAGTTTTTATATCTTCTTTTCAGTTCACTTTATTTTCAGATGGACGTTATGGTGGTCAGGTTTACAAATGTGAAATAAATATGATTCTCATTTAGATGTGATACAATGATGTAACTGTAAGGGCATGCACTTTAATTCTTTGCATTACAGCACATTCAAATGTCTGCAATGACCCAAGTCTCTAAAGTGAAACTCTGGTCTTTTTTGGCTTTGGGTAATGGTTAGAAGTTGGACCTCTGCTGGGTGTTTATTCCTGTCTGTGTCAACAGTCTGTACAGACACTAGGGACACAGATAGGAATTGAGATGGGACTGATTGTCAAATTCATTTAAAAGAAAGATATAATAAGGCCAGTATTTCCCTATAAAAAGTGGCATCTTTTGAGATTCTCCACATTTGTCATACATTTGTTAGATGTTACTATTAGGAGATTTCCATTCTACTCCTTCTCTATTGACAACAGAAATTTTTAGTCTGTCTGGAAGATTTAGTCAGTGAGACTAAATCTTCCAGACAGGGACACAGATCAATTAAACATTAAAAACCTGGCAGTAGTGTTTGGCCCCTTTCCTCCCACCTGAGTGTGCAGCGGAGGTCTTGTTGTATGACTGGAGGAAATCTAAGATGGTAGTCAGCAGAGGCTGCAAATGCAATAACACCTGTTTGCTGGTAAAAGCTGCAACTATAGGCCACCATGTAACATATCTATGGCATTCCCTGTCACATAGAAAGGGTCTGTAGGAGAATTTCACTGACCAGAGATCAGCCTTTGTTTTAGGCTAGGCATGGAAGAGGACCAGATGATAGTATCAGATTGCCATCATTAACTCTTGAAGTGGCTACATTGAGAGGGATATATGCAAGAAAAAAGCTCCAAATGGGACTGCTCCACCAGAATTAATAGTATGCAATTGAGTGCAAAGTCTGTTTAAAAGAGATGGATGTAATAAAAAATCTGCAGGACGCTGCCCCAAACCAGCCAGGGGGACTGCAAAAGCTGGGGAAAAAACACAAACAAGGGGCGCCTTTCCTGGTGCAGATACATTTATTTAGGTTAAAAACAGTAATGGATGAGAAACATACTCACAAAGGTCGACATGATTAAAGCATTGTAAGTGGATGCATGGACCAAAAGAAAAAGCCAGTGTTAGATGCAGGGCCTTGCCTTTGTGCCAGCAAGGTAGGCTGTGATGATGGCGCGTTTCCGTGGTCATTCCCCCTTCATCAGATACGGGCCTCCTCCATCCCATATACATTATATAATAAACGATGGCCAATCAGCTGGTGTGCCTGGACCTCATCATCTCAAGCTGCAACAGCTGAGGATGTGTCTGGTAAAGCGGCCGTGTCTGCAGAGAGGGTTCCCCGTCCTGTGACTGACGAGGCAACCCTCCAGACCGCTCGGCCAATCAATGAATGGCTACAAGTGGGCTCGCCTAAGGGGAGTGGTCAGTGACTCCGTCCAATCCACGGCACGAAAAACCAAACTATATCCCACTAGGGGCATGATGGCTGCAGGAGCGGCCAAAATGAATGTAAACGATCATACATTAGACAATATGGGAGGGAGGAGGGCCGTTGCACGGAATTGCCATGAGCAATTACAGAAAATAAAATGACAGATATATAAGACACATGTTCTACTAGTATAAAAGCCTGGACAAGCCGAAGTGGAGCAAACTTTTGTTAGCATGTGATACTGATACAAGAATCTTGGAAACAACTAACTAACTACATCCATCTCTTTTAAACACACTTTGCACTCAATTGCATACTTTTAATTCTGGTGGAGCAGTCCCATTTGGCGCTTTTTTTCTTGCATATATCTGTATTGTCACTTTGTCCTTATTGGACATTAAGGGTTTCTTAAGTTGCCGTGGACAGCCCACACAGACTTTTACTAATAATAAATATAAAACACTTTTTTGCATCATGACTTCTACATTGGAAGACCACTTCAATAGAAGAGCCAACTTATTCAAGGACTTTACCAATCAAGACACATACAAACCGGACACCATGATTACATCGGCTACTGATACAGATAATGAAGACCTGACTAAAAACATGATTAAACTTTTCTACCATTTGGAAAACACTCTGGAGAAAGAAATGTTACATTGGTGGGATGCAGAATCCCTTAAACATTATATGAAGGTCAAATTGGTCCCTAGGGGGCTACGCATCACTAAAAAATGTAATTTCTTAGATGCTGATCTAAAGGACAAATGGGCCGAACGTGCCCTTCACTGTTCTAGGGACTGGATGTCATACCCAAGATACTCATCCTCAGAAGACAACACTTCACTCCTCAGGGCCGGGAGGACCGACTCCCAATTGAAATGAAACACCGAGGAGACTTTTGGTAAGAATGAAGGAACAGGTCTCAACACTATCCGGTCTTGAAAAACTTGACAATAAGGCCCCTTGCAGGAAAACGCTTGTAGCTCCGAGACCCTCCTAGCGGAGACAATTGTGGTGATGAAAACTGATAGGAGGGTGAGGTTAAATAGAGAACATGAAGCTAGCGGAAAGAATGGTGCCGTCGACAGTGCCCTCAATACTAAGGGAAGGTCCCATTGCAGGAAAAGTGGCCTCACTGGAGGCCTCAACTTCATGGCTGCCTGCAGGAACTGACGGACAACCGCATCATTAGCCCAACGACACTTAGTCAGCGCCGATAAGGCCGAAACTTGGACCCGAAGTGTGTTATAGGCCAGACCTGCATCAAGAGCTGACTGTAGAAAATCCAGGATGTTTCCCACTGACGGGTTATCCGGCTGCCACCCCCTCTGCGCTGACATGGTGAGGAACCGTTCCCAGACACGGTGATAAGTTGTCTTAGTAGATGGTTTAGTTGCTTTCAACAGGGTCTCAACCACTGATGCCGAGAACTGTAGGTTCTGAAGCCTCTGCCTCTCAATTTGCAGACCATCAAATGCAGGCGTGCCACGTTCGGATGGTAATACTCGCCCTGGAGGAGAAGGTCCCGTCGTAGAGGCAGGGGTCCTGGGGTATCGACCAGCAGCTCCATGAGAAGGGGGAACCATGGCCTCTTCGGCCAGCAAGGCAGGACCACCAGCGCCAACACCCCCTCCCTGTCGATCTTCTGTAGTGTCCGGAGAATCAATGGAAGTGGAGGAAACACGTAGACACTGCTGAATTGCCAAGGGAGGGAGAGGGCATCTTGCCCCAGGGCTTCCCGGCAAAACAGACGGGAGTAAAACCTCGGAAGTTGAGAGTTGCACCCGGATGCCATGAGATCTATCCGCGGTGTACCCCACCGCTGGAAGAATGGGCGCAGATATTTCGGGTTCAAGGACCATTCGTGGGGATCCACAAACCGTCGGCTCAACCCGTCCGCCTCCTGATTCTCCGTGCCCGGCAGATAAGACGCCGTCAAATCCAGAAGATGCAGTTCCGCCCATGGAAAGAGCCGTGAAGCGATCTGCAGCAACGACGAGCTCTTCGTCCCTCCTTGCCGTGCTACATACGACACTGCAGTCCTGTTGTCCATACGCAACTTGACTCGTCGCCCCTGGACAAGGTGGAGAAAGGCTTTCAGTGCCTCGAAGGCTGCCTGTAACTCGAATGCATTTGAGTGCCCTGGACTCCGAGATCCCCATTTCGCCTGAACTTGGTGACCCAAGCAATGGGCGCCCCAACCTGTCAGGCTGGCATCTGTTGTGAGCGTGATCCAATCCCCGGGCTGAAGGGTCTTCCCTCTCAACAAATTCTGTGGATTGCGCCACCATTGCAGACTGTTCCTGACTACCTCTGGGAGGAAGATCAACTGGGACAGAGACTGCCTGTCCCACTGCTGAAGAAAAGAGTATTGCATATGGCGCATGTGCCAATGAGCCCATGGAACCGCCGGGATGGAAGATGAAAGGATGCCCAGGAAGGAGAGGCACTGCTGTGCCGCACAAGTACAAGATGCCATGAGCCGTCCGGCTAGCCGGATGACTCGAGCCACCTTCTCCTGTGGAAGATAAACCCGTGATCTTTCTGAATCGAATATCATTCCCAGATACTGTAGGGTTTGGGCTGGGACTAACTGGCTCTTCTGCCAGTTTACTAACCAGCCATACCTTTGAAACGTTGCCAGAACTAGCTGTCGGTGTTGCAAAATCTCTCGTTGCGTTTGGGCCAGAAGCAGGACATCGTCTAAATAATGGAAGATTCTTACTCCTTGTAAGCGCAAAAGAGCAATCACGGACACGAACACTTTTGAAAACGTCCTCGGGGCTGAAGATAGGCCGAAAGGGAGACATCGGAACTGATAATGCTCGTGACCCACGGTGAACCTCAGGAACCTCTGGTGGACGCTTGCAAGCGGGACATGGAAGTAGGCGTCCTTCAAGTCCACCGTGAGCATCCAATCCCGTGGCCTCACCAGCTCCTTGATGGTCTCCACTGACTCCATGCGAAAACTTTCCACTCTTACATACCGATTCACCCTCTTTAGGTCCAGGACCGGTCGGAATCCGCCGGTAACTTTCCGCACTAGAAACAGCGGGGAATATATCCCCTGACCTCTTTGCTGTTGTGGTACGGGTACAATGGCCTGTGATTGCAGTAATTCTTGAACATATGATCGCAGACAGGCTCGCTTCTCTGGCGAGGCTGGGACGCGAGTACGCATAAAATGATCTGGAGGCATGGAGGCAAACTCTATTTGATAACCGTTGCTCACAACCCTCAGGACCCATTGGTCTTGAATGGAGTCCGCCCAAATCCGCCCGAAGGAAGCCAAACGAGCCCCTACTACGGGCGACAGGGCGGGCCGTATTTCAGAACAGCTTCTCTGTCTTCTTGGCTGCCTGAGTTGGCATTGCCCTTGCACCTCTAGAGTAGGCTGAGCGCCCCCCACGCCATGCGCCTCGAAAAAATTCTCTTCCGGGCCTATAAGCCCTGGCCTCCTGAAACGGTTCTCTAAACCGCCTGTTCTGACGAAAGGGCTGCTGTTGTCTCTTCCTGTCCTGAGGTAGCAGGCCAGACTTACCCCCCGTCACTCTCTTTATTGCCTCATCCAGGGGGGCTCCAAACACCACCTTGCCTGCAAATGGAATGGAGCACAGGCCCTGCTTTGAAGCGCCATCAGCCGACCAGTGCTTCAGCCACAGAGCTCTGCGACCGGTCACGGAAAATGCCATCAGGCGGGCTGCTAAACGTACCATGTCTACCGATGCTTCCGCCACGAAATCCGAAGCCAACTTCAAATCACCCAAGGACTCAACGATGCTCTCTCTCGGCATGCCGGAAAGCAACGCTTCCTCCACACCTGTAATCCATACTCTCATAGCCTTACTGACTGAGGACAAAGCCACCGCAGGCCTGCATGACGCCCCTGCTGTGGCGTAGATCTTTTTCAAATCCACTTCCAGTCGCCTGTCCATGGTATCCTTGAACGAAACAGAGTCATCTAAAGGCAAGAGTACATGTCTAGCCAGCCTCTGTAAGGCTGCATCCACCTTAGGAGTAGTATCCCACAATTCGGCATCCGAGGGGCGACATGGATATAACTTTGACATGCGATTGGGCAATTTGCCCCTTCTGTCCGGCCTTGCCCACTCCTCCTCAATAATCTCTTTGATTTCAAAGAATAGTGGAAAGGAAGGCAATTCCTTTTTGATATTTGGAAAAAATCTCCTTTGCTTATCCATGGGGACGGGATCCTCCTCCCAGCCCAATGCGAGCTTAATTGCGGAAATGAAGGGCGCCACTAGTGCAAAGTCAAAAGAGAAACTCTCATCGAGCATCTCCTCCCTGGCCCCATCTGAATCCTCTGGATCTGAATCCTGAGATGAGACCACCCTTGGTCTCTTTTCATCTCTTTGCCGTTTAGACGAAGCACTACCTCCTGTGTATTCTCTAATACCTTCCGCCACTGCCTCCCGGATATAAGCTTTAATATCCTGTGAGTCAGAAATTGTGTCTTTCCCCAATTCTCTAAAGCAAGTGGAACACAATAGCTTTTGAGGTAGTGTCTGGGCACCGCATGCCCGACAATTCTCAGAGGATGTGCCAGCTGGTGGCGACGTAGACCGTAGCCTGGGTGACATAAGCTGGGGCGACCCATGAGTAGAAAGTCTGATTGGCCTAGCCTCGGCCGTAGGAGAAGTCCTGTGAGAACGTGACTTAGTCTTGTGCTTCCTATACCTAGCCTATACCTAGCCTATATATAGCGAATGGGGCATAGAGAGTGCGCACCACGCTGGAACGCACCCACAGCCGACGATCGGCAGAGAACCTCGGCACCATGAGTCCTACTTACCAGCCCCTCTACCTGTAGCCATTTAGGCTACCTCCGGTCTCTTAGCCTGGCACAAGGCATGTCCCATCCTGTGGATTTACCATATACAGGGACATCTACCACCCGGGAGAAGAGGCTGAACCCGAGGTGGGTAATTACCATGAAAAAAAAATGCAGAGAAAAAAAAAAAAAAACTGTTAGGTGTCCTGAGCGAGGACAAAAAAAGAACACGTGGGTGGTGGGAAGGGGGGGCTTTATTCTCTTGTTAGGGGTGGTCCTATTGGGAGCCGGGGGCGGGGTTAACCCATTAGTATGCCAACATGAGGTGAGCCAGGAAATATGTATATATATATATATATATCTATATCTATATATATATATATAAAATAATATATTATACTGTACATATTTTATTAGTTTGATTGAACTTGCATTAACACCTTATTCATGGTTGCTACTCATTTAATTATTTACTGTAGATCCAGGTCTACCCTTGCTTGGCAATTATTATACACTAATCAGGTAATACAGGATACATATACAGAGCATATACATTTTAAATTGGTGGTTACTGTATCTTCATTTTTATTTAGGTAACCAAATTTATTTTGGTTTTATCAGTTAGATTATTTACTGCATACATTTTGGAGTAATAATAAAGTTTTGTCCCCGATGACTCTTGACCCCATTTTTCTTCTATGGGCTTCAAATAAGCAAAATTGTCCCCAATGGGCATTAGAGACAAAAAAAATTGGGATGAATTTGGGATATAGTAGCCCACTGCTCAAAAAATAAATTGCCGGTAGAGGCTAACTATAAGTTAATGTTTAGATGGTATATGGTCCCCGCTAAGTTCTCAAAGGATACATCGTCGCTATGTTTCCGGGGTTTTGGGGAAGAAGGATTGATGGCCCATATATGGTGGAAGTGCCAAAAAATTCTGAGTTATTTGACGGAAATATATAAACTTATTGGATGAGTGTTGAAAAGGGAGATTAGGAAAGATCCATGGGAAGCATTGTTAAATCTGAAGTCAGAAGGATGTAGACCAATTTAGATTAATACCTTAAATTTTTACAGCTGATAAACAAACATTGGCTCGGGTATGGAAGGTGGACATTCCCTCGATTCAACAGGTTAAAAATAAAATGTCTTGGTATTTGATTAATGAGAGAATGACTGCGATGTTGGAAGATACATTCTTCAAATTTAAGCAGGCTACCATGGATTCAAGAATTGATGCTATTAGATCTGGATATAATTTTAAAAGGAGGAGATTGATGAAAATAGAAATCGAAGCCACTGGGCACTGGATGAGGGCGAGGGAGGGAAAAGGTTTAAGATAGAGGAGAATGATAATAATATAGAAACAAAATGTATTTATGTCCTTTTGGTTTTTTTGGGGGGTAGGGGATTTTAGCTGGAAGGAGAGATGAGAGAGGGCACCTTCAGGGAACTCGTGGATTGAAATGTATAAAGGGTTTATCTGTAAATGTGTAAGGATAGTGACAATGTGTATGTGTAAGGGAAATTAAGAAAAGATTATCTGTATTTTGTATTGTTTATTTTTGAAAAATTAAGTTGAAAAATTGTAAAACTGGCTGTCATTGAACCCAGAAGGAAATCTAGTGGTGGAAAATAAATACTGGGGAGACACCTTTCAATTGAAGTAGATTTTTTCCCATCTTTTAATTAGTTATTATTTTTGTTACTAGAGCTCTTCTTTAAGGTGGGGAGGATTCATTGAAATGTGTGATGTGTCTATGCCAGCATTTACAGCTGTGACATCTTTAGGAATAAAAAAAATGTTGATTGTTTTATTGTTAGAGGCCTAGAGACTGTTAGAGGCCTAGAAGTTGCAAAAATTTCACTGTTTGAGGCATGGAGACTGCATAATATGAAATTGCAAAGAAATATCATCGCTCCACTCCACTTCTGAGTCCCACTGTCTGGGTGTGATGTGAGTGCCAGCCCAGAAGCTGTCCACGCTCCAAAGAGAAGCCGCACGCTATCAACTTCAACCAACACCAACAACTAGCATGCTCATCCCCGCCCAGTGGCCAATGGGCAGGGATGAGCATGCTGGCTGTTGGTTGATAGTTCTTTTTTTTTTTTTAGGGTGACGGTGGTGGTGTGCAGCTTTACTTTAGACCATGGAGATTGCATACATACAAAATTGACTGTTGTGTTTTAAATTGCATTATCGGTCATTTTAAATGCAAATGGAGCTTAGTATAATTTTTTTCTATGAACTATGTGTAAGTATCAGATTCTAATACAAAGATGCCAATGGTTGTTTGAAATTAAAAAATACATTAGCATCTATAATTTATCAATGTGGCTAAAAACACTAACAAATATCTTTTAAAAAAAATTAGTTTGACACCTTCCAGTCATCTGATTCCTGTTATTGGAATGTAAACTATATTATATGTTACTGCTGCAAATTAAATTGAACAAAATCTAAATATTTCAAAGGCTGCCGTATCCAATTGCAAAAGTGGAATTGATTTTACTTTTTAACATTGTATGGTTAAACAAATCCTATAAAGAACCATGTTATAGACTGTTGCATACCATCATCCGGCAATCAATATGTGCCTTTTTTTCCCATAACAATGTGGACCTTACAAAACTCTCCATAAGCAGAAGTTGCTTTCTCTGTTGCTGACATTTACAGTCAATAATGACTTTAAAAAATGACATTTAGCTTAAAATCAATAACTCATAACCCCAACTGTATTGTTCTTGCCATCTATGTTTGTTATAAAAAAAATATAAATATACTTTCCTCTTTATGAAAAGTCTCAGCTTCAACCTAAAAAATGGTTATCCTGAGGCAAAAGAAGTTTGGATGACCATTATTATTTAAGCATATAAAACAATGTCAACATCCCTCTTAAAAATGGAAGCTGAATGTTTGCAGTGCTGTCACACTGGCTGGTTTTACAACATGTTCGGAAACCTGCAGGCCAAACTGCGCAATTCTCATAAGGATCAGTAATGGATGGCAATGTATTCAGAGTTGTGAAGTTTTGCTGTCTGAGTTTTTGCAGAATTACTATTAGTTTAAAGCCAGTACACCTAAACAGTTACTCTTCATACATCACAGTATATAACAAAGTAAATACTTTCCATGATTATGTCTGTTGTAAAGATTCACCATTATACCATCCAAAATAAGTTTGATAAATTGAGGAAATCATCCTTTTAATGTTAAACAGGATGTACACATTTTGATTTTAAATATCTGTTTTGATCATTTCCCATGTACAGTATATTATCACTGTGACAAGAAGAATATGGGCTTTCTGTTGAAATAGAAATGGTGGTGCATATGCATAGAAGCAACCCAACGGTGATAATTTTGCAAATTTACATTGCAAAAATCTTGATGGAGCAGTTGAGCTATCCAGAGCCTATCAAGGCCTAGTAAGAGTAAGTGAATCTTTAAAGAGTAATTCCACTTTTTTTGAGAAAAAATATATTTTGACAGCTGGCAGGGCAGACTTTTAAAATACAATAGCCGCGGTGGGAGATTTCTTCATCAATGCTAATTAGCTTTTTTAAAAATCTGTACACCCAGTTTAAAGTAGAACTGAAGTTAAAACTTTTTTTTTTTTCGAATAGGGTAAAGGGTAGGTATAACCAGTTATAACCCCTGTCAGTTTTTTTGCCATCTGCATCCCATTGTGGAGATTTCCCTTCACTTCCTGTCCAATAGCCACAATAGGAAGTGAGAGGAAATCCCTTCAAAGTGAGGGAAACCCGTGGTGGTCAGCAGGGTCGCCAGAACTAGTGTCCCATTGGAAGATCTCCATCTATTCCTGTTCTTAAGACATCCCAAAATTTGGGATTTTCTTTTTCTTTCACATTCGGTCACCAGGACAAATATACAGGGTGAAGCTACCTAACAGGGAAACTGAAAAAAAATTACTCCTAACACGTGTTCTAATCTCTCTCCACTCCACTATCCAAAATTGTTAAAAAAGTTTTTTTTTTAAAATGATTCTTGCAGTTTAAAATGCTTTTAGTTGGATTAGGGTTTCCTGGCTTCTTAAGGGTTAACATTTCTACTTGCTTCTCCTTCTAATCTTAGCAGGGGTTGTGAGGGGTGAAGGGTTTGTTCATTATGATTTGTAAAGTAGATTTGAACAAAGGGTTAAAGGATTAAAACCTTGGTGTCTGTATTGTATATTAATGAAGTTACTGAAAGAAACACAGTGCACACATTTCAGTCCTAAGTCTTTCAATGAGGACAGATCACTGTGAAGGTGCTCAGAAAAACCTGGATTTAGCTATGTTGTCTACTGCAACAAAACATCTAAAAGGTAAGAAATATATAAAAAAACCAAATTGGTATGCTGTTTGAATGGGAACACATAAAAACATATAGAGGGGTTTTCTTAAACTGCAAAATGGATATACACTTTAAGGATTTGGAGTGAGATTTGGTGATGTCTCTACTTTGCTACTCACTGTTATTCTTGCTGGAGGCTCTGACATGAGGAAGCAAAAAACCCAACCTCTACTACGATGGCCGCCTCCTGATAGAGACACAGCGCAGAACAAGGCATGGAAAGTCAGTTTTGGGAAAGATCAGCTGCAAAGAGACCATAGCCAATGCTCATGACATGCCCTTTGTGCTCTGCCTTCTTAATTTTGGGCATAGCTTTCATAGTTCACTTCTTGTTTAATAGCGGTTAGGAATCATCTGGGTTCTTTTTATAGGTGCATGACCTCTGAGACATTCAGAAGCATGCAAAACATTCTAATAGACCCATCTGTATAAAAACAGTTTCCTTCTGCCCTTGACATCAAAATTATATTAGTAATTGTTATATTCACAATTCTGAAATTGTTCAGTGATTCCGCACAGCACTATTTCATCTGTTTTTCAAATTGGAAAAGGCTGTTTTCTAGCTGCCCTGTCACATCTTACTAGAACGATTTTCATCACTAGCCATCGCTCATACTGAGCATTACATTATTGCCGTCCTAAAGGCAGGGGAATTATTATGCATCGTAAAATGAAACTGTCAATAAGAAAAGTTAAATGAAATTAATCAGCGGCAAGTCGTGCTGAAACTTAAAAGTAAAATCTGATTATTATTATTATTTGTGGCACCACAGAAAAAGAAGTTTACCTGCAAACTAATATAAATTCACTTGTGTGGGAGCATTTCTATTTTAATTAAAGCGGAATTAATATTAGTATTCCAAACTAGATGAAAGGGGATAATCAATGCAGGAAATATTGAGGTTTAATTCTAAAGGTGCAGCATTAAGCTACACAATTCATTTTACAGAGTAGGAAATTTCACTTGCTGTTTTCATAATTTTACATAATGATTTAATAGAATGTATAAATTAAATTTTCCAACTTATTACTAATTAAGTAATAGTTTAGAATGAGTAGCAGTCATAGATTTGCAGATAATTGGCCCTGTACAGAGTGAGTGAACACTGCTTACCCAAGGCATGCCAACTGTCAGTCAAGCCTTTGGGCATGTGGTCACTCTAACCAGTAGTGAAAACACGCATGAGGTGTGATCTGTGGAGTATTTTGGGAAATATTTGGTAGACCTAAATTGCATAATTCAAGCTTAAAGTGTATGTCAAGAACTAAAATGCAATATATTACAGCTAACCTACTTTAAATGTGCTGGATACATTAATTTTTTTCCAGACCTTTTCTCTTTACTCTCATCTGGTGTTACTGTCAGTTGTGTATTTTGGTTTTGTGCTGCCCTAGACAAAACTAAATTCGGGCATCCCCCTCAACCTAAATTTGCACATCCCCAACCGGTCAGTCACTGGATACAGTGCACACGGGATCTCAGGAGAGCTGTGCATGGTCTCGGGTGGGCTGTGCATAGTCCCTTTCCCTGCATACATGTGCTGCTCCTCTTACCTGCAGCTCAAAGTGCCATCAGTACCAACAGGATACATTGCAGTCCCCAGCCTGCTTCTGGGACATCCCGTCATCAGATCACATGCTATGGCCAGCCCCGAGCCACCCACTGCACCTCCTCCACCTCCTGTACAAAGCCAGCCAGACTGCATCTCACTGGGCCCTCCCCTCCACCGGGTAGCTCTCTAATTAGGCATCCTCTTTTAGGGCCCTGCGGCCATCCAGTTTGCCTCATTAGGCAGCCGCCGCTGCCTGATTCTGTGCCGTCCAGCCTTGGCCCACTGGGCAAGTGTCCCGGTCCTGTCCACCTCATTGGTTTGGGGCAGCTTCTTCTGCAGCCCCCCTGGAAAGTGCCGTCCTAGGCAAATGCCTAGATTGCCTTGCAGTAGATACACCCCTGGATACTGCCAGTAATATACTTGCTCTCCTACTGCAACAGTGCTGCTCTCCTGATTTGTACTACAAATGCCTCCCCTGTCCTTATCTCCATAACACAGGGGTAGGTGTTCTGTAAACATAAGAAAACTGGCGAGGGCTGATAACATTGCTTGACATTTGAGCTCAATGCACAGGAAGTTACAAACATACTGGGGGGAATTTATCAAAACTGAGCAGACAAATTCTGGAGCAGATTTGCACTGCAACCAATCAGCTTCTCCATCTCATTTTCAAATCTTAGCTGAGCAAACTGAAGAGAGATTCTGATTGGTTGCCATGGGTAACTGCTCCAAATTCTGTCTGCTCCAGTTTTGATAAATTCCCCACACTAGGTTTCTGTCAGGATGCATTTTTCTGTATTTGGAAAAAGATGTACCATTTGCCGGCTGCACATATACTGTCTAGATGCGAGTGGGCATTTTTAAATGTCCTTGTGCCCGCTAGTGCACTATCCTTCGTGCATGCACAAGTGGGAAATTGTCAAACTTTGTAACAGCCAGCAATGGCTGTTTACATACAAGCAATCTGGTGGCTGTAGAGCCGCCTGATTGCTTCTATGGTGTCCTGCTCCATGCTCCCCCCCCCACTGCCGCCGATCCAGGGCTCCCTGTGCTCCGTGCAGGCCCGGGACCAGCACAGCAGCTCTATGCAGGGAGATCTCCCCTCCGGTGTTGTGAATGTGAAAGTGATTTTTATTACTTCACTTATGCATTCAGCTGTCATTCTCTGGCTACAAAAGCCAGAGGGAAGCTGGTGAAGCAGGTCTCTATTCATCATCTTCTTTGGGTGTCCCTTGGTGACATTAGGAATCTTAAAGACCCCTTAAGTCTCAATAAAGAGGACCTCTCACTGTAATTTGATATCACATAGGGGGATTCTTACACTTAACAATGAAGTTAAGTGTAAAAAAAGAAAAAAGAAAAACAAAATGAAAGTCACAAAAAAGTCGCACATAGAAAAAAAAACACAAAAAAATGTCAAAGTCCCCCGCCCCCACATACACACACAAACATTTGTCGGGTGTGCCTATGTGCGAAAACAACGATTGTGCCCATTACATCGCACATGTTACATATTACCGTGTATGTCAAATGTGAGCAATAATTCTAGGGTCTTCAATCACTGATAACACTAAATTGATGAGCGATAAAAGCTTTTAAAGCGTCACCTATGGCCATTTTAAGGCTTGATGTATTTGGCGTCTATTTAACCAATGTGATCCCATTTTTGAATATTTTTTATTATACCATTTATATTATACCAAATAATATTTACCAAAAAATTGGGTAATAATACATTTTTCATAACATAATAAAGGAAAAACAGTTTTTATCAAAATTTTCGGTACTTTTTTTCATTGTATAGTAAAAACTAAAAAATCCAGTGGTGATTAAATACCACCAAAAGAAAGCTCTATCTGTCCCCAAAAATTGTATTAAATGTATTTCAGTACAGCGTTGCATGACTGAATATATGCCAGTCAAAGTACTGCAGCGTTAAATGCAAAAAAAATGGCCTGGCCAGGTAGGGGATTATACATGCCGGTTTTCAAGTGGTTAAAGTGATATTAAGGTCAAAAGGTTTTCAAGCTATTTTATATGCTAATGAAATCACTTACAACGGATTCTGCTCCTTTTAATGATGTATTAATGTATGAATATATTAATGGTGTTAGATTAATGATGTATGAATAGAGAGCTGCACTAATTTGTGTTTTTTTATATATATCTTTAGTTCAGTTTTAAATTTATATTTGTTTCAAATTTGTTTTTAAATTTGAGTTAGTCTACCCCAAAATAATATTTTGTTTTTGAATAGATTCCCATGGATTGAATAACTGTGTGTGTGTGTGTGTGTGTGTGTGTGTATATATATATCGAACACGAAAAAAATTTCGTGTTCGATTAATCGAAACAATTTTAAATCGATTAATTTCGATTAATTCTAATGCACATACAGATCCAACTACATTGGTCTATACACATACAGCACAGCAATGAAGTAATAAAATGAACTAGGATCACACTAATCCAGCACGTTATTAATCTCACGTGCCCCACTCAATATGGCCGCCGCTTGAGTGGGGCAACTCAGAATAATAACGTGCTGGATTAGTGTGATCCTAGTTCATTTTATTACTTCATTGATGTGCTGTATGTGTATAGGCCAATGCCTTGGCTGGTGCTCGTGCAGAAAGTTTCTTGGGCAAACTCACCGGCCCAAGTGGCTCCATCGGCTAACGAAGGGGGAGGAGTCTGGTGACGTCATGGACATCGACATCACCGGACTCCTCCCCCCTTCCCTTCATCAGCCATCACGGACATCAACGTCATCGTACTCCTCCCCCCTTTCCCTTCCCTTCCGGTGACGTCGATGTCCGTGACATCACCGGATCACCGACGGGACTCCCGGAAGCCGGCGGAGAGGTGAGTGTTTTCATTAGCGATCAAAATAATTTTAATTGATCAAAAACTTTAACGATTAATCGAGAAATTAATCTTTAATTTCCACAGCCCTAAT